>NC_134589.1:40264202-40567232 GCF_037038515.1 Microtus pennsylvanicus
TAAACACTTCGAACACTTATGAAACTTATTTTAGTGTAAAACCTTTTAAATTATCCCCCCTTTGGCTTAGGAAGGATGGTGATGGAGATGGTGATTAGAACCCAGTTCAAATCCTACTCCCAGCTTTAGTTCAACAATAGTAGGAGGATGACCAAAATTCCTTCCCTAAAAGACTGGAGGTGGACATGAGGTAAAGTATGTGTTGTTCTATGTTTGGCATGTAATTTTATTTTTAGAAATATTCTTCCTTTCCCGCCTCTATTCCCCTGTATCACTGGGGGGAGTCTCATCAAATGTCTAGACACTGAGATAAGAGGCAGGGTAGTTACTGTCCTCAAAAGGCTCAGAGGCCTCAGGAAAGACCTGGACATACACAATGACACTGTGCTATGATGAGAACCATCACTGGGACAACAGCACAAGGTGTTTGTGTATTGGGATCAAAGCAATAGAAAGACCAGTCAACAGAATACACAAAGGGAGGCATCCCTTGGGAGGCAATGGAATTTGGAGGGAGAATTTTGCTGGGCTGACCAAAGTGCTGAGGAGGGAGGGGCATCTCTGTTACCTAGGGGACATGCTGAACATGCTGTCATCAAGAGAGGCACTATCTTTGCTTGGAGTCACATTCTCTTTTTCCATGCCAAGACCCATGGAGGCCTAAGCAGAATGTCGCCATTGTACATGCTGTCCATGTGGAGGATGGACAGGGGATACAGGGTGAAGGTGACATTTGGTCAACCTACAGTGGCATGTGTACATCTTGAGGAGGAAAGAAAAGCCCCTAACAGCAGGACCAACCAGAATGGCTTTTGACGAAGCAGGGCATTGTGCCACTCCAGAGAAAGGAAGATGGGAGATGTCACACTCTTGTGGTGTCTGCTTCAACAGTAGCTGCATACAGGCTACCACCGTGATCAGAAGAAGTCCCTGAATTCCTGGGCAGGAATCTTGCATCCAAGATGGTGGTATAAGAGCCGGAGTTTTTGTAGGGGCTGTGGAACACAGACGCCTGCAGAACTTCCTCCTAACCACTAGCTAACAGACTCAGAGAAACCAGGAAACCAGATCCAAAACTGACCCCCAGCACTGCCCAGCAGTGACAGTTTCTTCCCCAGGCATACGAAAAGGGCTTCCATGAGCCAGGTGGCAGTGGCTTGTTCCTTTAATCCAGAGGCAGAGGCAGGCAGATCTCTGTGAGTTCCAGGCCATCCTGGTCTACAGAGTGAATTCCAGGGCAGTCAGGGCAAAAATGAGAAATTGTCTCAAAAACAAAACAAAATTAAAATTAATAAATTAAAAGAAAAAGGGCCTTCAGGTGTGTGTAGCTATGTGCTTGGAGTATGAGCATGGACACCTATACACATAGCATGTGTGTTGTCTGCATGTGTACTTGATTGTGAATACATGAGTTATGAGTAATAGATGGTTGTGTATATTTGTATCTTGTGTACATGTGTACACACAGTGTACAATGTGTATTGTACATATGCGCAAGATATATGACATGCATGTTTATGTGCATGTTCCTTATGTGTCACATGTATTTGTGTGGTTGTCTGAACCATGCAGGACTTGTGTATATGTATAGTGTGTGCCTGTGTTTGTGAACATGTGTGCTGTGTATGTACATATGGATGTGTGGCTGAGTGAGAGGGAGGAGCTCAGAGACCCTCTTCTCCAGAGCCTAGGTACAGGAGTTATTCCATGGAAGGGAAGCCTCCAGGCCAGTGGGGATAGCAAAGCCACTCTAGCCCTATGTACCTCCTGCATGGAGATCACAGATCTGGCTGAATAAGCACTAAAGTTGTGAATTCCTCCTCTTCCCAAATATTCCGTCCCCAGGTCTCCTATCCCAGAATTCTGATGCACCACCCACAGGGATATCTGTCTCCTCAGGGTCCTTCATGCATTGTATCTGCTCTCAGAAATGTCTTGAAACTCTTTTTATCCCATAGTAAGGGAAGACAGAGGGCTGACTGTCACCGTGATGTGTAGAGTCCTGCGGATCCTGCATACCCAGGCAGCCAGAGGAGCAGAATCCCAGCCCTATCTCAGGGTCTTGAAAGAGGTCTTGTCTTAGTCAGGGTTTCTGTTGTTGTGACACAACACCATGACCAAAAAAGCAAGTTGGGGAGGAAAGGGGTTTTCAGCTTACACTTCCACCTTGCTGTTAATCACTGAAGGAAGTCAGGACAGGAACTCAAACAGGGCAGGAACCTGGAGGCAGGAGCTGATGGAGAGACCATGGAGGGGTGCTGCTTACTGGCTTGCTTCACACAGCTTGCCCAGCCTGCTTTCTTATAGAACCCAGGACAACCAGCCGAGGGATGGCACCACCCACCACTGGCTGGGTCCTCCCCCATTGACCGCTTATTGAGAAATGTCTTATAGCTGGATCTTGTGGAAGTATTTCCTCAACTGAGGCTCCTTTTTCTTTGATGGCTCTAACTGTGTCAAACTGACACACAGATCCAGCCAGTGCAGACCTCTTGAAACAAGGCTAAAGACGACAAGACCCCATGGGACATCCAGCTAACTACTGCCCAGCTGTGCTGCCTTGGGCAAGCCCTGGCCTCTCTCATCACTTAAAAAATGGAGCCTGTTGTAATCACAAACCTCATTCAGTGCCCCCAAGAAAGTTAAGGCACAATATTTAAAAAGGCAGCATCAAAGGTTTATAAGTGTCCAGGAGTTAGTGGAAGGCTTGGGTGCTTCTGGGAGGGAGAATGGGTGGAAATAATGGAGCCTCTTGTCTAGGAAAGCCGCCCCCTTTACCACCCTTCCCTTCCCTCCACCACCAGGGAGAGAAGGGGCTGGAACACTTGGTAAGTTTCTAGAGGTAAAGAGGAGGAGCTGTCCCTGCCAGAAGTCCTGTAACTCCTCCCAACATCTGAGCACATAGTCCTTTCTAAACACCCATACACATGCAAATCAGAAACTACACCATTCATACCTAACACCAAGGACATGCACATGCAGAACATACAGCCCATCATGGGCACTTTTCCACTTATGACACATCCCAGCAGCCGCAGTACATCACCCGCAGGCAGTCTCACGAATTCAAGAGTTTGGCACAAATGCCCGTTCGCATATAAACAGTTCACATCCTACACAGCTCCAGCACGACACTGCACTCACACTTGCTCACGTGCCCAGGCTGCACAGCCCCTTCTTTCTCTAACCCATCTCACGCCCAGGCGTCCCTCACTTCTTTGCACAAGATTGCACATAAACACAATGTTTTTACTACTTTCCATCTCTTCCACAAGCCGGCACAACCGGCCACATCTGTGCTCTCCCCTTCTCCCCTACAACTCCATCAAGAGGCTTCCCGCTTGGTGTGCAGCGGCCACAGTGGCCAGGAATTAAAATGCAGCAAGGAGGAGCCGGGAGCGTCAGCACCGCCTCTCCAGGAGCGCACAGCGCTCGCTGCGGCCGCCGCCGCCCCGCCCGCCCGGAGCCGTGGGGCCAGCCAGCGCTGTAGCAGGTGCTCAGAGCCCAGCCGCGCCAGCCTCGCGCGGCTGCTGCCCAAGTTCGCCCGGGGCCCGAGGAGGGCCGGGCCATCGATAGAGGAGCGCAGCCGCCGCCGTTATCACTGCCACCGCCATCGTGGACTTGGAGTCTTGTGAGGAGATCGGCCCACGGAGCAGCGAGCTCGGAACAGCAGCGAGTCCGGATTAGCCCCAGGAGGTGTTGCCTGGGCTCCGCAGTTCCCAGCTCCCGGCGCCTGGGGAGGAGAAGAGGCAAGGAGCAGCGCAGCTGAGCTTTTCTGGAGACTGTCCGTACCGAGAGGAGAAACGATAGTTCCCCGGAACCAGCAACCTTGGAGGGGCCCGGCAGCGAGTGGCTTTCCGCAGGACTCCCTGAAAAGCCCCCCGGCCCCAGACCACAGTAGACACCTCACGGGACTCAGGAACTGGACTTGGAGAAGCCTGGGAACGTCTCGGCGGAAGGCAGCCCCGGTAGTCGTAAGAAAGAAGGGTCCTGGAGGAAAGGGAAGGAGGAAGTCGCCAGTCGGCGACCACTCACCCCAGTACACACCCACCCCACCCGCCGAGCCTGGAACCGCGGAGCGCCTCTGGGGGCGCTCGTTCCTTGGCGCCTTCTCTCGCATGTCCCAGCGCCGCTGGGCTATCGGCCAGACTGGTGGGGTCCCCGGGACTGTTCAAACCAGGCATGGTCGTCCAGTGGCCCCTCTGTCGGCATCAGTGTAAAAACTGGGGTTAGTCGGTGCAGGGGGACTCAGCTCAGGGTCCCCCGAGGTCCAGGACGAGGGGAGGACGGCGGGCACAGCGCCCAGGGATTGGAAAGGCGGCTCCCACTGGGGCCCCTCCGGAGGTAGTGCCCGGTGACTCGCATCCTCCTGGAAGACTCGGGGCTAGCAGAGCCTGGGAGGCACTCGGGAGAGGCCAGAGCCAGGGGCGGTGGGCCGGGGCTGTACTCAGTCCCGGGCGAGCGCCCGCGGAGGCGGCGGTGGCAACGCCGGGAGGGCATGCCGCGCCACCGGAGCTCCTGTCGGGCGCAGGCTTCCCTGGCGCAGGCTGCGCGTGGCTGCTGCTACTCCCACTGCTGCTGCGGACTCCCATGGCGGCTCCGCCCGACCGGGGCCGCCGCCGCTGTCGCCAGCCTCGGGCTGAATGAATGAGTCGGAGCGGCGGAGCCCGGCTGCCCGCGACCGCGCTCACCGGCCCGGGACGCTTCCGTATGGCCCGCGAGCAGCCGGCGTCCGCGGCGGTGGCGGCAGCCAGGCAGCCCGGGGGCGACCGGAGTGGCGATCGGGCACTGCAGGGGCCAGGGGTTGCCCGCAGGGGGCGGCCGTCACTGAGTCGCACTAAATTGCACGGGCTGCGGCACATGTGCGCGGGGCGCACGGCGACGGGAGGCTCCTTCCAGCGGCGGGCGCTGTGGGTGCTGGCCTTTTGCACGTCTCTCGGCTTGCTGCTGTCCTGGTCTTCGAACCGTCTGCTCTACTGGCTCAGCTTCCCGTCACACACTCGAGTGCACCGCGAGTGGAGCCGCCAGTTGCCGTTCCCCGCCGTCACCGTGTGCAACAACAACCCGCTGCGCTTCCCGCGCCTCTCCAAGGGGGACCTCTACTACGCGGGCCACTGGCTGGGGCTGCTGCTGCCCAACCGCACGGCGCGCCCGCTGGTCAGCGAGCTGCTGCGGGGCGACGAGCCGCGCCGCCAGTGGTTCCGCAAGCTGGCCGACTTCCGCCTCTTCCTGCCGCCGCGCCACTTCGAGGGCATCAGCGCTGCCTTCATGGACCGCCTGGGCCACCAGCTGGAGGACATGCTGCTCTCCTGCAAGTATCGGGGCGAGCTCTGTGGCCCGCACAACTTCTCCTCAGTGAGTTGCCCTCCGCGCAAACCCGCCCTTTCTGACCCCGCGCTTCCCAGGAGTCCTGAGGCTCTTAGTTGGGCCCCTAGGGACTGGACACCAGGCCCCTGTGAGTGTCACCGTTTCCTGACTGGGTGTCACAGCTCCTCAGTGCCCAGGCAGAACGGCTCTTGAGTCCCTTGAGTCTTCAGGTGTTGGGAACTTGAGCTTAGCTCTGTCTAGGAAGTCACCTCAATACTTAATACTGTTGGGTCCAGCGTCAGCCCCCGAACTTGTCCCTCTATTATCTATGGCTCCCGCTCTGAATAGGGTTCATGGGTCTCAAAGCTATTGCTCTCTGTCTGGGCTTTAGAGTTGTCTTAAATGGAGGCTTGTTGTCTGTGAGGAGAACAAATACAAAACCTTTCAAAAATAGGCTAACAGGAGAATCCCGCAGAGTTCTTAAGACAGCTTAAGATCCCAAGCAGTTTATGGTTTCAGAGTTCCACACAAAATGCAGGAGGAAACTCCCAGAAGGTTAACGAACACCAAAGTTGTGGCCCCTCTTTGAGGAAGCGGCACCGGTCTGCTGATTTGGAGAAACGCTGTAGAGGAGCTCACCAAAATTGTGGACCCCTTGGAGGCAGTGGCATCCTTCTGCTGATTTGGGGACTCCGCACCCACCCCATCCCACTCCCCGCCACCCCTGTAAGGTATTAGTGTGACTCTTCCTGGTTGGAGGAATAGCCTGAAGCTGGGAAAGTTGGGGGGGGGGGGTCACGAGTGCAAACAGCCAGGGCCAAGAGAAGCTGTGCTAAGGATTTGTGAGCCATTTGCTGCGCAGCTTCCCCCACACTGTGGGTCTGGAGACCGCAGATGTCAGGCAGAAGGTAGCTGCCTTGTGCAGTCTGTCTCAGAAGAGCTCCGGTGCCAGGCCCCAGCGTGGTGCGAGCCCGTCCAGCATTTTCTGTGTAAATGCGCCTCAGGTGGGCTCCGGCTTTTCTACCCGTGCAGGGAAGGTTGTTGTGCGTTCGTGGGCAGAACTGGCAGAATGCGCTCACCTGATGGTTTCGTTGCTGACAAAGCTTTTTCCGGGATGGCAGAGTTGCCACGGTTTCAACAGGTGTTGGATTGATGCCAGTTCGCGGAGGTCTCTGATTGGCTATTCTAGTTATTTCTTGTCTGAGATGCCACCCTCAGCTTCAGTCTTACTCTGTTGATTTTTGCTATCTGAATATAGAGTAAATCTGAATTATTCCTCTCTATCACATTCCATGTTTGGGGGGGGGGAGGGCTTTTCAGCTGCCCTTCAGACTGTCTCCCACTTGAGACTCGCTGCCTTAGCAAGCAGGGAATGCTGTTAACATATGCTTCTACAAGGCTTCTTCCAGAACCTTAAGCATAGTCCATAGAGGCCAACGAATTTGGGCAGCAACTCCTGTGGTCAGTTATTTTTTTGACTGACCACTGGTGAACAACTTCTAGTGCTAGACTGAAGTTCAAGGTTACATCTAAGTATCAGCTCTAAGTTGCCTGACATACAGCCTCTTCAATGCAATTCTGCATTGGACAATGGGTTTTCAAAGCATATTGAATTGCTATCTGACGCCAGGACTCCCTTCCAATATCACAGCAGACCTGAGCTAGCAATGGCTTTCATTCCTATATTTAAAATGAGGAGTGAACTGCGAAGAGCAGTCTCATGCTGGAAATCAGCAAGTTCAAAGTCTAACTTAGCATGAAGTCACGGGAAACCCTTCCTCTCTGCTCCTGGGCCTAGCTCCTATTGGAAAAACCTGAGTAAGAATCTTGTCTCCTACCCTGACCACCTCCCCACAAGTCCCATGCCTTCTCAAAGCTAGGAGAAGGGAAGAGGAGCCTTCCCAGGTGGCTCAGGTAGATACAGTCTAACCTAACTCTGCATGCTGAAGACACACCACCTGGCTTCAGCCTCCATGGCAGGCATGGGCACCAGTTGTGTGGGGCAGGAAGTAAGGAGCTGAGGACAGCAGGGTCCTTCCCCAGGAGCATACTGTTTCTCCCAATCAGAATTTGTCGCCACACCCACTGAAGGGAAAGTACTAACTTCCATCCCCAAAGGCTTGTGCCCTAGGGATTCAAAGTGACCCTGGTGGACTGTGATTTGGGTTCTGACCTGGAAGTTTCTAGCCCTATAAGAAGGCATGATGTAGGTTGTTTTTCCACCTGTAGACTTCAGAAGCTACTTCAGAGGAGTTCGTGACACTGAGCACATCCATCGGGAAGGTTTTCCTCTAACTGCCTTTGCCATCCTTGGTGGAGTAGCCCAGTAAAGCAGAAGCTGAGGGCAGGAATTTTTGGGTCACGTACATGGCTGCTCATATTCTGAGTCTATGAGTGTGTGTATGTGTGTGTGAGAGAGAGAGAAGGAAAGAGAGAGAAATAGAGAGAGAGAGAGAGAGAGAGAGAGAGAGAGAGAGAGAGAGAGATTTCTTTGGCTCGGAGCCTTTCCACCCCACTAAGCACCACCAAAATAATAATAAATATTATTAATAATAATTAATAAATATTAATAATAATAATTAATAATAGCAACAGCCAGCTTTCTTCCCATTCGTCTCTACTTCCCTGTGCATGTCACTGTACCTAAGTCTGTGCTTGCCTCCTCCTTCAGACAAGGGAAGGAATTGTCTAGTTCTACCGCTGTCTCCAGCTCCCAGCACAGAACCTGACACTTAGCAGATGCCCAGGAGAAGCTTGGGAAATGAGTGTCTGCAGGATCGTCTGTCTTCTTGGGTCTAGGCTGGCTCCTTCTAGCATTGCCGGTGGGTACCTGGCAGCCTGTGGTGTGAGGAGCAGGCCGTTAAGCAGTTACCAGGCACTCAGGATTCCCAGGTTGTCAGATAATAGATAGAGCAACAAGTGAAGGGTGGGGCTTTTACAGGAGGTGGTCTGGCAGTGTGCCAGCTGTCTCTCCTTAGTCCCGCGGTCTGCAAACAAACACCAATGGGAGAGAAATTTATTGCCCAGGGCAGTCCGTTGGGTTCATTCTCCAGGCCCATTCTAGGCATGTTCACTGATGGCCCTGGATTTGTTAAACTGGGCAAGGTTTCATCACTCAGCAGTCAGGCAGAGCAGTGCCCGCTTCTGAAAGCCTGTGTTGTTTCCCTGGCATCGGCCATGAACCTCGGCTCTGCACACGCTGGCTCCACTGTAGCTCCTGGCAGTGGAGACAGAAGTCTGGGCAGGAAGCAGAGCTGTGAGGGAGAGCTCTGAGAACCCTGGGGCTTAAAGAGGAAGAGACAGGCCAATGCAGGGCAGGCTCTACTTCAAGAACACAGGGCCATTGCCCTCTCTGGGAAACAGCATGCTTCAGGGGAAAGTATCAAGCAGACCTGGCCTTGGACTTTAGGTCTGTCCCTTCCTAGCAGTGTTCCCTGGGCAGACACTTTGCTTCTGAGCCTCCAGTAATAAGTTCTCCTTCTCAGATATAGGAGGGATATGTGTGTGTGTGTGTGTGTGTGTGTGTGTGTATGTACAGTGACTGAATTGTGCCTGGATGGCAGTGGATGCTCAATATTCAGGAGACATTGTTACAATATAGAGAAAGAGTTAGGCACTGTGTACTGTTACCTGGTGGTAAGAGTTACTAAGTATTATCACCATAATTATAATATCTTACCATGACTGCTTAACTGAGGGAGTTGGGTATGCTCATTCTTAGCTTAGTCATCGAATCAACTAGTACCTATTATATGTCAACTCTGTGCCAAGGTCTTTTCTAGACATTGGAGATAGAGAATTAAGTAAGGCTTGGTAAATGCCCTTCAGAAACCTGCAGAGATGCATGAATTAGGATGAAGAGCGTTCAGTGTGGACTCCGAAGTATCCATATCAGATTGGTGACCTCTGATGGCTTCCTGGAAGAGGTGACATTTGAGATGAATCTTGAAGACTAAGCAGGAGAGCAAAAGACAAAGAGAATCATGCACAGACAAGAGAGTGCAGGAGGGAGCACAAAGGTGTGAGATTAAGCAGGTGCCTTCTGGGCCCTGGGACCAGTTCAAGGTAGCTGGGGGTGAGGTGGTCCTTGAAAGGTCCCAAGGAAATAGTGTGATTGTGATTGGTACCTGGGGGCCCAGCTAAAGTTTTGAAATTTGCAGTAAAATTCTGACGTGTTTTTCATTTGGCTGTTAACGCCGTTGTACCTGTGTCCCGGTACCTACCTTCTGCCCTCATTTCTAAGTCCACTGGGGCTATTTCCATTCATACCCACCTCCATATTATCCCCCTTTCTGTAGGAGCTAACCTTTAGTTCAGTTTTGGACCATTCGTACATGCTATAAGCCAAGGAAACAACATTTAGTTTTTTTAGCACATTTTGCCACATCAAGCCAACGGTCTGTTATGAGCCAGCAATAGGAAACAAGAAGTGATTTCAGTAACATATTGTTTGAAATCAGCAAATTCTGTTGAAATGCTGCTAGGCCAGGCAGTCTAGTGGCTGTGAGGATAGATAGCTTTAGGGAGGGAGTCGAGAAAAAAAATACTTCTGTCTTTATAGAAAGAGGAATAAATGAGCTACTACATGTAAAGTGCTTAGACCAGTTTCTGGCATCAAGCAAGCATTCAATAAATGGGAGCCGTTTCCATTTTCATTACTTGCATGAACGTTTACAGTGAAGGGCAAAGGCAGATAGCATCGGGCATCTCTGACAGGCCAGACCCTGGCTGGCTTGTTGCATGTCATCTTCACAGTAACCCTGGACAGTCTGTGATAATCCGTGCTTTATAAATGGAGGAAATGTCACCCTGAGAGGATGTGCAATGTGTTTCAAGTCAAGAGCCAGCGGGTAGTAAGGCCAAGTCAAACCCAAGTTGTCATGACTGCAGGAGCCCATGCGCTCTTTGCAGCCCGATGAGAAGGGAGCAGCATTGAGGAGGGGATAGGGGGCATTCTGTAGAAAGACCAGTCCAGCCTCAACTTGGCCCTGGCCAGCTGCATATCTTTGGCCTCAGGACTCTCTTCTGCATTAATAGGATATGAGCCAAATGGCCAGTGGGACTTAGCAGCAGAGTTCTCCATTCAAGTGGGCAGTCAGGGGGAAAGAGGGCTCAGATGCTGCAGATGGCTGGAGCATCTCGGCCATCCATTCCTTTTCTTTGCAGAACTGAAACAGTGATTATGGGGGAAACACAGACATTATTGAAGAGCTGGAGACAGGACGGTGATTAAATAGACATTTATACAAGGCACATGAAAAGACCTCTACCAGTTATTTGACTTCAGGGAAATTAGTTTAGGGAATCAAACATAAACTCTATCCAGGTCTGCAGATATCCAAATTGACCCACATCAGGCTAATTCCGATACTGGCTATTTGGGGGCCACTGTGGCCGGTCATGAAGGCATCAATCAGACGTCTTCCCAGTCGAGAAGGGCTGGAGCAATAACTAGGCCATTTTCTCTGTACGTGCATAGCTTTGACCCCACTGATTTGGTTGGGTAGATGCTCAAATCCCATCAACCAAGGCTCAATAAATACTTACTGTGTGCCAGTAACTGACCTACCAGGATGATCATAAATCTAATCTGTTCCTGGCAAAGAGATTCGCAAAGGTCAAGGGGCTTTATCCTTTATTGTTAGCTGTGAAAGGAAGTCCCTGCCATGCCAACAGCGGGACTGGGATCTGTGTTAGGCACCTGTTCCATGTACCACAGTCCCCTTTATCGGACTCTCGTGAGCACTGTGTAACCCATTTCTCAGATCAGGAAAGCGAGGCTCAGGGGAATCACAGGTCACACACGAAAAAGCAGCCTAGTCAGATTTTAACTAGAGATTGACCCAGTTCTAAAGCTGCCGGCTCTCAGGTGTTGATGAAAATAAACCTTCCTGGAAGGGGATGGCTCAGTTCCCAAAGTCTTCATTGGAAGCGCCTACTGCTGGTTGGTATGGACCACAGAAGTCAGGCTGGATTCCATGACCTGCACTCCTGGAGGCAGAGATGGCTCTAAAGCGTGAGAGCCCAGCCTGAACTTGCCATCCCCCTGCTCAGGCAGCCATGGACAGCGGCAGCTTTGTGGGAGGGGAGGGGCTCAAGAGTAGGAACTTCTCCTGGTGTCCTGGTCTGGTCTGAATGGTCCTTTTCAATCTTTCAAGGAAACCGATAACTTGAAAACCTACTGGTTGCCAAAGTGAGAACCCACTCAGGCCGGCTCTAACAAATGATCGGAACATGAACTGTTGGTCAAACAGAGACGGAGGATGAGCTGAGGAAGTTAGTTCCCCAGAACATGTCAAAAGTGTCCCTTTCTCCCTGTTACAAACGAGGAAACTGACATACAGGTAGATTCCTGGCCCACTGTCACAGAAAAGAAATGTTGATCTCGGGGTCCCAAAGTCAGCATTCTTTGTACTACACCATAGCCATTGTCTTTTGACCAAACAAGCCTGCATCTCTCATCCTCCCAATCTAGGGAGGAAACTGTAACACACATCCCATCTCGTTTACCCCTGCAGTGATGGAGGACACCTATTGCTTGACAACAAATACCAAAGAAGGAAGTGTCTTGCCCAGCATCACACACAGGAAATAGAATAGGTAAAATTTGAGTTCAGTTTCCCTAAGAAACATTATAGGTTGAGCTATATATATTACATGGCAAGATTCCTAGGCCTCCACACAGGCATGCTGATTTGATAGGTAGGGGCAGGGCCTGGCAAGTATTTCTCGCAAGCTCCTAATGACGTGGACGATGCTAGTCCATGATCCACTCTTTGAGATGCAAGGTTGTGAACGTCTTGAAGCTCCAGAAAATCAAGGGGAAGCCACTGGTGCAGCTCTCAGTCGTGCCAGTTCCCGGGTCCTGTAAAAGTCTATCGGGGCACAGCATTCTATTGTGGAGAAAGGTGGAAGGTCTAGGGAGGAATGTTAGAATCACTGGGAAACATAGCTGCAGCCTCTGCTATAGCAAATCTGGGTCAGTAGAGGGCTATGGGCCCAGGCAGAGCATCCACCAACCCAAAGTGCCAAGCTACCAGCGTTGGTATAGTAGAGGTTGCCCCAATCAATGCTGCTTCCGCTGGTGCACCTGCCACTCAGTTCCCTGGGGAGCTTGACAGATACCCCTCCCTAGACTCCCATCTTTCCTCCACTTCAGGAGCAAGGCCCCATAAAATTCAAGTCTCAAATGCCCTGAGCAACGGCTCCATGAGGTTGCCTGTGTCCCCCTCCCTAGAGCCTGTGACTGTCTTACCTATACAGACTGGATGGAATAAGAATTTGACATGAGATCATACTGGGTTATCTGGGTGAGCCCATTGTGATCATAGGTTCTTGTAAGTTAGAAAAAGAAGGCAGTCTTGGTGGTGCAAGCCTGTAATCCTAGATACTTGGGAGGCTGAGGCAGAAGGATCATAGCTTCGAGGACTACCTGGGCTAAAGAATAAGTTCAAGTTCAGCCTGGGCATCTTAAATGAGAGTGTGTCTCTAAATAAAATGGAAAAAAAAGGGCTAGGGATACAGCTTCTGATAGTATGCTTGCCTGGCATGTTTGAGACTCTGGCTAAAAGCTTTGGTACTGAGGAGGGAAAGGAATTGGGAGGGAGAAGAAGAGAGGGAGAGGAGGGAGGAAATCAGAAAGAAAGGACTGGATGTCAGAGAGGGAGATTTAAGCCCTGCAGCAGAACTTAGTCAAAGACAGAGATTTGAAGTGATGGTTTTGAAGACACGTGAGGTGGCCATGACAGCAGCTCCTAAAAGCTGGAAAAGGCAAGAAAAAAAGAAAGGTTCGCTCTGAGACCTCAAGGTGAAGCACAGCCTGTGGACACCTTGAAGAAGGCCAGTAAGACTCAAAGCTGACTTTAACAGCTGTGCTAAAAGATGATAAACATGTGGTGTTTGAAGTGGCTACAGTTTGTGTAATTTGTTTCAGAGAAATCAGAAGCTTGTATCAGCCAAATGGCTTCAGGAGTATAAAATGTATTCTAGTTCAGGCCATCATCCACTGTAGTGAGCCAGACTGGGTAGTTAAGGGTCAGGGCCTTCCTTAAAAAACAAAAGAATTTGTAACAAACACATATCTGTTTTCCAGAGAAGCATGGGAATAATTTAATTACACTTATATCTATGCAAAGCTTGGGAATTTATGCCCCGGCAACTGGAAAAAGGCATTGGGGCAAAGTGGATCAGGAGGAAAGAATCAGGCAGACTCAAGTTCAAATCCCAGGTCCTCCAGGTGTTAAGTGAGTAGCTGGTGGGAACTGCTTATCTCATTTGCAAAACCCAGATCACACCCGCCCCCATGTGTGATCGTTATGAAATTTAAATCTAGTATATTGATCTGGTACAATTTGTTTATCGAGAATCAGTCGTGGACTACTGATAAAATTTGACTGTCAGTACAGAAGGTGTGACGGCTTGGGTACATAAATGCATCACAGAGATGTGTAGTAGGTCCTAGTGTCTTCCTCAATAGGTGACAATCTCACTTCTTCCAAAAAGGTCCTCCAAGGCTCCAGAGGAACAGCCTCCTACTGTGTCACACGTCACTGTGCAAGTTCTACATCACATTTCTCTGGGCAAGCTGGTGCCTTTAGTATCAAGTTCAGAATTAAAATTCCGAGTGGGGGAGGTGAGGGGATGACTCAGTTGATCATGTGCTTATCAAGAAAGCTTGAAAAACTGAGTTTGCATTCCCAACACTCACATAAAACCCCATGTGGTAAGAGTGACTGTACTATAGCACTAGGGACAATCCCTGGAGCTTGCTGGCCATCCAGTCTAGCCAATCAGTGAGCTACAGGCTCAGTGAGAGACTGTCTCAAAAAAAAAAAAACCGTGGAGAAATAACTAAGAAAGACACCTGATAGGATCTCTGTTTTCCATGTATGCCTGCAAATACACGCATGCGCGCGCGCGCGCGCACACACACACACACACACACACACACACACAATTAGAAATAAAGTGAATCTAAAACTACAGACGGAATCAGAGAGGGACGCCAAGCTGTCACCGAGGCACTGGCGATCGACTCTCAGCCTAGCATGCGTCAGCTTGCCCTGTGTGGTTTCTACCCCCAAAGCGTCATATTCTCCCTGCGTGAACTCTCTCCGTCCCACATCTGTATTCTGGCCACCCCCTTCCGATTCTGATGGCACATTTGATCTGAAAGTTGTTGATACTCTGATCTCTGAAAGTGAAGGGTTTAATCTTCTCTTGGAACCCCTCCCAACAAAAATTATTTTCCCACTTTGAAATGGCACGGGCATTCACTGTGAACTCTCATCCATAAATCTGAGCCTACTGCCCAGGAAAGTAGATGAGGTTTGATTCTGCTTCTCAGCACAGCCTCACAGAGCAAATTATGGAAAGAATTTGATTTATAGAAGCACCTCAAAGGCTCTGGAGTGAGACGCGTGTTTATTCACTTTATTACCATTTATTTTACACTATCTCTTTATGCTCCCTGCACATGCATTTGAAGGACTATTTGGATAGATGCTTATGGCCTGCCAGATTGCATGGCCCCGTCAAGGCACATGGTTCTCTTTGGGGAGATTGCCAATAGTTCAGACTTGGGGGGATCCTCATTGCAGTGCTGGGGCAAAGCCGGGCCTTAGAACTGGCAAGATGTTGATGTAAGCCTGAAGTTTCTGCCTGAAGTTTCCCAGCTCTGTGCTTGTGTGGTACCCACCCAGCTGCAAGCGCGGGATGCAGGCAGGCGGGCTTGATTTAAGATTCAAATATCTCAGAACAGCTGGGGATATTTAGCATCGCAATAATTACATTACATTTTTGACGGTACATGGAGTGAGAGCCTTTTTTTGGGTTGTTGTTGCTGCATATTCTATGAGCATCCGATATCTAAGCCAGGCATGGAAACCGAACTACGTTTTTCACATCCAAAGAGTTTCATTTTGAAGATCCAGCCGAGGACAGTGCCCCACCCTTTAATCTTCACCATGACTTTAGAGTGGCAAGAGCTATGTCCTGTTGTCTATCACAGCCAAGGAACTCAGTCAGGAGAGCTGGGGTGCTCAGGAAAGCAGGAAGTGGGTGGGAATGATCAGGCACCGCTGTGCACCAGGAGTGAAGGGGTTGACTTGGCAAAAGTGATGTTGGTAAGATGTTATTGATGGGCTCTGCAAAGCCAACTGAGATAAAATGCATTGGTGGTAGGAGGAGGGACGATGAGAGGAAGCAAGAGGAAGACTTACTATGCACCAGGCAGAGTGCCCCAGGCTTACTGTCTGCTTTGCCTCACTGTCACCATACCCTTGAGAGAAACAAATTTGGAAAGAAGAGACTGTCGTTGGTTCATGCTTTCCGAGAGTTGCTGCCCAGCATTACGGAGGCATTGCGGACTTCATGGCAGCCAAAGCAGGTGGTAAGGCTGTTCACATTATAGCAAAACAGGAAGCAGAAAGGGCTGTAGATAGCTAGAATCATCCTTCTAAGACCCACCCCTAGTGACCTACTTCCCCTAACTAGGCCAAAGGTGCCACAGCCTCTCCAAAACGCAGCAGCAGCAGCAGCAGCACCAGCACCAGCACCAGCACTAGCAGCACCAGCAGCAGCAGCAGCAGCAGCAGCACCAGCACCAGCACCCAAAGCATTTGCCTGCAGAAGACATATCAGGTTCACACAGTAACACTACCCCCAGAACAACATTTCGAGCATTAAATCCCATTGCACCTATTTTACAGAGGAAGAAACCAAGGCGCCGGCTCATGGGGTACACGATGCTGAGGATTTCGCAGACAGCATTATTTATCCTGTTTTGTTTTGTGGGTCTGGTTTTGTTTTGCTTTTGAAAGAGAGTCTTCGTGTAATTCAAGGGGCCTTGAACTTCTGATTCTCCTACCTCTCCACCTGTTGGGCGATGGGATTTCAAGCACTCACCACCCCATTCAACTGCTAGGCTAGGCAGCAATTTGAATGGTGAATTTGTATCAACTTGTAGCTACTTCATTCCTGGCCTTCTATCACATTCCAAGGCTCTTAGCTAGCAGGTGAGACCGAACAGTTCCCAGTTCCCATGGGCCCTATGACCTTGGCTGCCATCCCTCCTTCTACCCCTGTAGAGTCAAGAGTCCATGGCCTTGAGCACAGTGCCAAGTCACTTATGAGCCACTTGCTGTTACAAAGGAATTTCCCAGCATCCAGGCCTCTGCTCAAGCTGCAGCCTTCCCTGGGTATCCCATCCCTCCCACCTGTCTGTCCTTAGGGCGGGGCTGAAGATGTGCTCACAGATGCCTGGGGCCGGGGTTTGTGCTTTAGGAGAGAGTGTACTTCTCTGCCTGCACCCTTTTCTGTTCTTGAAACCTTTAATCTCCCGTGTGTAACTGAAAACGAACGTGGTAGCACGAATAATAAAACCCGAGAGACAGATACTAGGGTTCAGAAAAGCAAAACAGTCAACCACCAGAGAGCTCTTGCCTCTACTAAACATCCGTTCTGAAAGGAGAGCGAGTTCCTGTCTTATCCTGCCTGAGATTCCGGTCTAGTGCTGGGATTGAAGGCGTGCACCACCACCCTGCCTCTATGGTTAACTGGTGTAGCTGCTAGGATTAAAGGTGTCTCATCCCAAGTGCCAAGTGCTGGGATCAAAGGTGTGAGCTCTGTTTCTCTTTAGAATGATTCAGTCCACTCTCACATAGACCAGGGTGGCCTTGAGTCCTGGGATTAAAGGTGTGTGTGCCTCCACTTGCTGGACTCTAGTGGCTTAGCTCTGCCCTCTGATCTTCAGACAAGCTTTATTTGTTAAAACACAAACAATATACCACGATAAAAATACTTTTCATTTTAGTTTTTCAAGACAGGGTTTCTCTGTGTATTTCTGGCTTTCCTGAAACTCACTCTGTAGAGCAGACTGGCCTCAAACTCCCAGAGATCCACCTGCCTCTGCCTTCCTGAGTGCTATGATTAAAGTCATGCACCACTACTATCTAGCCAAAAATACTATTTTTAATATACTGCTTCTTTTCTGTGGTTCTGCCAGGCCAGCCCCCCCCCCAAGCATCTAAAAAGCAAAGGAGTCTAGTCTCATAATGGAATTCTTTTCTTTCATGGTCTTGGTTGCAGTCAATGTTCCCCAGCCCCCATCCACTGTCATCTTTCTGAGGGCAAGGACCACAGCTGCCTGGTACTTGGTACTATGTTGTATAGGCAAATCCCTGTCTGCCCATTGCATTGTTGAAACAGAAGAGTCAGTGTACCACAATACATGTGGACTTAGTTCTTCATTCATTCTACAGAGTTACCGGGAGTCCACATAGGTCTGGCACAGCTTGGCAGTCCAAGGGTATGAGTTCAGCCATCCCTCATAGAGTGCTTCATCTGGACCCAGACTTCCCCGTCTCCCTGAAGAACAGAAGAATAAGCAGGGTATAGTTAAAACTCCCTGGCCAGCTGAGTGTGGTGGCTCATACCTGTAATCCCATCACTTTGGAGGCCGAAGCAGGAGGACTTTCTCAAGTTCAATACCAGACTGCTCTACAGAGTGATTCCTTGTCTCCAAAACAATCAATCAATCAATCAAAAAAGAAAAAAGCAAGCAAGCAAGCAAAAGCCCAGGCCCCAGCTCACAGCAACCAAATCAGAATGCATAGAGAAAGGATCTAGCTTTTATTTATGTCCTTATTTATTGCACTGGTAACCAAACCCAGGGCTTCATACATGCTGGGCAAGGGCTTTGCCACTGAGCTACAACTCCGAACTGTTTTCAAATACTTTATTCTGATACAGAAGTCTCATTAAACCAACCAGGGTGTCTTGAACTTACTTTGTAGCTCAGGCAGACCAGGACCTTGGGATTCTCCTAAGTAGCTGAAACTACAGATCTATGCCACTCAGATATGGCCCAGTGATATAACTTTAACATGCATAGGATGGAGGATTTTAAAGAAACATTGTATGTTGAGGGGTAGGTGAGGCCATCAACATCACAAGCGAACAAAAAAACAATCCTAAACACTGTAAAGAGAAAAGTTTCAGGGCCAGGGATCTATCAGTGGGGTAGGGAGGGGGTTCTTGAAGACAAGGGGCAGGACAGGATTGGTGTCTGGGGAAGGGACATCTGTGCTGAGACCTGGAAGGTGAGAAGGGGAAGCCACACAGGGATCAGGGAGCATTCCATTCTGCATGGAGCTGGCAAACCAGAGCCAGCATGGGAGAAGAAGCATCTGCCACCTTTCTTCCACCACTAGCAAATTCAGCTTCCACAGCTCTGTCCCTTGTTCTTTGTGCTGTGGGTACATCTGGCTCCTGCAAAGTGTAGCTGCCTCCCTCACCCACACAGTGTGCGGGAACAACATGACTCTAGCAGTCTGGAAACACTGACCCCCTAGAATGCTAATGGGACGGAGCCTGAAGTCTTTCGGCAGCAGCTCTCCTTTCAAATGGGAAAATGCAGCCCTAGGAATCCAATCACCAGTTCCCATGTGGGGGCAGCTCGGTGGGTGGGGCTGACTTAGTCAGGTGCTTTCTTGGGGATCTGGCATCCTGGCCAGTTAGCACCTCCTCCTAGGTTGGCTAGTCTTCCTGAGGTCAGAGGTCTTTGACATGTAGGTCCAGTCCCCTGAATAGCTTAGGCCTGGATGCTGCTCCTGTCTCTTTCCCCGGGCTTTGTGTTTCATAGAGAGCAGGCAGATCTTTCATTTCCATTCATGTTCATAGCCACACGGTGTAGAAAAGCAGAGTGTAGCATCTGCATTTCACAGACGGGGGGGGGGGGGGGGATCAAGGCTTGACTTGACCGGGGTTATCCAGCTAGTGCCAGAGCCAGGACAGTGCTGGGCCTAGTGGGTAGTGATTTGCTGTCAGAAGTCTAAATGTATATCCTTCTGCCGGTGTCAATATTCATGTCACCTCTTAGGGAACTATTGTCTCTTGTCCCAGTGGCGGGCATCAGAAAACCTAGTCAGTGTCTGTCTGCCTCCCTGAATCCTTGGCTAAGAGGTCCCACTGAGGTGCCCTGGTTAGCCAAGCAGAGTTCCTTGAACTTTGGGAATTTCTGTGTCCCCGAGAGTGACCCAGAAATGTTACAGAAGTCTCAGTTCTGGTTCCTGCATGCCTGACAAGCTCTCAAGTGCTGCCTGTACCACTTGACACCAGCCTACATTTTATACAGCAAGTTCTCCAAGGCCTGGGAAAAGGTCAGCTTAGACTAAGAGGGAACACAAGGCCTCTGACTGGGACAGCCGCGGCTACATTTCAACCCACCACTATACACAGCACAGTGGGGCATCACCCCTCTTGGACATGCTTCAAGCCCAGGGTCCCCTTGTGCTGAGTCGCACCCTAAGAAGCTCAGCTCCTTCACCAGGCTGATGCTCCTGCTGCTTAGAGATGAGCACCCTGCAGCAACCGTGAAGTCACTGTGAAGGGTACCTCCTCCTTTGCCTTTGCTGTGAAATGACTAGCTCTTCGGAGACCACGTGTATGGGGAAACGGCAATAGAGTCCCCTGCAAAGAGGAACCGCCAGGTACTGTTGCTTCCTCCTCTGAGTGTGTAGCTACCAGGGACAGGTGGAGGGAATAGAAGGAGGAGTTCCTTCATGATCACAGTCATCAGGGGCTGCCTTTGAGCCGTGTGGTGCTGAGGGAGCTGGGCTGTGGCAGGCCGGTCCGAGGTAAGGGAGGCAGAAGCCTGTGCTTTTGCTGCTAACAGCCCTTATCATTACTTAGGCCGCCTGCGAACCCTGCTTTTGGACTCGCTCATTCCACTCACTCATTCATGCTCTCCTTAGCTGATTTTGTCATTTATTCTTGTGTTCTTTCTTCTATTTATTCAACTATTCACAGATTCATTTACTCATTCATACATTTATCTAGTGCATTTTATAGACCAGGCACTGTGCTGGCCTCAGAGGACAGCCAAGTGAATCCACTCAAGGCATCAGTTCAATCTCTTCATCCCTGTGGGATCCTGTAGCCAACCAAGCAACAGACAAGTCCCTCTCGGTAGCTTTTCGAGCTCTGTGCTGAAAAGGTGACTCAGATAACCATTTTGTTATCTTTAGTCTGAGAGTCCATTTTGTCTAAAGGTATCACGTGGTTTCCCACCACCTTCAAGATAAGGCCAAACACTCAAACTCTCCAGGCTCTGCTTCTGTTCATCATACCTTTGGATGGAGGGAAGTGCTTTGGGTCCTCGAATCTGCCTGGTCTAGCAGGCAAGCCTCAAGGATGATGTTTCTTCCACCTGGAATGCTACAGTTCCCTCTTCCCCGTGCTGCCCTGTGAGACTTTCTATGGAACAGGGAAGAATAGGGTCTATGGCTCTAGCCTTTCCCAACAAAGGATTTTATTCCAAGGACATGCAAGCAATTGGGTGGTTCTTTATGAGGCTGAGAGAGGTAGGAGAGTTACAGTTCCTGGATCAGTGCTATGACTTGCTCAAGGTCACAAGGCCAGCAGGAGGCCAAATCTCCAGGAGAGCTTAGCTCATCTTACCCCCTCTCTGGAGCTGATGCAAGTCTACACCATGCACAAAGACGGGGGCCGCTGGGAGCCATTAATTAATACTTGCAGGGCATTTTTATTGCAATCTATGGAAGGCTTGAGGAATCTGCTCCGGTCAGGCAGTCGGCTGCAGAGGCGAGCTGAGGTTAGGCAGGATGATTCAGATCTCAAGATGCAACTTTTGCCTGAGATGTTTAAATAACTCAGAGTTACTGCCTCCCCAGCCGGGACAGGACAAACAGGCAATGGTGGGCGATTTCTGAGTGGGAAGGGATGGGAGGCAGGAAGCAGGCTTCCAGAGAGAAATTACCATTTCATATTTATGACTTTGGCTCACGGGAGTGCCGCAGGGACAGGTTGGCTAACACATTGGGTAATTGCCTCAGTTCTCCCCTTTCCTCTGAAGCATGCAGCCAGCTTAGGCGGTGCAGGACATAATTCGCCTGGGCCTCCCAGGGGCCTAGGGCTCGCTCGGGTCACGAGGTACTGATGATAAGAAACAAGGTGGGTGTTTATCTCTTAGGACCACGATCCCTGTGACCACAACTGCATAGCTAAGGAATGGGAGCGTCCTAAGATGGAGGCCGGAAGATAAGCCGTTGCGTTCTACCACTGTGTACCCTTTGTGGCCCCTTTCGGAGTCTCTGGTGCCCACCCGGAAAACAGAGATGGTGCACCAGCATTTCTCAGTTTGGTTGTGTATTAGAACCACATGGGGAAACTTAAGAAATGTCAAGGCCCCAAATCCAGGCCAAAGGTCATACTCACATTGGCTTGGAGTGGAGCCCAGATGTCTGTATTGTAGCTGAAGTTCATTGGCTCCACTGACCTCTCCAGTCTTCCTTGGGTGGATTTTCTAGGGTCCAGAGGATGACAAGGAAACAGTGACCTTGGGATCCATGTTTCCAGGTTTATAATTTTGTTGTAAGTCATTTGTATCTGCCTGAGGCTTATCCATCCCATAAGGACAATTCTTTGTTGTTGTTTTTTTTTTTTGTTTGTTTTGTTTTGTTTTTAGAGACAGGGTTTTTCTATGTAACAGCCATGGCTCTCCTGGAACTCGCTCTGTAGACCAGGCTGGTCTCAAACTCACAGAGATCCGCCTGCCTCTGCCTCCCAAGTGCTGGGATTAAAGGCGTGCGCCACCACCGCCCTGCTCATAAGGTTGATTCTTAATGAGTGCTGGAGGGTTACAGCACCGAAAGCAGAGGCTTGGCTTCCGGTACTGTGAGTATTACCCCTGAGCCTTGCCAATCACCTTAGGATCCTGGACTCTCACGTCTTCATCTTTGGACATCAAGGAAAACATTGTTTGCAAGTGGATTGGACCCAGCAGGCTGTACGTTGTGGTTTAGAGCACAGAGCACCTTCCAGAGAGTGCCTAGGATCAGGGAATTAAGCTCCTGTCTCCGGTCCCCACATGATTACAAGTAGGCAGGCTGCAGAGCTTTCCTTGATGTCCATGAATGACAGAATCCTCGTTTCCATGGAGCTGACCCTTCCAGGATACATGAGGTGATGGAGGTTCAGCATAACCAGGCTAGTGAGATCCAGAAAGATGTCAGTTCAAATCCCAGCAATGCCCCTCCAAACCATCTTAGACTAGTTTATCCATCTTCCTGTGTCTCTGTCTTTATCTGTGTAATGGACAGAAACGTCTGTCATTTTCAGAGTGGTCTTCAGGATGAAAGCCAGGTAGAGTCCTTTGTGGAACCCAGCTCTGTATGGCTATGTCCTTCCTCCCTTCTCCAACTCCTCTCCTACTAGCCTTTATACTCTTCAAAGACTGGAGTCGTGAAAAGCAATTTTCTGTGACCTTAGGCAGGCCATCACATCTCTCTGTGCCTCCATTTCCCCATCTGAGAAGTGGGGATGCTAATAATATTAAGAACAGCTTCAGGCATGGAACATTGGCACCAACAGTTCGGTTTTCTCAGGGTGTTTGTTCTCCCGACTGTCCCCAGTGTGACCCTCCCCACTGCCACTCACCACTGCGGTGGTAGCTGAGTGAATAAGGGGCTTGTTCTCCAAGCAGAAGAATGGTAAATAAGCCTTGTCTCCTGGGTCCTTGCATCTTCTGGCGTCTTCTTGGGGCAATGACAGATCTGCTGAGTTCGCAGGGCCCCCAGGGCTCTAGGGCAGGGAGCGGCAACCTATATCAGGGCTTTGCTTATTGTCTCGAGATGGCAGAAAGGGAAAATGCTATAAATACAAAGGATTCATCTGCGATAAGTCATGGACAGAAACCCGAGCTATATAACTTTTTAATTCTCCACTCCAGCTTGTAAGCAAAGGCTGTAAAAACAGTCACTGGTAATTTATTTTTTCCACTCTTTTAATTTTGTAATTTCTTTTTCCTTAACCAACCAAAAAAGTTATCTTAAACTCACCTGCAGCAGTCATGAAATTAAAGCCGGCACCTCTTCTACACTTCCAGCATAAAATACAGGCTCAAGGGCAATTTCCTAACCAGGCATTAAAACGGGAGTGAATCCTGGGTTCTGTTTCCCTCTCCTGACTTGCCAGCACAGGCAGCTGGCATGGAGACAGGTGGTTTAGCCACAGAATAGATGGTGTAGTCTCCCAGGGGTTGAAGTTAATGCCTTCTTTCACCTGGAAGCTGAGTGATCTCGGGCAAGTGACTTCTGTACTGATTGTCTGTTCCCTCATTTGTAAAATGTAGAAACAAATTAGGGACCAATCTCCCATCACTGAGATGTTCTTAAAATCCAAAGAGATAGATGCAGGAAAGTGTACTGTTCATCACAAAGCTCAGAGAACATGTTGGAGATCACTGCTACCGCCCATGAGGATGGTGATGGGAATAACAGGGACGATGATGGTGGTGGAGGGCTGGTAATAAATGTGGGGGTGGGGATGGGATGGTAAAGATGATGGGGTGATAAACACGGAGATGGAGGTGATGATAATGATGATGGCAACACACCACCAGGAGGGACCATGGATTCGTGTGCCGAGAAAAGGAGCTTTCCTATTCCTATACTTTATGCTTCTCTGTGTACGAATAAATAGATACCGAGAGCTGGGGATATATCTCTTTGGCAGAGTATTTACCTAGGCTGCTCAAGGTCCTGGGTTTAATCTGCAGTGCTGACAAAAACCTACTCAGGAAGGAATTATCTAAAATCTGCTTTCATCCCTCGTCTTCCCCTCAGGGGTTTCAGTCATTCAGCAATAATTACTAGTTAAGTGCTGACCGCATACCAGATCTCCTGAGTCCCTGAGCCACAGTGAATGAACACAGGGAGATAAAGGCTGGCCCTTACAGCGTTTCCAGTCTAAAGCAGCAGTTCTCAACCTGTGGGTCGCAGCCCCTTTCACAGGGGTTGCCTAAGACCATCAGAAGTCACAGGTAGTTGCATTATGATTCATAACCGTAGCAAAATTGTAGTTATGAAGTAGCAGTGAAAATAATTTCCTGGTTGGGGTCATCACAACAGGAAGGACTATATTAAAGGGTGGCGGCTTAAGAAAGGCTGGGAACCCCTGTCTAGAGGGCTGGTTAAGTGGGCAGTGAAGGCAGGCAGTGACATAATTTCTACAGGCAGTAGGGACTGTGGAGACAGTGAACTAGGATGAGGGCTTAGGGAACAATGGGAGCAATGTGTGCAAGATGTTTTGTCTTATGGAGTCAGGGTCTGTCTGACTTCAGAGTGAGGCCTGATCGATGGTGGAACGCAACAGGAGAAGCCCCAGTAGCGGCGCCCCAGACGGAAGACACACAAAGGCTTTGAATTGGGCATGAGCTCGTCTTATCTCAGAGATGGATGAAAGGATCATGCACCTTGAGCAGAATGGAAGGAGAGGGGAGGATATGCTGGCACTGGAAAGGTCAGTGTAGGAAGAACTATAGCAAGCCTCATAATCTGGGCTGAACTGGGAGGTTCTTCTCGGGGCGTGTGGAGCCACTGGGGGGGGGGCTTAGGTGCAGGAACACCACGGAGTGGTACTTCTGCAATCTCCATGGCTGCAGAGTCTGAGTGTATGAATGGAGGTAAGAAGACATGTTAGGGTGCAGACTCAGTAGTGAGGATGAGAGATGTTAGCAGACTTGAATAGCAGTTTGGCAGTAGAGGGTAAGTGTGGTCCAGTTTGGGGGATGAATCCAATGAGACTTCCGGGTTAGAGGTAGGATGATGGTGGTGGTGGGGATGGTAGCACAACTATGGATTGATGTTGGAGTATTAGCAAAAAAAGGATCAAAGAATATGACCCAGATGAAAAGCAGGAGAATAGGTCTAGAAGATGACAGAGATAGGGAACTTTCCATTTGGGCCACATTGAGGCTAAAAACAACAACAACAACAACAACAACAACAACAACTAAGCATTCTAGATGTATTTGGACATATAGTCTTGAGCTGCAGGGGAGATCAGGACAAAATATAGGGATGGGAATCATAACTAGAATGGTGGGATTTGGTGATAGGGACCAAATGGAACCATAGAAGTAAAACTTTGCACACAGAGAGCAACAGGCTGAGTGCCGGACCCTAGATTCACCAACAGTGGGAACAGGATAGAGAAGGAAAGTCCAGGAAATGGGCAGGAAGCCCAGAGAGCACTGAAAAGTAAGGCTCTTAGGAGAAGAGGGATTCTGCATGGGTCAAGCTCTGTGTGACAAACTGAGCAAAAGGCAGACCACTCCCACCAGAACCAGAAGGCTCTGCAGCGTAGAACTTGCCAGCTGAGGTTGTGCAACCAGATGCATTTGAACCCAGGCCCTGATACCACTGTTGCTTAGCTTTTGGCCCGTGGCCATGCCCGCGCATCCCGCTTCTTAGCTTCCTTTTCTACTTGGCATTCTTGTGCAGTTTGTATGAGATAATGTCTGCGAAGTGATTAGCACTGGGCCTGGCACACAGCAGGGACGTAATAAACAGAACCTATTTGTCTTCTTCCTGAAAGCGCTTGAGTGGTTAGACTCGTCCTCAGACACACTGCAGGTTTCACCGAGGCAACCCAGCCTTCTCTCAAAGACTCTGATGAGTGTCATAAGGGCGAGGTGGATGGGGACAGTAAGACCCCTTGACAAACAGAAGCACGGTCCTAGCCTTTCCTGGAAACATCCTAGTTAAAATCTTGAAAGGCCCCATGTGGACCGCAATAAAACCCATTCACAGATGCAAAGATGCTCACCTGGGTTTGCCACCCTTGTTAGGTGATGGAGGCCCAGAAAGAAATTTTAAATAGGGTAACGAAGATTGGCAAGGACAGATCTGCACTTCAGGAAGTCCTCTGTGCACTATAGACAGGACCAGAGCAGCGTGGATCTCATCCACAACACAGAGAGAAGCCAGGAAGCCCCACTCTGAGGAGAGGGTACCAAGATGGAGAAATAGACTCACTGTAACGTAATTAGCTCTATAATCAGTATGGAGGGTTATCATTTCAGAGTGTAAAGATGATTGTAGAGCTAAGGATTTTTCACCCCGGTTAATGGAAATAACTTCCTAACCTGGGGCTTGGGGTTGATTGACCGCATTAAAAGATAAGGTATTAATTTTTAACCAATTGATTTTATAATAAATTAGGTTATTGATTAAGAAATCAATCAGTGTGGACTAAGAAATCACTCAGTGTGGACAGTAAAAGCTGTAAATTAGAGTATGTCTGGTTAGAATAAAGGCTGAGCAAAGGCGCCCAGAGGGTTTCCCTCGCTAGGCTGCAGGGAAGGCTTTGAGTCACTCAGATGGAGGGTGGGGAACAGAGCCTCTGGCCTGGACTGTCAGGATGCTGCAGCTGGCTGGAGTAAGTGAGTTTAGATGTGAAACTTGTCCTTGCCTCCCTCCAGAGATTTAACAAGTGGTTGAACTTGGCACAATGAGGACATAGAAATAGATCAAATGCAAAATATTTCTAACTATAGTCTCAATATATTTAAATTTATAAATTATCAGGGAAGGAAGAGCATAATCATTCTTAGACCTCAGATACTATGAAGGACCTTAAAACCAGGGGCAACTGTGTAGCTGGCTTCCTGAGAGTCTGTGAGACAAAGTCAGACAGGCTCAAGGCAAAGGAACTGACCTGTATTGAGTTGCAGGGAGAATGAATGACACCAGAGACTTGAGATTGGTCCTGGCATAAAAGATACATTTAGAGCCATCTTTCCTACTAAAAGAAGATGAGAAAAGTCCATACAGAAGCTCAAGGAGGCCAGAGTCTGCTGCAGGCTCCTGGTGAGTGGGGACCACAGATCTCCTACAAGAATGAGGGTCTGTACCCACACCAGATGTGCAGTACAGTCTGAATGTATACTGTTTACATAATACAAAGCTCTCAAGTTGACAAGAGCATAAAAACTGAACTATAGACATGCGCAGGGCCCAGGATAAGCAAGCAGTTAGGAGCACTCTTGTAGGACACTGCACACAGTGCAGGGTGTATGGTAACTGAAGTAAAAAACCAAATAGCCATAATGTCATGCCTATACTCACTAAAGGTAGTACTAGCATGCCCTTGTCTCATTCAGTTCCACAGAGCCGAAACTAAAGCCCAGGGGGATGTGTCAGTATGGTAGTGCACCATTGTCATACAGAAGAAAGAGTCAGGGATTTAGAGGTAGTTTGAATTTGAATCTCAGTTCTGCCATTTAACAGATTTGAGCAAGAGCAAGCTACTTAAACTGTCTAAGCCTCAGTTTCCCTATCCAAAAATGTAGGGTTGTTGACAGCTGCTTTGGAAGATGAATAGGGAAATGGGGGTGTCATACCGGTAAAAATCCTGGATCTAGTGCTAGCTGATCCATATACCTTTGCTTCCTTTAAACCGTTCTCTTTAAAAGTCTTCTCCACAATAACTCCACAATGAGCTCTGACAGGGCTAGCGACATCTTTATCTACTGGACTATCTGTATTCTGATGCTCGGCACTAAATTGCTTGCTATTATAGAAGTAATATTTTAATTCCAGTTCCTGGCTTATGCAGCTTCCTTTAACTTTGTTCTCTTTGTCCTTATTTATTTCCCATTAGGCTTACAACAATCAGCTGGGAAATGGATGGCAGATAAGTGAATGAGTATATGGATAATTAGATGATGGATAATGGATGGAGGGTGGGAGGATGAGTGGGGGATGAATGATAGATATGGATGGGCAGACGAGTGGATGAGTGAATGCATTGATGAATGGATTAGTTTATGGATAGATGGCTGAGTTTGTGGATGGATAGCAGGTGAATGTATGGGTGAGAGTGGACGGATGAATTATTGGAAAAGTGGATGAATGAATGGGTGGGTGGGATGGATGGATGAATGGTTGGGTAGGTGGGTGACTAGTTGGATGGATAATAGGTGAATAGGTGGATGGGTAAGTGAGTTGATGAATGGAAGTAAGAATGAATGAGTAGATAGATAGATAGATAGATAGATAGATAGATAGATAGATAGATAGATATAAGGGTAAGTTCATGAACAGATGATTGGATAGATAAGTAGATGAGCAAGTTGATAGATGGCTAGACAGATGAAGGAATGGATAGTGATATATGGATTGGATGGATGGTTGGGTGGATGAGTTCATAGATAGATGAATGGGTGAGCAAATGAGGATAGGTGTATGGGTGAGTTGGTAGATGGTGGATGTGTGTATAGATGAGTTACTGAATGGATGAGTGTATGGTTAGATGTAGCATGAGTTCTAGTAGGTCCTAATAATAAAAGCCCAGAGTCAGATATAGAGAAAAATGCTGAGAGATCAGAGAGACAAAGGAGCAAACCACAGCCACCTTACCTACTCAGCTTTCCAGCAGAAAGAAGACTGAGCTCTGTCTCCTCCTGCCTTATCGCTTCCTCTCTCCACCCCACCATATCACTTCCTGTCTGTCTGTACAGATCTCTATGGTTATCAAGCTAGTGGCTAGCTTTACCCTCTGATCTTCAGGCAAGCTTTATTTGTACAAACAAAATATCACCATATTTCCCCTTTTTGTCTAAAAATTAAAAAAGGTTATAACTAATATAAGAAAAAATATATACAATAAGTACAATAACTTACTGTATATATAGGCAATAAACACATTAACAATGTCTAGTCTGTTAACAATTGACAAATTCAGAGAAAATACTCCATATCTATCCTATCTTGGTGGGTCCAAAAGCTTGCACCTAATTCACTTTCTAGTCTAACTTGTATTACCCAAACTATCTTTTTATGTTTCTCAACCTTATACTCTTTATATTTCTTTAGTGAATTTCTTTTCTGAATCTGACAACAAGGAAAACTATAACTATAAATTCTTCAACTCCATCAGAGACCCTAGAAGAAAATAATATTACTTGAGTAAGCTGGAAGTGCAAGCAAGTGAAATCCAAAAGAAATGTGAGAAATGACAGAAACATCTGGCTGCCCAAACAGTCACCCAAGATCCCTTTGCAACATTGGGGCATCCATCTTTGGTCTATAGGCTTAGCATATCTGACAGATTTTTCTGTGAAGCAGGATATTTTGAAGGGCTGTCCTACCTTGTCTTGGAAAAGTTCAGAAGTTCTTTCCTTTGTGTCCTGCTTATACAATTTGGACAGTGTACTGTCAGCAGTTGAGACAAGAGCACTTTCTTGCCCAGTGGCTAACCGTTGCTATAAAGAAAGTAAACCCCACTGGGTAGTGGTGGCACATGCTTTTAATCCCAGCACTCAGGAGGCAGAGGCAGGCATATCTCTATGAGTTTGAGGCCTGTCTGGTCTACAAGAGCTAGTTCCAGGACAGGCTCCAAAGCTACAGAGAAACTCTGTCTTGAAAAATCAAAAAGAAAAAAACAAAAGAAAGAAAGTAAACTCCATGTGGAGTTTCTTCAATGCCCATCATCTTCTCTGAAGTAGATTGGTATTGCCAGGAATAGACATGTCTCTTTGTCATTAAAAAAATAGAAAGAAAGACCTATGTTATTAAAATATCTTAAATGTCATATTCTATAGATCTCTGAAGTGTTTGCAAATGACTTGTCTATCTAAAATTTATCTCTGTTTAACCTTGAATACATACCTAGTGTGACTACAAGTTCTATTATAAATAGGTAACTAATTGCTAACCTACATTTCCTTATTATCCTAAATAGTTGATAATAACAACTTTCAAGGGCTAGAAATTTGTATTACTTTGTTAAATGAGTTAAATAGATACCATACCTTAAACAATATTAAAAATGTATGTACAACATGCTTTAACAAAAATAATCTCAACTTTATATCAATATACAAAACATACAAGCCCATATAAAATATTTAAAACTAGTAGTTATTTTTTATTTAAAAATAGATTTAATAATCTACCTTTTAATCCTATATCTATCTCCCCCTTATTTCTTTTCAGAGTAGATTCAATAATCTACCCTTATATCCTATCTATATCCCTCTTTTTTTTCAAAATAAGAACTCTGAATCTAATCTCTTTTGTTCAACTCTCTTCCTGACTGTTAACCAATAACAACTTGTAACCAACCCCCCTAAACATTGACAAATTTCCATAATCCATTGAATGACCAAAACCCACCCATCCCACCTCTTAGAAATGTGGGCATCGTATTCTTAAATTTAGTTCCTGCTGCCTGGGGAAGATGACATCTTTGATAAAGCATGAGACTCTTAATCTCAGGGTCATGGGTTCGAGGTCCACATTGGGCACCAATATGTAGCACGAGTTCTAATAGGTCTTAATAATAAAAGCCTGGAGTCAGATATAGGGAAAAATGCTGAGAGATCAGAGAGATGAAGGAGCAAACCACAGACACCTTACCTACTCAACTTTCCAGTTGAGCTCCTTTCTACTCCTGCCTTATCACTTCCTCTTTCCGCTCAGCTATATCACTTCCTGTCTGTCTGTGTAGACCTCCAGACCTCTATGGTTAGCTAGCGGCTAGCTCCACCCTTTGATCTTTGTACAAGCTTTATTTATACAAACAAGATAACACCACAGTTCGACAGGTAGATTCTGGATAGCTATAAGGCTGAATATCTACTAGGGTTTGTTATTTGTAAACACTTGAAGTTGATCCTTGATTAAGGAAAGGAATATACTGGAAGAATACCAGTTAGCTCATAGAAATCAGTTGGAAGATTGGAAAAGCAGGCTGAATAAAAGGCAGGAACCAATGAGCTACAGGGACATAAAGTACAATAATTACCTTTCCATCAGGTCAGGGCCGTATCCATGGAATGAATGAACATGGGCATTCTTTTATACCCAGGCCTAACTGCAGTGAGGCATCAGAGTCCTGGGAGAGAGAATGCAGAAGATGTGTGTTGGGCCACATGCTTGCTGATTCGTAAGTCTGCTGGCAGCATGGTGAGCTCAGGTAATTTCCCTCCAAAGAAGTTAAAGTAGTGGGCAACAGGAGAGAGACTGTCTAATGACTACTCCAGTTCTGGGCACTGCCTCCTGCAGAGAAAATGGATGAATCCTTAGTTCCCAAAGGTGGTATTTGTGACTCTGCTTTAGTTTGTCCCTTGTCACCTTCCTCATAATCTGCTTATCCTTCCCACTCTCCTCACCAGATCTTTCTTCCTCTCCTTCCACTTCAGAGATCCTACAGCTCCTGAAAGCATGTTACCCTGTGCCTTCTCCCAGAAGCCTTCAGTCATCCAGGTCCTCACTGACTGTGCCTTTCTCCAAACTCCAGAAACCCAGCACAGCTGTGGATAAAGTTGTCCTGAACCGTTTCTTTCAGGGGCTGGACTCTGCCTACGTTCTCGAAAGCAGTAGCCTCTCCCAGCTTGGCTTCTATTCCCCGCTGTCCTCACACATTGTTGAGTCAGTCAGTGACGACTGCATGCATGTTGATGAAGGCTCGACGTGCGTGTGTGGCACAGTGTCACCAGCTGCCTCATCCCATGTTAGAAATGATTCAGGCCTAATGTTCTTGAGGGTTGAGTCAACTGGGACTAGAGATCTGACTTGTTCAAAGCTGCGTCTTTAGTTATGGGAAATTCTAATTCTAGAATCTAGCTCTTACTATTTCCAACCAACCAATTCTCTTTCTTGCTGTGAAGTGCATGTGTGTGAGTATGTGAGTGAGTGAGTGAGTGTGTGTGTGTGTGTGTGTGTGTGTGTGTGTGAGAGAGAGAGAGAGAGAGAGAGAGAGAGAGAGAGAGAGAGAGAGAGAGAGAAAGAGAGAGAGAGAGAGAATGCGCATGCATGCATGTGTGCATGTATACATGAGTAGCCATGTTATATGACAGGGCTCTTCCACTTCACTAAGTAGATTCTAGCCAGATAGCATGGTTGGCGAATTAAGCTCTCTGTCAGCGGTTGTCCAGTTAATGAAATAAAACCCTCCTGGAATGACAGCATGTGTTCTCCGCCTTGTTGCTACATCCTTGCCCACACGTTTGCCCATAGTAAGCCCCACTGCCAGCAGTGCTGGTTGATTCCTCCTGAACACTTTGTTTGTGTGAGTGGACTATTTGCAAAGTCTTTAGAGAGTCACCCAAATCTTTGTCACCCCAAATCACTCCGAGTCAGCTCCTCCCCACCCTATCACCCTCCCACCACACTGCTCTGTTAAGGGCTGCTTGCAGAATCAGGTGGTGTACTGGCAATAAAGTCACAGGGAACGAACATTTTGACAAGGTAATGGGCCCCTGCCTTTCTCGACATTTGCGAGGGAGTCAGAGTCCATTATAATGTCACAACTATGCGTGCCATTGACATCACATTGAATAATTAAAAGGCAGTTTAATCGTAGCACTCATCCACTTAGCATCTGCTTCCAGATGCCAAGGAAGCTGCTTTCAGGGGGGAAGCCACGAGGTACAGATGGAGGATGCGTTCAATCCTGGGTCATCACTGAGACCACAGGGCTGCTGGGGGCCAGTGCTTGACCCCACCAAGCCCACTGAGACCACAGGGCTGCCGGGGGCCAGTGCCTGACCCCACCAAGCCCACTGAGACCACAGGGCTGCCGGGGGCCAGTGCCTGACCCCACCAAGCCCACTGAGACCATAGGGCTGCCGGGGGGCAGTGCCACAAAGTCCCATTCATGAAAAAAAGACAATAGAAATCCTCTTGTCCCCTCTGCTTTTTAAATGCAATCCAGAAGTCAAATTTCTCTTTAATAGTTTTTTTTTTTTTTGAGAGTTTGGCTTTTCTCACGCACAATACACATGTTATGGAGGGAATTAAAGCAGGTGTTTAGTAAAGCCTGCTCTAAACTGAGCTTCCCTGTGCTGTAGCTGTGGGAAGGAAGATGGGATAGGGGCTTTGTGTTCTAGAGGAGAGAAGACACGTACACCACTCATAAATGTGTGCATGTGCACGCTCACACAAACATTTGTGCTATATGTTGTCCTAAAGTCAGGGGAGCCTAGGCGTGGCTGCCTGAGTGATATGTCTGGGGCCTCTTGGCTTTGGAGGAACGTTCTAAAAGGTCAGGAGGTTCCCTTGAAGAACATCCCAAAGGGCTCTGGGTGAGAGGAACTGGACATGTTGGAAGACTGTGGTGGCCATGGTATAGTTGTGAGGAGAGGGCGTCAGACTAGTGAGAGATAGGCAACTGGGCCTAATCCCCCCTCTTCTGACTCCTGGTCTGTCCGTGTGCTGGGATACAGGCCTCAGAGACAATAGGTGGGAGCAGAGAAGTGTAGAGAAGGAAGCCACCTCCTCCTGGTCATAGTGATAATAAAGTGGAGCCAAGCAGCTTTGATCTGATGTCATCTCCATTTATTAATGACCATGAAACTTGGGCACGTTGCTTCACCTCTCTGTGCATGGCATGAGTTTCCTTGTCTATAGAAGCCATGCTTGCTTCATGCAGTCACGGGGAGAAGTCAGGGAAGCCACAGTGCTAAGCACAGAGCGAGTGTTCAGTGCATAGTATCCTGGCATTTGTCTTCGGGGATCAGCAAGAGCTGCCGTAGATGCTCCTTCTGTGTGCCAGGTACCATTCTGCCTCTGTGGGCTGATCCATTCATATTGCCACCTTCAGTTGGCACAATAACCTTACAGAGTGGACTTTACAGATACGGAAAGCCAGGCCCAGAGTGGTTGACTCGTTTGCTCAAAGCAGCACCGCTGGCAGGAGGCAGAGTAGCATGCTAGAGCCCGACTCCTACCTTTCAGCCCCTTCTCCACCGACCCTTTCCCAGACACCTCTACCAGAGGGTCACCAGTCCCCACCCTCCATGCCATGAAGATGACGAGCTGGAGAGGATGTCTTCAGGGTGCTTTAAAAGTCCTTTGGAAGCAGATGAGGGAAGGCCAGGGCTCCACAGTGGTCAGGCCCCACATTCACAATCCAGATGTGTATCATGGACATGTGGCAGCCTGCTGCTTGGAGCATGTTACCCTTGCCGAGACAGGACTGGACTCTGATGTAGTCCTTCCCTGGACCAGAGCCTTGGCAGAGCGAGAGCAAGCAGTAGTCATGGAGCATGGACCCGAGAGGGAAGGTTCCACTCTGTCCTCTCACAGGACACCTGGGACAGGTTCTCCACCATCCCTTCTAGAAAGAGCAAGGGGCCCCAGTCTGTGTCTGGCATATGGACAGGGCTCTGGCCCCTACCATCAGTTCAGCCCACAGCGGTACAGCTCTGCTTCCGATGGTGATTTTACACCAAAGATGGTCTTGAGGGAAAACTCTCCCTTCATTCCTATTCAAAAAGCCTACAGTTGCAGCTGGGCCGCTGAGACCTGGCCCACCACGAGAGCCAGGCAGCAGCCTGCGCTGAAGCCCATTATCTGTGTGGCCCAGAGGGACAGTGGTGGAGTGAATAGAGAGAACACCTCCATTCATACCTGCTGCTGCAGAGTCACCTGGGCACCACTGCACAGCCAGCTGGTGAGACTGTCAATAAATAAACACCATGCCCTCAGCCTGAGCCTGGGAACACCCTGTGAATACCAAACGAACAGCCACCCTTCCCTTAGGGAGCATGGAGTCCAGCTAACGGAGAAAGTGCTTCCACCCCATCCCTCTGAATGGTTCATTTGCATAGCAGCAGCCCCTGCAAATGTCTTCAAGGTCTTCTCACATCCTTTGCTGTCACCTGCCAGCCCCGGGCACAATGTGTGTCTCCCTCCTCCCTCCCAGTCCGCAGCTCTCACCGCAGTCTTCTCCTTGCCACACTCCTGAGGCCTCCTCCACTGCTGTGGCACATGCGCGCTCACCCCACTGTAACCCTGGGTTCCCCTGGAGACCCGCGCTCCTTTCCCTCACAGTGCTCCATGTAGTGTGGAATTAAAGCTATTTGGGCTTCTATTTGCTTAGTGCCTGCCAGTCCCATGGGCTGTCCTCAGTGCTGTTTAACCTGAGTCCAGCAGAGGGTCTGTCTGACGCTGGAAATGCAGATATTTTACACCAAGAGAGAACCCGTTAGAAGATTTTCATAGGTGAGCTTGGGAAGAGATGAAGGCTCAGACTATGGGGGCCTTGAACCACACTGGTTGAGAGGTTTTTGCCATTGCTATTAAGTGACCATAGACTATCCCTTCCTCTCTCCTTCCCTCCTTCCTTCTCTTTCCTCTTCCTTCCCTCACTTTCTTCCCATCCTTATTTATTCTTTTCTGTGCTTTATTTTTCCTTCTCTCTCCCTCCTTTTTTCCCTCCTTTCATGCATCTTTTTTTCTTTTCCCTTCCCTTTCCCCTGCCTCCCTTCCTCCCCGTTTCTCTTCTTCCTTTTCTCACCACACACATCCCCTCCTCCTTTTTCTTTCCCCCATGCATAAAAAGAGAAGAGAAAAGTATAACAGGACCGAGCCCATGGCTAGGATGGGCTGTGATCGCATGGTACTTAGGAACAGGTGGGTTTTACTAACCCGGTGCCCAGGGATCGGCAGGTGTCTCCAAGTCAGGTCTTACAAAGCAAGTACTAGGATTCCAGAGGTTTCTGTGGCTCAGCAGAATCTGCAGGGCCCATGGCCAGCATTGACTGTTCCAAGGGATCACCTTCAGTTCCCAGCCTGACAACTTCATCATGGACCAGCTCCCTTTCATTACTCTTGTCTCCAGACACTGCTCCAGAGAGGGCCCCAACCTGGCAAATGTATCTCCCAGCCCCAGAGTCACACTCCGGTGGCCATGAGAGGCCACCAGCACTCTGCAGAGAGTCTGAGCAGGCCAGCTGGCTTCCTCTGGGCCTGTGTGGAATGATGGCATCCCCCGGCCCCCACACTCACGTGGTGACTTGGATAGCTATGTGGACAGCACAGACAACGGAAGTACACTTCCCCAACCACTCCATCCAAGGGTTCATAGCTACAGATTCAATTATGGGAAATCAAAAAATATTTGGAGAAATTGCATGTACAGGCATTTCTTTTTTGTTGTTTTTGCCTAGTCAATAGACTATAACAGCTATTTCCAACATCTACCCTATGATACATACATACATACATATACATACATACATACATACATACATATGGGACAAAGATGATTCTGTGTGCAGGAAGATGTGTGGAGGTTGCATGCAAATACTACATCATTTTATATGAAGGTCCTAAGTACTCATGGATTCTTGTGTCCATGAGTGTTCTGTCACCAGTCAGTCCCATGGGGATGCCAAAGGAATGGCTGTACTTACCTCCTAGGACTGAACTACCATAGGAGCTGCCGTCTGTAAACTGGTTGGGCATGGTCCTGCTGCCTGCCCTATAGCAAACTGGATGCACAAGTCTCCCGGACTCATGTGGGAACTCTCTGGCAGGACGCAGGCATGCTCTCAGCATGTTAACTGACTTTCTACTGGTCACCATAGCTTTGTGAAAAAGCTCGTTGCCCATTTCCTCAAGGTTTCCCCCCATTGATCTGGAAACTCCCTGAGGATGGGGACCAAGCACCCAGCACCAATACAGAGTAGCAACTAGGGGATTGTTGGGTAAGTAAACTATACAAGGGTTAGAATTGATGATGCTGTGACTTGGGAGATATGGAAAGAGAGAGAGAACAAGTTCTTTCTTAAGATTCTATATTATTCCAGAGGGCATGTGGTAGTCTCAGTCACTATTGTGGTGAAGGGGACACCAAGAGTTAGTTTAGAGAATGTAATATTAGTGACCGTGTTACTCCTTGTAAATGGTCCTTTGATTAGAGTAGGCATACTGGGATATTTACTTCTAAGTCTACAGACAAACCAAGTAACCAGGGATCTGAAGTCAGCACAGGGAAGTAAGGAGCGGAATCAAAATGTTCGTCAGGGAGGATTAAAAGGGTTCTGAAGAGGCAATTCCCATGGAAGAACAATCTAGTGACAAAAAAAAAAGCCTCTTTGTAATCATGTTGGTGGCAGCAGGAGGCCAGCCTTGAGTAGACCCAGGCTCGTTTGCACACAGAAGAAGCATAGGTCTTGCCAGGGATAGGTGGGGGTGAGGAAGTCCTTCTGCGGAAGGACTGGGGATGTCCCAGAGGAAGCAGACACAGAGGCAGCAATGGGATGGAGAGGGGCAGGCATGTCTGGAATCTGGCTTGCTTGTCTCAGAGGCCTGGCCTCTCCAAACATTAACTGTGTAAGCCATCTAAGCTGGCTAATAGAATAGGTGACACAGCCCTGTGCTCCTCAGTCTCTTAGTGGTCGCCACCTACCGAATCGATGTTGGCAGTGATGGACTTCAGAAAGGAAAGCCATCCCCATCAGATCATTTTTCCTCACCAGATGATTCCTTCTGACCTTCATAGGGGGTGCCCACCTCTGCCAAGTGCTCCAACCAGCTCTGCAGAGCTCTTGTACCACAGACTATGGGGTCTAGGCATCATCCTTGTAGCCTACCCATGCTGAAGCTGCTCTAGGAGTTGGAAGACACTTGGGGATGAAGCCAGGAGACAGACAATACAGCCCAATGGGGGGACACCCAGGCCCGGTGTCCAGAAGACCAGGTTGTGTGGGTAGAGATGTAGAGTTGTCTTTCTGTGTTCAGTGGCAGGTCAGTTTTCCCCTGCGGCTTTTATATGGGATCTTTCAAAGTTACCTGAAAATGAACGGCTCAAAGCGGGATCCCCATGACAGTACTGACCTCAATTTAAAGCTTTTTAGAAACTCAGATCAGTATCAGTGGCTGTGGTGGTTTGAATGTAATTGGCCCCCATAATCTCATAGGGAGTGGTGCTATTAGGAGGTGTGACTTTATTGGAGGGCGTATGGCCTTGTTGGAGGAAGTGTGCCACCGTGGGAGCCGGCTTTGGGGTCTCTTTTGCTGCAGCGTTGCTCAGTATGGTAGACAGCTTGACTTCCTGTTGCCTGCAAGATGTAAGACTTTCAACTACCCCACCACCGTGTCTGCCCACATGCTGCCATGCTCCCTATCATGATAAAGGACTGAACCCCTAAAACTGTAAGGGGTTACCCCAATTAATTTTTTTATAAGCGTTGCCATGGTCATGGTGTCTTTTCACAGCAAAAGAACCCTAACTAAGACAGTGGCCCAGTAGGGTCCCAGGAGAGTCATTTGCACATGAAACAAAAGAAACAGGCCTAAAGATTGAGCCAAGCTCAGCTCAATGCATGACATCTACTAGGGGCTGGACGGTCATCTGACCAGGAGAATTCGCTAGGCTTTCAGGCTGCTATTCTTTCCTCTTTCCACTAAAATATTGTGGTATGGTGTCTTTGTCTTCCCCTGCCACAGGACAGAGCTGGTTGCTTACCGTACTGCTTTGCCATGGAATCTGCGGCCACATACACACCTCAATTTGTCTTCTCTTTCTGCGTTTGGAGATTTCCTGGGTAGAGCTGCTTTGGGCTTGAGACTTCTAAAACAAGTGGTTATCGCCTGTAAAATGTTAGGCACTGGTATCTACACATGTATAATACATAGGTTTGCAAGATTCTCTTATAAATTACAGGTTTTATGATCCAGGTTTTGCAGATGGATGGCATGAATTGTAACAGCGCCATATATCCCTAAGAAGATAATGCCCGCAGCAATGGAGGCCCCATAGATCACCACCAAAGAGGATGCAGCATCTAGACATGTAAAGTTTTTTTTATTTTTAAGTGCTTCTGGCATTTTAAAACTGTCATCTCTGAGGTCCCCCCAAGAAGTGACAGATTTGGAACAAATACCATTTGTCACATAAACCCCAATCCCTCACTATCACCTAGAGTAGATGACTGAACCCGCCAACGTGCAAATGAGTGTGTTTGAAAAGAAAGGAACTGTTATACTTCCTCTCCCCCCACCCAAACATATACACATATACACGCACACATGTGCACACATACACACTACACAGATACACACACACACATAAAACACACAGACACATACACACAGATACATACAGATACACAGAAATAAACACACAAACACACACACACACACCAAACTCACTGCTACACCCCCTTAGCAATATGCCTAGTTTCTAAGGAGAGTTTGAGTAGTGGCAACTGGCTAGACCAACACTGTTTGTTTATTCATGTCCAAGCCACTGCACACTATTGGTTAACAGGCCATTCCTTGAAGCCAGATGATCTTGGGTTCAAATCTCTAATTCTACCACTTAGCAGCTGAGCCACCTCAGGAGAGTTACTGAGCATCCCTGAGCAAACAGAAAGCATAGTATGGCTCGATTTTTGCCCTTCTTCTCACCCTGGGACTAGCCTTTCCTCCTTGTTCATGGCCCCAACTCCAAAGAGCTCCTTCTGCTTCCTCAGACACACAGAACAGCCTATCAGCCTCTTGCTTCTACTTCAGAATCTCCACACTTCCCATCTCTCATGCCAGAGGGGAGGCATTCCTTGTTTCCACTTGCCAGCTCCCTCCTTCCCTCCTTCCCTCCTTGCAGGTCTCTGCTCTCCTTGTGCTCCCCCCTGAAACCATCCTGCCAGCAAAGTGCTCTTCCTCAGCCCTATTGCATGCTAGTGTTGTACCCAGCAAGCATCACTTCTCACTTGCTATCCATGCTCCCCACTCAGTTCATGGAGGTGCAAGTGCCTGTCTTGGGTGTTTAATACTCTGTCCTCAGAACCATGGACAGTGCCAAGCACCGCTGTAAAGAGCTGCCAGAGGAATGGATGCTCCCGCTGTGTGAAAGGAAGGTACTTAGGGCATTCTGGTTGAGATGATTGACTGAGATAAAGTGTACAAGACACTTAGCGTAGCTGCTGCCAAGTGGACTCACAGGCACTTACATTTAATGAACACATAGTAAGTGCCAGGCATGGATTAAGCTCTTTGCCCATATTAATTCACTTGATCTTCAAAACAATCCTCCGACGGAGATGCTGTTGTTATAGTAGCCACTTAAGCAAAGAAACAAAGAGGCAGACACTCTACCAGGAAGGACTAAAGCCACTATCGAAAGCTATAGATCTGGTCTCAGCCCTCTAACAAATCCTGAGACATGTGAGCTGTGGCTGGCATTGGCAACGCTTCTGTTTCCCACTATGCCTGCCTCACTCAGGAGGTGGTGGCTGTCCCATCATCTAGTCTATGGGGCACAGCCTAGGGTAGTGAATAACACTGGGGCAGAAGTTTGGTGTTCTGTGTTCTTGCCCTACTCCTGAGACTCACTTGCTGTGTGATCATGGTAAGTGACCTCTCCAGTCCGAGTTACAGCCTTTTCATCTGTATACTAAAGTGGGACTTCTCAGCCCTCATCCTATTGTTGCAGAGGTCCTTGGGGTACATGCGGATGGGCTTCCATGGGAAGTACTGTTGGAGCGAGGGAACGAAGAGAGAGGTGTTCATCTCGAACTCCCCCGCATGTGGCACTCAGGTGACATCCGAGCAGAGGCTGCAAAGTTCTCAACTGCACGAGGCAGGTGGCTGAGCCCGTGCGGGGTACACACCTGCTGAATGCAGCCCCCACCTGGCTACTGAGCACCACAGCGCTCACAAAGGGAGCCCTACTTTGCCAGATGTCTCTCGATAAGCCAGGAGCCTGGATTTCATTTTCAACCTGGAATCCAGAGCCTCGTGCATGAATTTTTCATGTGAAGTTCCTCCGTGGTTTTCCTAGAGCACACGGCGATGTGATCGTAGGAAGCACACCTGTCGGCTGGATTGGGCCAAGTCCACTGTCTCTGCATCCAAATCACTGTGTGGAGAGCTGCTACTCTGGAGAGGCCCAGGAGAGGAGCTTGAGTCTGCTATCCACGCCACCTGCAAAGCCTGAGGATTGGCACCATTCTTTTCTTGTCCCAAAGCCACAAAGGATGCACAGGACTGGAGCTAGAGGATGCACCTTCCTCTTTACCTTTCTTTCTTTCTTTTTTCTTTTTTCTGTGCTAGGATTAGAACTTAGGGCCCTACACTTTCTAGACAAGTACTCTACCATGGAGCTATGTCACACTTCCACAGTACAGTTTTAAAATATTGTAAACAACATTTAAACATGAACAGAATAAAGATATACACCGTTGAAAGTATACAGAAAGAAAAGACCCCCGCCTTCTTGCTAGAAGTAAATTGGCAGTTTCCCATGGGCCTCTAGCGCACACCTGTCTTGCTTTGCACTCAGCTCATATCCTGCACATTTTATTCTGTATTTTTATTTAATGTGTCTCAGACATATTTTCATATCACCTCACACAGACCCATCTCTTCATCCTTTTACTGCCCTACAACAAGCCATTTTATGGATTTACTGCCATTTATTTTACCAATCCCCATGACCAGACTCTTTGTGAATATCCAAGTCTTTATTTTACAGATAATGCTGCACAGAATAGCTCTGTCTGCATGGCATTTTTGTAGACCTACATGCCTAGAGCTTAGGAAATAGTGCGTGTTTTGGGGTGAGGTGGTACACACCTGTAATCCCAGAATTTAGGCAGAAGAGGTGAGAAGATAAGGAGCTCAAGGTTATCCATGGCTACACAGTGACTCTGAGACCAGCCCAGGCTACATGAGGCTTTGTCTCAAAAAACAAAATTATGCACTGACAAAGGGGCTTAGTGCCCAAGACTAATGGCCTGAACTCAGTCCCGGGGACCCACACGTTAGCAGGAGAGAATACCAACTCCCCCAGGTTGTCCTCTGACCCCCATTCCCACTCCATGGCACAGGCGTGCACCCCACACTCACACAAATAAGTAAATAACTGTAATGATTTTTAAAACAAAGAAAAGAAATAGTATGTGCGTATCTTTTCAAAAAGTCACTAAAATCAATGGAGATACGAACAGTGATACATTAACCTAAAATACCTTTTCCTAGTATGAATTAAATATTACTGGCAGGAATCAGATGGAGCTGAATGCTAATGAGAGGTAACTGTGAGTGAAAAGTGTGTCCATGTTCTTCCTATCGTTCTTCACAGCGTTCATGTAGCTTTTCTCTACCTTTAAAATACTTCCCAAATTAAAAGTGTTAACCAGTTATTCTAATAAAGCAGCCAGAAAAATCAAATTTGGGATTAACAATTGTGGCTTGCTTGAAACCTTATATTATTAATTATAGTATAGTGGATCCTACTATTTAAAGTCTTTTAAGCCATGGTTTTGTTTTTAATTATAGGGCTGAGGATGGCTCAGTAGTTCTTGCTGCTCTTGCAGAGAACCTGAGTTCTGTTCTCAGCACCCACACTGTCGCTCAGGAACTCCAGATATTTGATGCCCTTGCCTAGCCTCGGTGGGTACTGTACACACACAAACACACACACACACGCACGTACACACACACACACACACACAAATAAAAAGAAACCTTTAGAAATGATAGCAATGATGCAGACTCATGGGATAAAGATTTAAGCAAGTGAATTACTTGCTGCCTTTCCCCACCAGCTCCTCCTGTGCACCAAGGCAACTAATATCAACCCAGTATGAAAATAGCTATAGACTCTTCCTGATGTGTATGCAGGTGTCTATGTGGGTTTTCTTTTTTAGGTAGACTCTTGTTCTGTAGTCCAAGCTGGCCCCTAACTCTCAGCAATGCTCCTGCCTCAGCCTTCCAATTGAAGAAAGCCAGGGGTGCACCACTCTACCATGTCCTGTTTATGAATTTTTAAATCAGTTTGAAAGGCCACATACCCCCTCTGTCAGCAGATTGACAAAGCCCTTTCTTTCTGGGTTCTTTTTCTATGCACCCCATATTCAGCACAAATATTTGTTTTTCAAATAATGACAATAATAAACCTTATTAACTAAAGTAATCCAGTTTATCATGCAAAATGTAGATAATCTACACACAAAAGAGAAGGGCATAAAAGTTGCCTGCAGCCACCGCCACCCATGGCCAAGCCACAGTGCTCTGCTGTGCTTCCTGTGACTGTTTGCTGTGTATGCTGGCACACATCTGGGAATGTCTGCGTGAGGGCTGATCCGATGACCCTGCTGCATTTGTACTCATTGTTCTGGTGAGGCTCGTCCCTCCATAGTGAGCATTCTTGTAAAACTTAGAAGTGAGGATAAGTCAAATGAATGTTATTTGTCATGCCCATGAAATGGGGTGGGTGGGGGATGGTCAGGGAAGGCTTCCTGGAGGTGGTGGTGCTGGAGCAACAAAGACCTGATGACAGGCCGGAAGTCATTAAGTTAGAAAGGAAGAAATAGGTGTGCAGGAATAGGGACTAGCTGGAAGACAGAGTACACCTGGGTTGACAAAGCCTGTGTGAGGCTCGATGGTACAAGGATTTGGGATGAAGGAGGTAGAGAGCTCTTAGAGGAATTCTTAGAGGAATGTCAAGGATTTGGGGGTTTGGCCTGAAGATAGAGGAAACACATGAAAGAATTCAGTCCCTGAGGAAAAGGGAAATGGTGCAGCCATGTCTGAGAATTGCATTTTGGAACATGACAGTTGTGGGAGGGCTGGGAGAGGCAGCAGAAGACCAATGTCTCCTGACATGACCTTTTTTTTTAGGTAGACACTTTAAAACTCTTGCTTAGATCTCCCTGGCAACCCAGAGCCACTTCTGGAATGGTTGTCTGATTTTGTTGGGCAATTGTGAGGATCTCAGGTGGTGGACTTGGACTCTGTGGGCGTGGCTTCTGTGGGCGTGGCCTCAATGGGCGTGGCCTCCAGGGCACAGAGCTCCTGCTACTAGGACTATTAACAATTTGATGGAAATGATTTTGAAAAACTTGCATTAGAAAAATCTGCAGCTGCTTTCCATGGCTTGTTTAAAAGGAAAAAAGAATCTCTGTGTAAGATCCTAGGAACCCACATAATATCAGAAGCCAGCAGATGGTGTCATTGCACAGACCACAGATGGGTGGAGGGGCTTCCCTCACCTTATTATCCCCAGGTCAGCGGTCTCAGCATCTCCTTGGAGACCAACTACCTTCCACCTGTACAGTTGGAGAAGCCGAGGGGTTCAGAAGAAACAAGATGGCCCATGTATTTCTAAAAATCAGACTGGCACATGAAAACCAGTGTCCAGGGTCAGATGGTCATCAAATCCGAGAGGCTCTTCCACCCTGAGCTGCATCCCTGAGGCCCATGGCCTTCTGGGCCATCCAAACTTCTCATATCTGCAACCCATGCCAATCAGTGCTCCTCCAACCAGGACCTCTGTTGCCTTTTGTAACTGTCTACGTTCATACGTGCAAGACACACACACACACACACACACACACACACACACACACACACACACAAATCCATCAGCTTAAGGGATCAGAAATGGATTGTCTTCCATACGGCATTAATCATGTTGACCTGGTAATTATTTTTCACTTTTCACTCGGGTCTAGTTCAGAAAAACTCCTAAAAATGCAAGCAAGGAGGGACAGTGCATGTACGTGCGTGCATGCACTGTGTGCGTTTACATGTGTGTACATGCATTTGTATTTGTGATCTCTCATGACTGACAGCTATTAGAGACAGTCAACAGTGCCCCATCACTCAAGTTCTCAGGCTTGCCATAGCGGCCAGAAGGTTGGACTATGATACCCAGGTATCCTAGAATGCCCACATCTGCCTATGAACTCTCACCCACCCTCCTGTGAGATGCGTGATTTTGGGAGGCTGTATACTTTCTTTAAAACTTGGTTTTTCAGCTGCAGAGTGGGTTTGTGGCCCTGTCTCCCATGGGTGTGATGACTTGCTGAGATGGTGCCTAGCTGGTAGACACTTAGCCTGAATGCAGTTAATGGCATTTGTCATTTCTGTTGTGGCTACGCATAAGAGATGCTCATGCATGATAAGAGATTCCTGATATTTCACCTTGAGGGATCCGGGTATATCTGGATCCACCCACAATGACAAATCAGAGCTAACACAAGTGACGGAAAAAGGACTCTCTGGAAACCCAAGGACTGAGAGAACACTGAACATCTAATCTGTGAGAGGACTGTCAGAATGGAGAGAGAGGTAGGTGTAGCACGGCCCATGGTCAAGTTCACAGATGAAGGAGTGAGCATAACAGATCAAAGCTGCCTAGTGAGGTCTGAGAAGATGAATCATAAGACTGCGGCTAGAAGGCTGAGGAAGAAGTGCAGAAGGGGGCCCATGAGGCCAGACAGTCCGCACAGCCAAGGCCTGGGATATGAGGAAGGAGCCCATGAGGTCAGGCAGTCCGCACAGCCAAGGCCTGGGATATGAGGAAGGGGCCCATGAGGTCAGGCAGTCCCCACAGTCAAGGCCTGGGATATGAGGAAAGAGACACGTGAGATCAGGCAGTCCCCACAGCCAAGGCCTGGGATATGAGGAAGGGGCACGTAAGGCCAGGCAGTCTGCACAGCCACGGCCTGGAATACATGGAAGCTGCTTCAAGCAGTGCTGTATGAACCCTATGGGGGCGGGGGCTTCTGCAATGTCACAGGGGTCAGTAGCATGCTATCCTCTGGCTGAAGACACTGCAGGACTGCTTCTGAGTATTAACCTTGACTTTGGTGACCAAACAAGAGCAGACTTTTCCATTGTTCTCTTTAAAAAAATTATTACACCATATGTATTGCATATGAGTGCACACATGTAAGTGCCACCAGGGACATGGGGAGGCCAGAGGAGTAACGTCTCTCCATCAACGGTGTGGGCCCCAGGGACCCTACTCAGATCGCCAGTTGTTGGGGCAAGTGCTTTCATCTTGTATCATCCTCTCCTGGCAGGGCGGTGGTGGACAGAAAGCCTGGGCCTCTAGGCTGGGCTTTGACAATACAACAGGAGATACAAGAGGTGTGTCAGATCCTTGTAGACCAATTTGTCCGAGACCAGAGCAGGCTATCAAAGGCTGTTTGTAGTGGGCCGGCTGTATTATACACGACATTCATTTGCTGATTTGCATTGCCTTCACCTCTTAAAAAATGAAAAGCAAGAGCAAATAAATGATGAAGGGAAGGGAAATGGAACGCTTAATAAACGAATAGGCGGCAGTGCTGAAAGGGCTGGGTACAGTTGGAGAACAAAATGAGTTCATGCTTTGTGGCTCTTACTCTTTCCGTAGGGAGAAGTGCAAAAGGGAACAGTGGAGCCCAAGTTCTTCCCACACTCTGTGTGAGCATAGCCAGGCTAGGCTATCTCTCCATGCCTTAGTTTCCCTGTCTGGACTGTAGGTATCCATCCTAGCTTGCAGTCTGCTGCTCTGTTAAATCACAGGTTATAATCCGTCACCGATGAAAGCAGAGTCAGGAACTGAAGCAGAGACCATGGAGGAATGGTGCTTACTGGCTTTCTTCCAAGCTCATGTTCCGCTACCATTCTGATATAGACCAGGCCTACCTGCCTAGAGGTGATACCACCCACAGGGGGCTGGACCCTCCTACGTCAACTAGCAGTCAAGCAACATGCCCCTACTGACATGTCCACGGGCCAGTCTGATGGAGGCAATTCTTCGGTGGAGGGTCCCTGTTATCAGCTGTTGACAAACAAGTTTAGCCATGCAGAGGGCACCATGGTACCTGACTTGCTTGCCTTGAAGTACATGTGGGAGATTGGCCTTAGTTGTATAGATTAAAAAACTGAAGCTCAACCAAGAACAATTCTCAGGGATTGGTAAAGGGAGTCTCTTTCAGCACAACTCAGTGACTGTTCCTGAAACCAGAGGGCCTCGTTCACCTTAGAGACAACATGGGTTGAACTGGGAAGTAATCATGGACGGAGGTCTGAGATAGAGTCCTAATCCTGTCACCCTTGAGCTGTGTGGTTTTGAGCCTGTCACTTGACTTCTCTGAGCTTTGGTTTCCCATAGGTCAGATGGGGACAATGGTCCTTGAACCATACAGCATCAGTCAAGGGATTAAATCAACTGTCAGCTGGCCTCTGGCGCATAATATTTAGCAGTGATTTTAAACCTATTTCCTGCCCCAACTCTGATCAAGCATTTACCTTGCATCCTTGGTAAACCAGAAGCTGCTTCATTAAATTATAGAGACTAATGGCAATAAAATAATATTATTTGAAGGTAATTTTTATGGGCTGCAAGAAAATTTAGAAACATTTACCCTGAGAGCTGTTTCTTTCGCTCTCACAGTCAAGGGAGTTTTAATTTGCTACAAATACTAAGTTGACCCCTTGCTCAGCATATACTATGCAGCAAATCTGGCAGGAGGCATGAAGCATTAACAGACTGGTGGACTCCCATCAGGTAAAAAATACACCCAGACATGGTGCTGTGTATAACCACTGAACATACATATTCACCAGCACCAATCCACCTAACCGCACAACTCAAAACTCGGGTGCTCGTAATTTTTGCCATTCACCAAGATTTTTCAACTTGCTTCTTGGATCTCTTTTATGTCCAAGGTTCTATAGAAGGAGCCTGGGGCTGTAGGGTGGGACATAAGGAAGGTCTTGAGCTCAGTAGGACTAGGGTTCTCTCCTCCTCACTTTAACAAGAGTGTCTCTGTGGGGTGTGTGTGTGTGTGTGTGTGTGTGTGTGTGTGTGTGTGTGTGTGTATACAGGTACATTTGCCCATGAATGCACACATGGAGGTCAGAAGTCAATGATGGATTTTTCCCTCTGTTGCCCTCCGCATTACTTTATGAGACTGAGCCTTTCAAACTGAGCCTGGAGCTCACCATGTCAACTGAACTGACTGGCCAATGATCACTCTGCCTATTTTATAACCCCCTTCTTTCCCAATCATCTTACTGGCTCACAGCCCAAGAGGTCCCAACCTATGGCTCATAGATCACGTTCTGAGATGCTGGGGAAGGGTGCCAGCTTCTTCCACAACCTGATGGGAACAGAGTGAGCTATTTCATGACCTGTGTGTAACATCACACTTGTCTGTTAGAGAAGCCATAATCACAGCACTGCTTATGTTCGTCCTCATTGCTCAGACCTGTTCGTGTGATCATTCTTGATGATACGTCTTGAACAGGCACTTGCTCTTCAGGAATACTCCTACCCCAGGGCCTTGGCACTTGCTGTTTCCACTGCCCATCGCCAAGATTTCCAGACAGTTGACTCTGTTGCCGCACTGCCGTCTGAATGTAGAGGTGTCAGTCGAATCTGCCCTTCTCAGGGAGACTACCCATGACCACTCTTTTTTGTTTTTTACCTGCAAACCATATCCCTTCCTCCCTGACATCTCAGTTCAATTTACTTATCTCTACTGTTTTTAATAGTCTTCCATTTCCTCACTAACATAGCCTTTTCTCATTTATCGAGTTTATTGTGTTCTTCTCATCCCCCCGGCTGCAAGTGCAGAGCGCTCATGATCTCAATCCCCTGAAACTTGGAGACATTGTCTCTTTGGTTCACAAATGGATTCCAAATGTCAGGACTTTGAATGTGCCTCAGTTGGTAGGTACTTTCCTAGCATGAACTAAGTCATGGGTTCTATCCGCGGTAGTGCACAAACTGGAGTGGTGGCCCATCCCTGTAATCGCAGCACTGGGGAGGCGCAGGCAGGAGGATCAAAAGATCAAACTCATTGATGGCTACACAGGAGGTTCAAGATCTTCTAAGACTAGAGACCTGTCTAAAAATAGGTGTTTATAGATGTCTAAAGTATGCATGACACAGGATAGATGCCCATTTGTAGGATGGATGGATGGATGGTTGGGATGGGATGGATGGATGGATGATGGATGGATGGGTGGATGGATGGATGGTTGGATGGATGGATGGATGGATGGATGGATGGATGATGGATGGATGGATGATGGATGGATGGATGGTTGCATGGATGGATGGATGGATGGATGGATGGATGGACAAATACATGAGCCATGATGTTCAAACATACTTGCCTTTTCTATTAGGGAATATTCACCCTACATCTGCTTAAACACCCCAGATACCTGCTCATAACTATACGGGCTCACTCCTGCTGCCCCAGGAGGTCACTGTGGCCCCTGACAAGTCACAAGGCACAGATACGTGGTTTTTCTGGAAGGTTCCCTGTTCTTCATTTACTTGGTTTCTGCTTCCTAGAAATAGTCTTTACAAATAAACTTATAAAAGAGAAAGAAGGGGAGCTAGCACCTGAAGACAAAAATCTTCTCAGTCCCTGACCATTACATGGCATCAAGCCTGCTCCTGTCAAACACACACACACACACACACACACACACACACACACACCTGTGAAATAAAACTTCACCCACATGAAATGTAACTCTCCCCATGTGAGACCTAACATCTTGCTGTGAAATGCTGAGAAAGGATTTTAAAAATCCATGTTGACAGCTGTTTGACTACATGTTTCTTAGCCCCCTCTCATTGGCTGTGTTTCCCTAACTACTATCTGCTAGCGTTCCTGCAGAGACATTCCAGCCCATACCTTATTTTTATTGTGATGAAATTTTTATAAAAATACTCTATGGAACCGTTAATGAAGTTGGTATGACATGAAGTTGACATTTTTATAGACATGCAAATAAACATTCATTCTATTTCTGTCTTTTTCTTTTTGTATTTTGGGACCAATATATTTTCAGGTCCGATTTTTTAATGTATATATCTATGTATGTATGCATTTACTTTATTGTAGGTTCTCAAAAACCTTCTTGGTCTCATGGCCTGCATTGCTGGTGGCTGATAGATAAACTAGCCGTGTTGGGAACATTTAATTGGAATTAGAAAGGCTGGGTCCTGCCAGAAGGTCACTGTTGGGGTCTTTAACTAGTCTCTAACTAGCTAAACCTGAATCATCCTACCCCTAAATGGGGATTAGGGCTCCGCATCCAGGTGATGGTAGGACTCGAACAGAACAATGGATGTATAAATGCTCCTCATTTTCTTCCGCAGCAGAGGGAACTTGGCACACCGTGCATGGCTCTCAGACAGGCAGCCCCATGTTTTCCCAGCTGCTCTCTAACCTGTTCTGCTAACTGGCTGCCTGGGTTTGAGTCATCCTGGCCAGCACTTTGACCCTCATGTTAAATACATGAAGAGATGGTGAGACCAAAATTTACAAGCGCCTACTAGTGTGTGCTAGATGTTCTTAGCACATTGTGCTTATTCACTTCACAGAAGCCTGTGTACACAGGTCTCTCTGTCTTCACCTTCTCTTGCTAGGATACGTTTCTCTGCTGTACCTTCAGCCAGGAATCATGAGTAACTCTTGATCCATCCTGCTCACTCTTCTGCCTCCTCATCTTACCCATCAGCCAGTTGGCTGATTATGCCTTCAAGGATTTTTCCTCCACCTTCATGACTGCTGCATCCTCTTGCCTGGATGGTACATCTCTAAGCCTGCCTTTCTGTGTTGGAGGCTTTCCTCTCCATTCTATCCTTTACTAGGGACTCAGGGTGATTTTTATTATTGCTTTCAGTTGGCCTTGCTTTGTTTTGTTGAAGACAGTCTCAGGTAACCCGGGCTGACCTCAAATAGCCATGTAGCTGAGGCTGGCCTTGTGATCCTCCTGCCCCCATCTTCCAAGTGCCTAGCATGCCCAGCCAGAGCCTTTACTAAAAGTGTTAAGTCATTTCAGTTTGTGCCCCCGCCTTCATGTTAGTATACATATCTTCCCATCTTCCTAAGAGATTCGCATGACCCAGAGTCCATCTTGGCTCTACAGCCTCTGGTCCCTCAGCTCCTCCTAGTTTCTTTGTACCTTTGCCCATATCACCCTCCAGCGCTTGCCTCCTTCTCACACAGCAGAATAGTCTTTGGCTTTGTCTACCAGCTCCACAGCCACTTCCTCAGGAAGGCTTCCAGACCTATGGCTAACACACCCTACCCGGCCGCTCCTAAGTCTCAGCTCTGCTCTTCCTGCCGAGCACGGTACCTGTTTGGTCACGTGCATGCTTTGTTCCATTATTGAGGCCTTGTCCCCACAGCCAGTCACTGCAAGAGGGCAGAGTCTGCTATTGTGCGCCCATCAGGATAAACGGCACAGTGCCTGGGGCTCACGGCAGGTCCGGCAGCAGTTGTTGAAGGACAGCTTCATATTGGCTCAGTATGGAAGCAGATGTTCTACTGATAATGAGCTGAATTCCTGGCCCTTTAGGATCTTAGCGGCCTCCTCTGGACTCCCTAAGCACCTGTTCCCTTTCCACAATAGCTCTTACTCTGCTTTAATTGATCTTTTCCTCGTCGCTCCCTTTAGATTATGAGCCTCTCGAATACAGATGCCATGTGTGCTGGCATATAGTCTCGTGAAACGTTTGAGGAATCACTGTAAGTAAGAACAGAGCAGGGATCCAGGTGGGCTCTGCCTGAGAATCCTCACGATGCCCCTGGCTGTGCCTTGAGAGTAGATTATGAACTACATTACTGTAATTATTAGGTTATTGTCACCATAGGCTAAACTAAATTAATACCACACTCCCTTGGTGCACATGATGTACTTGTCATGTGCTTGAGACCCAGAATATTCCAAAGAGAGTCTCACTTAAGATCATGTAGTAACGGAATCAAGACCAGAATTCAGAGCCACCTACTCCTTGTTCACTCTCTGCTCACCAAGCATCACCTTGCTTCTCCCCTACCCCATGTCTTCATAGGGGCAAAGAGGCCGAGACAGTGAGAAAGACAGGGTGAGTGGTCGGACTCTGACACTCATGTGCAGGAAGCAAAGAGTCTCATGTTCAAGAGCCATTTGTAGCTGAGAGTGTCATGGGGTAAGGAAGTGTGGCTAGAACAAGCCACTCCATGAGAATGAGAGTTGCTGACTCCTTGTGTACCATTGGGGAACTTAGATTCTCCTGATGAAACACATGATTCTTTCTTGGTTCTTGTGTGTGTACGTGCGTGCATGTGTGTGTGTTCATGCATTCATGCACACATGAGCACATTGAACCCTTTAGTGAAATATCTTCCTGGAAAGCAGAAATAATAAAAATCAAATCGAAACTCTATTATGCCAGGCACTGGGCTAAGCATTTTTTGTGTTTGTTCATGTAAACGATGATCTCATTAGCTTGACTAAAAAAGACCTCCCAATGTGTAAATCTTGATTTCATGGTTTCCCCTGAGCCTCTTTTTCCATTCTGGTTGATCACATAGGTTTCTCAAGTCAATGCTGGACACCTGTCTTGCCTTTCCGGTGTAAATTGTGTATTACAAAGTTGCTTTCATATACAGACAGTACAAAGCCAGTATTCCAGTTTCTCCTTCGTGGAGAGGACAGGATTCCAGGTGTCTGATCTCGTCAAGCGCCTTCCCTGAGGAAATCACCAGTGTCCCCTCCCAGGTCATTCCTACAGGATAGGTGACACAGAGAACCTATCAATGGTTTGATGTACTCAGCGCCATGTTTAGTCCAGTAGAATGCAGCATGCCTTCCGGTTGGTGTGACGGAGGTTCCTGGGAGAATCCTATCCATCCCTTTCACATCCCTATCCATCCCATATCACACAAGAGGAGACAAGTCATTGAGGTGAGAGTCTGGCTTTTCTGAAGCCATGCATCACATCTGTGGTGGAGCCTGAATGAGAACCCAGCTCTTCTGATTCTTAGTTGGCTGGTCCTTCCATCAGAGGGTTAAAAATGATCCAGGGACGGGGTCCTGGGGAAATGGCTCAGGGGGTACAGTGTTGGCCATGGAGGCATGAGGACTAGAGTTCAGATCCCTGGATTCCATGTAAAAGCCAGGTGCGGGGCACACGTCTCTAATCCCAGCAGCAGGGAGAAGGGGGAAACACAGTCTGGCAGATCCATAGAGCTCATTGGCCAGCCAGCTTAGCCAACTGACTAGCTCCAGGTTCAATGGGAGACTTTGTCTTAAAAAGTAAAGCTGAGAACAATAGAAGAAGACACCCACTCTCTGGCGTCAATGTATGCACATATAGATGAGTACACACATGCATATACACACACCACACATGCACACACACAACTTGTTAAATAAAAAGGAAAGTGATATGGGGGGAGGGGGGACCTGGGATAGGTAGATAGAATTTTAAATACTATTCTCTCTTCTTCTACTTGTTTGAAATTTTCCATACTAAAAAGTTTTTTTTTAAAAGTGGAAAAAAAAAAGGCCCCGAAAGAGTGTTTGATTATAGCAGCAGTGGGTCCTGTTTTTATATTCACCTCTTCAAAGAAGATGTGTTTAATTCTTCCCAGAGGAATCTTCCCTGTACATTGAATTCCTCCATGTGGCACACAGCCTGTCCCACACATAATTACTACCGATGGAATGGGGCTGGGGTTTTTCCCTTCTCCTTTGTCTACCAGCCAGCGCATGCATAAGCCGTCCCTTCTTTGAAGCTCTAAGCTTCCTTGGAAGGCAGCCTCAAGCTTTTCCATTCTAGTCTCCCCAGACTAGAATGCCTCCATCCTACTCCCAAGGTCAAGGTGTCCCCAGCTTGTCCATTCCTGAGCACCGCAGTGCTGATATTTACTAAATATTTTTCTTTGAACTGACTCATTTCATTTGCTTCAGTGTGTTTTCAGAGGAAACTATGTGTCATTACTGTGGATGGAAAATTAGGCATAGAATCTAGGGAACTGGTATTTAGTGTCCTCGTTACACTTACTCGAACAGCCATTACGGAACGCAGAGAAGAAAAGTGTTCGTAAGTGTGCAACTGAAAAATCTCAATTTAAACCGTGCGTTGGAAAACATCATCATTAGCCATCGTTCTCCTGGGAATAGCCTTGTTTTATATCTCTTCCCAGAATGCTGGTGTGTGCACGTGTGCATGCGCACAATGTGTGTGCAATGCATGTGTGCCCGCGTGTTCTCTGCGGTAGAACGTGTCCACTTGACCAGGATACCTGATACGCCGTGTCCTTCTGTTCTGCCCTGTACTCCAGGAAGCCTGGCTTGTGTGTGGAAGGAAGGAGTACACGGCATGCAGATGAGCGAAGCAGCCAGTGTGCGTCTCTTAGTGCTGCTCTCTTGCTCCCTGTCACCTCCCTTGCACCACAATGCTCAGGAAATGAACAAACTGCCCTGGTTTAAAAGAGCGTCGGTCAACATTAGCCATGGAGGAAGTGGGAAGAACATAAAGAAAACAGGAGAGGGCCGAGAACCAACTAGAAAAGAGGAGATTGGATGCTAAAGTGGAATTTGTAAATTGGGAGCTCCCATACAACACAGGACTGCTCTCGTGAATGTCAAGGACTTAATGCTGTTGAGTTTATTGAGAGGCAGTGAACCATGTGTGGAATGGACCTGGCTTCACATCTACGTAGACTGGTATAAACCCAACTTACGTCATCTTGCGTAAGGACTTATATTCTGTGAGCTTCATTTTTAAAATCTGTGAAATGGAGATAATAGGACCTTCTGTCTAAGGTGGCATTCAAGGTTAGCTAAGGAAAAATCAAGCGCAACACTGGGCTATAAAGCATAAGCAGTTGTCATTTCCTTGAATTTGCAAAAAGACTTCCTGATTCATTGAAGAAAGAACAAACTCTACCACGTACAAGTTCAGGGTTAATGCAGATAGTATTTGTTACTGAACTCCAATATTTTGAGACTGGGTTTTCCATTTATGTGTGGCAACTATCCAGGGGTATATTGATTCTAAAGGATCACTCTGTGATTGCCCAATTCATCATAGTGTTCCAGCACACTGCCTTACAATTGCTAGAGGTATCACGTGGCTTGACGTCTCCCCAGCTCTGTTATAAAGTCCAGGAGGACAGGAGCATAGCGTCCTCAGATGATGCTCCCAGTGTGGACACAACACACGGAGCATGGTGGATTTACAGAGCAAGTGTCCTGGGTCACAGGGCGTGGGTTTCAATCCAAGGATTGTTAGGGTCTCCAGGGACAACTAATAATGCATCACTGATTCCTGCTAAGGTTAGGGACCATCAGAAAAATAAAACAGAAGAATGGAAAGACTTGATGATGGACGAAGTCTAAAGGAGGGATGGAATATGTCTGTGGAAATAACCCACCCCCTAATTCTGAACTCCATAGGCTCACTTCACAATGGTGGGCAGCAGGCTGGGACAGTGTCTCCTTATGCTGAGAGAGCAGAAAGTTGTGGGAGAAACAGTGGATGTTGTGTGAATGAAAATCTCACCATGGGAAGGGAACCACAGAGGAAACGATTCTTAGTTAGGTTTCTCTCCTATATAATCTTCTGTCCAAGAACCGATACTCTGCAAATCATATTAATTAGGCACCTAATAAACCAGTTAACTCATTCATCAAGAAGCATAACCCTTAAGAGACAGTGTGCTTGAAGCAGGAGGAATCTGGGTGAAGACCTACATTTAAATACAGCTCTGCTGCAGAATAGCCGTGCAACCTTTAACTCTTGACTACATGCATTTCCGTGTTTTTGAGCTATAATAAGACATCTGTGGTCTCCACTTCGTGGGGTTGTCTGGGTAGTCAATGTGACCACATATATGCCACTGCCTCGTGACTAGTGCGGGGGAAGCCCTTGAGAATGGTAGAGTTAGCCAGAGAGCTAAGAACACAGATGCTGCTCTGCCAGTGTCCTGCTTTGGATGTTTTTCTTGGGAGAGCTAGCCATGTAAGGGACAGAGAGCGTGGTTATGAGAACATCTTGACCGATGGAGGCAGATGCAGGATTCATAAGCTAACAAGGTAAAGAACCAATGGGAGGGGAGAGATACCCAACTCTCGGTCCTATAGCTCTTTCTGTTCTAGTTCCCATCAGCATCTGGCCACCTTGTTCAGCCCCGCAAACGGTCCAGGCAGGGAGCTGATTCAATAACAAACCCTCCTCCAGACCTAGCATTTCAGTTCTAAACTGCACAGGGTCTGGCAGAGCCTCCAGGATGAGCCCAGCATTTCTTTTCTGACCAGTTGCCCAGCATCCAAACCTCTCCCATCTCCCTGGGAGGCAGTTTGCTGTGTATAAGAAACCTTTTTCTATTCAGCCTCAATGGAAGGTATCCACTGGAGTGGAGGATTTGGAAGGAGGATCATCCACAGTGATAGCAGGGTCTGAAAGTGTCCTCTCCAGTGTGCCAGGGTCCAAAAAAGGACTGCAGGGCTCTGAGCCTGATGTGGGAAGCCGACCTGCCCTGGACCCCTGTCTTGGAAGGGAAGTAGAGGAAGTCGTTGTTCTGTGGCAGTTTTCTATTCCTATCTAAGGCACCTTCAGGTGTCCCTCACTCTGAAGACCCTGTTGCTACCCTGCAGTATCATGGGCACAACATCGAGTAAGATGGGAGGTGAGAAATACTGGCAAGTGCTGTGCTAGGGATAGCCAGTGAGATCTAAGCGTGGCATCTAGGGGGAAGGGACATTTTCAGAACAGATGTGCAAAGGGCTGAAGCTAGAGAGATTTAGGAGAGCTTGTAGAAGAAGCTGGCAAGCACTAAGTGGGTGCCAGACTTTACTCACTACTCGGGTTTGAGGTATCCAAGCTCTATGACCCTGTCCTCTGATCTCAGCAAACGTGTTCTGCTTTTAAGAGCACTTTGTCGTGTGTAAGGGAAGCATTTACTGAGACCCATGTGTCATATCAGACATAATGACATAGAGACATCTTCAGGATCCCTTTCATTGTCCATCCATCTAGCAAATGTTTGTCAAACGCATACTGTGTGCCAGGCACTGTGCTAGGCACGGACTAATTAGCAGTGGGCAAAGGAAGTCCATGGCCTATGAAGCTCTCGGATTTGCACAGCAATCTGAATTAAGGGAATCGCTGAGCTTGGTGCATATTAGGATCAGGATTGAGCTGTGGCTTTCCAAGGTCGAGCAACAACAGATGCAAATAAAGAAAACCAGTGTGGGTGAGACTGTCCAGCTACAAAAGGTCAGAGAGGCCAGAGCTGAGTGGGCATGAGAAACACAAGACCTGAAGCCAGATCCCACAGAGACGGGAGGCCACTATAAGCCTGTGCCTAGAGCAAGCAAAATGAGGAGAGTCTGCCAGGATTCAGTGGCTGACATGTCACTCCAGTATCAGAATAGCCTAAGAGAAGCAGTGGGGGGGGGGGCAAGGAGGAGGCATTTCTCTGTGGTCAGACCCTCAGCATTGCCCAGAGCCATGGCATCAGCTTTCCCAGAGTCCCCAAGGCCTCAGCATCTCTCAGGGTGAGTGACAGATCCCAGGGCGGCCTCAGAGTCCACAAGGCTCTCAGTGCGTGGGTGTGGCTCCAGCAAGCCCTCTCCTGCACCAGCTCTGCCTTTGTAGCCTGTGGGATTCTTTGGAACCAGACCTGCCAGCACTCTACTTCAGGCCCCACTCAGGTCCCCCGGGGCACTCCAATGGAAGAACAAAAACAGAAAAGAAATCCCGAGGCCATGAAAACTCCCAACAGCCTTTACGATTGTGCTGAGTAGCTCCAACTTTGGAATCTCATCTGCTGGCTGGGGCTGAATCCTAATGACTTTGACGTTCTGTGCCCCAGTTTCCTCATTTGTAAAATGAGATAATAATAGCTTCCAGGGCAGTGGGGAGGACTCAGGGAGGTGACAGAGAAGCTTCTGACGCAGTACCTGATACAGGGAAGGTGCCTAGTGGTGGCTGTTGGGAGAAGCTATGGTGATGGTAGGAGAAGACAGGACCCCACAGAGAGCACCTCCGTGAAGGGGGCAGAAGGGCAGACTCTGGACAAACAATGGGATACCCATTGTGTGCCCCGTGCACATCTCCTTTAGTTCTCCTTAGCTCAACTGGTAATGCTCACCAGCATTTATTGGATTCATTGACAACACAGGGCAGCCTGGGGCCATCAAAGAACACGGCCAAGGTCAAGCATGTAAGTGGCTTACATCAGGTCTGCTTCATTCCAGAAATCAATGCCTTCTGTCATTCAAACCCTGCTATGTGTATTTCCAACTCTACCAACTCTACCAGACTTGCAGGCATCCAGCATCTCTTCAAGCCCAGCTAACTCCCCTGGGGAGCCAACTAGAACTTCCCTTGTCTCTAATGGTGACATCTGCTTGTGGAGATGTCAGGCTGTTAGTACCATATTTGACATAGCTGAACTCTGCATGTCCCCACACTAACGTGCCTGGGTCCCAGGGCTGCTACAATAGGATTGCACAGAACGTGTGGCCTGAATAACAGACTCAGGCTCTCTCACCGTGGGACGACGGCAACTGAAAAGACAGTTTTGGTGGGAGCCTTTCCTTGGTTCCCAGGAGGCCTCCTCCGGCCTCTCCCAGATTGTCCCTGGTCATTTCTTCTGTATCTTTTAAAGCTCAGATCTGCCTGACTTTACATAAAGAGAAGTCACAGCAGGCAGTCGGCATTGAGCTTAGGAAGAGACTCCTAGCTAACCACACTTACAAAGATCCTATTTCCAAATAGGGTGGCCTCTGAGGTCTGGGTGGGCGTGGTTTTCGAGTGAATGCTATTGAATCTGTCCATCTACCTTTTGACCTCTCAAAAGCCTCCCTCAGTCCCGTGTGTAAAACACATTCATTTTATCCCAGTAGTCCCCTGAAATAGTAATGAACCCCAGCGTCATCTACAAGGTTCTATATATTACCAACTCAGAAAACCCCAAATACATTGTTTACATATCAAATAAATGAGATGGGGGCCTGGACCCCACTGTGGGGCTGATGCACTCGTCCATAAATTTTCTCTATCGCTGACTTCAAGGAAGAGTTCAGGGCTCTTCAACAACTAGGAAGAGAAATCATTCACCAAGGTCAGCCTCGCTGAGTCGAGTGGGTGTCCTTTCCCTCCGCAGCTCCATGCTGAGGCTCAAGACAGGGAAGAGCAGAGTAAACCTTGGGAAGAAGGCTAGTGAGAGCGGAGCTCGGGTCCCCCATGGGCTTCCCTGGCCTCTAAGCCCCTCCTCCCAGACCTCCTACACTTATAGAATTTACTTATGTCTTGACTCATTCTAAAAATGATTTGTGGTAGAAATAGAGCAGGATTTCTCAGGGCTGGAAAGAACCACTTCCCACACCACGCATGAGTCATCCCTGCCCGCCTCTGCTCTGGCCAGCCTTAGAACGCTGCCAACAAAGGGAACTCCCTCTCCAGGCAGCCAGGAGGGATGCAGGCAGTGGAGCCTCTGTGCAGTGCACCTGTGTCTAGATGAACACAGGATCCTGGTGAAGAGGAAAGGGAGGGTGCCCTGGTCCAGGGAGGCTTTGCCTAGGTGTATTTTTACCTAGGTGATGGTGTCACCCTGTTTCTGTGGGTATGTGTCTTAGTTCTTGCGCTCTGGTTTTCTGCAGTGACCATCACTTCCACATGACAAAGGACAGCAAGGCAGGCAGTATGACAGGACCAGAGCCTGGTGTGTGTCCTCAGGAGAAAGGACCAGAGGAACCAGGAGAGGGAAGAAGGGAATTGATGGCGACTCTTGTCTGTCTCTGGCCTTAGTCAGAGCCCCAGGAGCCCTCGGGGGCCAGAACAGTGCTGAGATCTGAATGAGTGTGCCCCTATCTCCCTCCCTTCCCAGAACTCATGCATTGACATCCTAACCCCCGTTAGGCATGACCTTTTAACAGGATGTGACATTGTTATCTATGAAGTTTATGCTTGAGAGACACACAATAGAGTTAGGAAAAAATAAATTGCAAACAAAACAACCTCATAACGTTTTAAGTAAGTTTACAATTTTGTATTGAGTCACATTCATGGCCATCCTGGGGTACATACAGCCCAGGTGCTGCTTGCTGGGCATGCCCGCCTACATAGTACATTAGGAGGTGGGTGCCTCAATGAGGCGATTGGGCTATGAGGGAGGAACTCTCTTGAGTGGGCATAGTACTCTGATAAGAGAGGTCCTCCAGGGTTTCCTTTCCCATCACCACCTCGTAAGAGCAGCAAGAAGACAGCAAATCTTTGACTTCTCAGCTTCCCACACTGTAAACACTAAACACTAAGCCACTGAGACTGGAGTTCTGGTATCATAGCAGTATAGAAAGAGAGAAATCACATAGAAACTGATGCACCCACTGTGGAAGTGGGAACCCAAGCCTCTGTGGGCCACAGACCAAGACCCCTATGATGTCGCTCACTCCATACCACAGAAGTCTTTGCTCAGAGTCACCAACCCACCCCCAAATCTCCATGCCAACAGGAAGTCACTGAGGATACTCAGGAGCCAAGCCTTAACAGCCAGAAAGAACCCCAGCCAGAGCTGGCAACCTCTGGGGTCCCCAGTTTTAGAGAATTACAGGGAGGGATTCTTCCTGCCCAAACCTCGTAAAAAATGGATGGTGTGGTTGTATAACACCCATGGCTTTTTATGAACTTCACCTTCCTTCTAAAAAGCTGCTAACTTCAAAGAAAAAAGATTGCTCCAGGCTTTCCGTTGGTTGTAATAGAATGTGTTCCACAGGAGCGCAGGCTCTGTTTTGGCCTCTGACAAGGAGTGGTCACATGGTTGCCCATGTGCCAGCCCACCTTGTTGGTGACAGGTTTTATCTCCCTGCAACTGATGTATTCTGAAGACTGCCCACCCATGGCCCTGACCTACTTTCCTTTTACAGGATGGTATCCAGGACTTGGCAGGGGTGCCCTGATTAAAGAAAATGGAGTCCAGAAGCTGGGCTGGGCTGCATAGAGACCAAGGTGTCTCTTGCTAATCTGATTTATCAGAAAGGTGTGTGTGTGTGTGTGTGTGTGTGTGTGTGTGTGTGTGGTGGCTGGGTGGGCATCTCAGTGAATGAAGAGGTGGCCACTCCAGCATGAGCAGTTTGAATTCTAGAGCCCATGTAGAAACCTGGCAGGTGTGGCAGTCATCTCTAACCCCAATGCTTAGGAAGTCAGAAGGGGATGCTCAGGGCAAGCAGGCTAGCTAGGCTAACCAGAAGTGGCAGGCTCTAGGTTCATTGAGAGACTCTGCTTCAGCAGATGAAGTGGAGAGTCATCAAGGCAGACACCCAATGTCAGCTTTGGACCTCCACACATACTCTCACACACTCGTACATATTATACACATGTGCCCACATGCATGGGAACACAATATACACTACACCCATGCACGTGCAAAGCATATACACACAAACTAAACTCAAACTAGCTCCCAGAGTTATTTATCACTGAATTAAATTCGTGGTGCCAAGCCTTCCAATGGACTCCATGTAAGGCAGCTTTAGCCTTCATCCACCTCGGGTAAGGCTACCCAGGGAGACAACAAAGCAAGCAGATAGGAAGAGGCACTGGCTTGTGCAGAGAGTGTGCCACAAGGGCTGCTCAATAGCTAGAGAACCGGGGTCCCAAGGTTCTGTGCATCTATGAGGGGTTTAATTTTTGATTCTAGTGCTATTTCCATTACGAAATTCTGGAAAGAGGATATGCACATGTGAGCTGGCTCAGTAGTAGAAGTCAACTCAAGAGACAACAGCACCAACTGCAAGATCCTATGCCATGTGTCTCCAGAGCAAGATGTCCTAGGAACTGTTTTAGGTTCTCTCCCTCCCTCCCTTTCCTTTTCCTCCTCCTCCTCTTCCTCTTCCTCCTCCTCCTCCTCTTTCTCTCTCTCTCTCCTACCCCGCCCCCACCCCCTGGAAGCCAGGCTATGGAGACACTGGAAAAAGAAAAAGGTGATATTTTGTACGCAAACTTAAACACCCAAATCCTACAGTTAGAAGGGGCCCGTGAGGGTCATCTAGAGCAGCTATCTTCACATCAGGCCCCAGACCACCAGGGAATGCGACCACCTTTCCCAGGATGCACAGGCCCAGAAGGTGATAAACAATCGATTTCCAGATTCCCAACTTCCATGTGGCTTAGCCAAACTCCTGGAAACTGACTCTTCCTGTTCTGGACCCATGACTACCTTCTCCCACTTTACAAATGACAGGGACAGACCTCACCACTCGGGGAGGCATGCCTGGGAGCTGGGCAATGGGAGATTCCTGTTATTAGCCAATGGGACCAGTCAAGAATGAACTGCTCCAATGGCAGAAGGCCCCCAACCAAGGACAAACGCCTGTAAGAAGTAAGGAAGCAAGTGAGCTTTAGCCCTGTGCTCCCCGCCCCACATCAATCTCAGCTCCCAGGGAGTCTGGGATTTCCATGGAGATATATAGTTAGTGCGTTTATGTGAAATGAAATGTAATGTCTGACTTTTTTGGGTAAGAGGAAGTCTGCATTGGCTGATTGACTGGCAATAGATACAAGTAAAAATTTGTAGATTGAAGTTCTAAGGAAAATACATTTAAAACACAAATGCAAACTAAATTCTTTTAGGATCCTGAGTTATGGATGCTTGAGGCGTGTTTGAGTCTGCTAGAGTTACTATGACAAACTGGGAGGCTTAAGCTACAGAATTTTATTTCTTGCAGTTCTGGAAGCTGGAAATTCCAAGAGGAAGACGCTAACTAGTTTGCTGAGGAGGAAGGATGCTCTTCTTCCTCCCCCTCCCTTGATCTTTTTGGTGCTGGGTTCTGAACCCTTGATCTTCTTGTAAGCCTGATTTTGAAGAAGACTAATCAGGTCCATTACATGACTGGACATGCCATAGACTACAGATACTTGTACAAATGCGCAGAATGTACTCATAAGGCAAAAAGATCATGGTTTCAGATGTGGTGATTCGCACCTGCTATCCCACCACAAGAGTTTAAGGCTAGCCTTAGTTACAAACTGTTTTGCGGTCTCCCTGGGCTACACGAGACCCTGCCTCAAGACTCTCCAAAGCCCCCACATCTTTCCTTTATTTAGCAGAGAGCAGTTTCTAGTCTCCCAGGGTACAGGGTGTCTAGTATTGAGTTCATGGCAGGCATTTGATAAATATTTCATCATCCTAATTTTGAGACAGTACATTGCCTGAGCCCACATAGGCGGTGAGTTGGAGTGTCTAGAGCATGTGGCAGGCTGGGTTGATGGTTCTGGTTGCTCACTGTAATATCCTACTAAGGTACCCTACATCAGCAGCAGTAATTCTCCCAGCACTATCAAGCTGGCAACATGACTTCCCGTGGACTGATGAGGAAATTGTGTCTCAGACAACATGATCGCTTAAAGGTATTAGCAGAGCTGGAATGGGTCCCTGGGCCTGCCTGACTCCTAATTCTTTGCCAGTATAACCATGACTTCCAGGACTGGCTGTGGAGGAGCATTTCTAAAGTCCAAGGAGACAGCTTGTACTGCCTACCGGGTTACTTGAGGCCAGCTTCTTTTAGTTCCGCACCTCCCTAGAGCATAGAGCGGTCGCCTACAAACGGCTATGCAAGAAATGAGTGAATCAGACAGAATTTGTCTTCTTTGTACGTGTGCTTGAGGCAATGAGCATTTTCCTGAGAGTCCTGATTGAGATACCTCCCGAACCATCTCCTTATCTTTTGGACCTATTTCCATTGTGCTTCAGCCTGAACTGCATCATCCAATCTGTGTAATGTCTCATTCAATACTGCCCCCAGGCTCACTGATTTGTCTGACACGGGTGAATATCATTTTCCCATTTCACAGCAGGGAAAACAGAGGCTTGGAGAGATGAAATGGCTTTCCCAAGTCCAGCCAGCTGAGGAAGTGGCAAAGCCAAGCTGGAGGCCTGGCTCCCTGGGTTCACATGCCTGCTCTGTGCTTTTGTATCTCCCGCCTCCAGTTCTGTCATCAGAGTAAGTGACGGTGACAAGATGTTCCTGGTGATGATCACGGCTTCGGGACTGTTGGCCAGAGCTCCTTCACAAGGCATTGCCTTTCAGCACAGCCAGAAAGCTCCTAAGCCTAGGGAATGAAGGGAAGGTTCGGTACTGAGTTGGTATAGCATAAACTGGAACCCACAGTCGGCCACTGTCATCTGGGAGTGACCAGTTACAAGCCCCCAGGCCTGCAGGGACTCTGATCATCTGTTATCCAGAGGTGGGGAAATAGGTTATTCCATAGTCAGCCTGTGTCTATACATTGCAGGATTATTAAACCAACAAAGGTTCCATCTGGGGTGTGGGGAAAGGGCAGAAGCTCTACATGTCCAGCCTACCACAGTGCCACGGGGTTGATATGGCCCGCACAACAAAACTGCTCAGCGCTGGAAGGATCGGCAAGGTCATCTAGTCCAAAAGTCCATCACTGGCTACCACCCCTCCCAGTGGCTGCCCATACCTTGCTTGAATAGCTTGGGTGCCAGAATGCTCGCTCCCTCCTACGACAGCCAGGGTTATGAAGTCCCCTGAGAATCATCTCAACACCTTCATTGTGCAGATGGAGACATTCTAGAAACTGGAAAGACAGCTTGTTCCAAGGTCAGCCAGTGAGGCCAATCAGAGGGAGATGTGTCTTTGCTGTCTGTGGCATATCTACTCTGGCCATATTTCAGTTCCTGGATTGATCCTACCATGGCACCTCTCCAGATCTGTGCCCGCCCCATTCCCTCCTAGAATGCCCTTCACACTGCCTTCCCTCTCCATCTGCCCAAGCAATACCCCTGCCTTTCAAGGTTTCTTGCAGGCATTGTTCGTCCTTACAGCCTGGCTGGAGGACTTCCCTTCATAGTTAGAGATACTCACCTTCTTCTATTCTCCAGTGTGGCCTGTGCACAGAGTAGAAAGAGCCTCTGCCACCCCACAGCTACCACCTGTTTTTACCCACATTCAACCCCTGACTTTCCCAGAAGTCTTTTGAGAGCAGGGACGACCTCATTCTCTAGCCTCTGTTCTCGGGCCTTCCCCAGCTCTTAGCAGTGTGGTCTGTCAAATAAACACGTAGATGAAAGATTGACTGAATGAGCGCTCGCCCAGCTAGAAACGCTGTCTGTAGTCTATCTCTTCCTTTCACTCTTTTGGAGTCGCCTTATCCATCACAACCTTCCTTTTATTTGATATATTGCATTCCTTTCCTGGGGCTCAGGTATAACTCAGTGATAGAGTATGTGCTTAACATGGGCAAGGTTCTTGGATCCATGTACAATATACATAAGTAGGTAGGTAGGTAGGTAGGTAGATAGATAGATAGATAGATAGATAGATAGATAGATAGATAGATAGATTAGATGGTGCTGGTGGATTTGCACAAACCACCCAGCTGTATGCAGTTTCTTGTAGTCCTTAGATTTCCAGTTTCCGGGGAATTAGCATGCCCTGTTGCTCCCCTCTTGAGTGGCTTACCTTCTTGTAGAATCTTCTCTCCTCACCCCTGAGCCCATCCAGGGTACTTTTCTCTTTTCCAACCTCAAACAAAAGTCTCCAAACAAGTCTTTCAGGTTTTGCCTCAGTAAATCTGAGCTTGAACTCCCCAAAGACATGAGAAAACAAAGCAGGGACCACACAGGATATCACTTAGCGTCTTGTTTCCTCCCAGAACGATGAAAATGGGGAGAGAGGGTGATGGACCTTGTGTCCAGTGTCAGGATTAGTGTGACTCTTAACTATCCACTCCAGTAGTTACAGACTGTTAACTGCATCTATCCTGGCAAACAAATTGAAGCTGTATCCACTGCAGTGGCTAGATTGTAAATGTATCCACTCAGGCAACTATAGATCGGAACTGTCGCCACTTCGGGAATATAGATTGTAACTGTATCTGCTATAGTAGCTATGAATTGTAACTGGCAGGAGACTAATATAATTGATTGTAGCTCATTTTTTTTAAAGTGACACAGCCTTGCTGAGTCCTCACCCATGACCTTTTTTGTACCATACACAATTCCACCAGCTATAGAGGCTTCTGGAAAGATCCGAGCCCTCAGTGGTATCATTCATATGCACAATTTCCTAAACATAGTAAATATCCTATGAGTAAGACACCTTTGCCCTTGCCTCACACTCCCGGGTATAGTACAAACACCAAATCTCGTTGTCACATGGATGTGGCACACACTCGTATGGATGAGACTGCTTCCCTGGGAAGAAATGGCAATTTGAGGGGATCCGCAACCTGGTCCTCTCCTGGGCTTCCCTTTCTTCCTCCTGCCTCAGCAAAGATGAACTTTCCCTGCTTTGCCACAGTGACAGCGCTCCCATAGTGTGAAACTCGCTTTAACCTTTTGTGAATGTTGAGTTCCATGGTCCTCAGGATAGTCCCATGTGCTGTAGCCATCTCCTCTTGTAGTTCCAGATCATTTCCATCCCTCCAATTGAGCACTCATTCTCCATCCCTAAACCTTCAAATAGTTACTGGGTGCCAGGGCAACACAGGGGGCTTCCTGATTCCATTCTAGTGTTCGCATCATATGAGTGCCTCACAGGAGAGCAAGGACTCCAGATAGAAATACAACCTTGTCATCTCTGCAGTTTGAATCCCGTTGCTTCGTCAGGACTCTATTCAAAGACAGGACAAACACACTGGAACCTATCTGCCCCGCCCCAACCCACCTCCCCCAACCTCACACACCCTCTCTTAACCCAAGCAAAGAATGATCTCTGCCTCCCCTTCATGACATATCCCCTTCATGTCCCAAAGCTCAGCAGGAGAAAGAACAGCCTCTAGAGCAAAATGCCCTTGTCTCAAACCCCAGACTAGACTCTCACTGGCTGTGAGTCATTGGAAACAAGACCCTATTCATCTCTACCTCTGTTTCTTTACCTATAAAATGGACAACAATGGATATGGTAGGTCTCCCAGGAGCCACCATGTACAGAGCTCTTCAGGGAGTGACTGTAACATGGTGCATGCTGAGCCCATGGTGCATCCCTCATCTTTGGAGGACTGAGCACTCTCCTGGCCACAAGAGCTTTGAAGATGGTGGAGTGGGCTCCAGCATCCTGCTACCCCTGCTCCCCAGTCAGACCAGGTCTTTATTTTATTTTCCATCCATTTTACATGACTGTCTCCATATTCCTGTGACAAGGAATTGGCCTGCCTTGGTAGACACAGGGAGGGCATGAAACTTGCATGTATCCAGCTAGGGTGACATTCAGTGCTGGGCTCAAGCTTGCCTGCTGACGGTCCCCAGTGGATGACGGAGGGGAGGCCTCAGGCTAAAACTTTCCCAAGGCCACTATTGGCCATGTATGGCAGCCAAGAACTTGAAATATGGCTAAAGAGGACAAGAGGTGCCTCACGTGGAAAACACATACTTCCTAAATGCTTAGTTGGAAATAAATATATTCCATTGTTTTGTATATTGATCACTGTTAAAGTAATACTATTTAGGATGTAATGATGAAGTAGAATTTAAAATGTATTAATTTCCTATTACTTTCAGGATGACTACTGGCGAATTCGAAACCACCAATGAGCATCTGTATGTTTGTCAGACCTCACAGGCCTGTCAGTGGGTGCCTTCAGTTCTTCCACACGTCTCCCTTCTTCCTCTCCTCTCATTTATTAATTTACTCAATGAATATTCATGGAGCCATAGACATGAGCTAGGTAGACAGGGACCCAGACAGCACATAAACAAGCGAGCGGGTTATGTATAACTGGGAGAAGATGGGCAATGAAGAGAATGATCGGCATGACTGGCAGCCAAGGAAAGGCGAGCTGGCCACTTCTTTGTGCTGTTTGCTTCTGCCCCCGTTGTCTTGAGAACAGTATTCTACTGATTTTCCATGGCCTTAAAAATGTAAGATTGCAGCTATATTATAGGCTTCTTAAACTGCATACCAGCAAACTCCTATTCATCCTCCAAAACCCTGTTTATATATCACTTCCTGAGGCTTTCTTGCCTCTGTAACAGATTCAGTGCATGTTACCTCTGAGCCTTAATGGTCTGTGTTACAGTACCTATCCACCCCATAGCTGTCAGTATGACATTACCACACTACACTAGGCACTTTGGTAAAGCTAAGAATCAATAACAGAAGAAGCAGGTGGAGTCCCTGCTGTGTGGAACTCACAAATGGCCCTGTGATTATTGGTTTGCTGGTCTTTGGAAGATACAGGAGTCGTCTTTGTCTCTTTGAGCCTAGATCCCCCTGTCGCTGCCTGGCACTCTTGATCAATGAAAAAAGAAGATGAGAGGAGAGTAAATGCCTCACTATTAGGTGATCAACTCAGTGACTGCATGAAGGCAGTACTGTGGTCCCCATCATGCCAGGGTAAACAAAACCACGTCTTCTCCCCTGGCTGCCCCTGGCTATGTCTAGTGAGTGAGGCCAGTGCCACCTTGCCACAGCGTGGCTCCTGCCCAAGCCTCATCAGCTGGCCGGGGAAAGCTGTCCTTAGCTACTAACACCTTACTTTCTGAGCTATAGGACTGATGAACAGCCCCAGCCTCTCAAATGCAGGGACCAGTTTCCCCTCGGAGCCAGCACTGACTGGCTACCAGCCTAGACAGAAGAAGACTTGGTCGGGGGGGGGGTGTTACTAAGGACTGTATTTATGGACCATCATTAATTACTCATGGTTAGTAACTCTTGGCAAGATATCAGGCCCCTGTTGTAAGTACTTGGATGCAATAATCCCTCAAGGCACTCTGTGAGAAAGGAGCTGTGAGCATCCCCATTTTACAGAGGGTAATGCTGAGCCTCAGAGAGGTTGTAAGTTGATCAAATCACACAGCCCATAAATGGCATGGCCAGAATTGATACTCTACCTTCAGCCATGCACGGAGCATGGGGCTTAGGCACCAAGGTGGAAGCACTCAGGGTTTGTTTTTGTTTTGATCTAGCACCCATTCCCACACTACTAGGTTAGTTCTGTATATACACAAGGATTTTGCGGGGGGCAGCAATCCTTGGAAACAAGCATGTTCCATTTTAATAGAGATTCCATTTAAAAGAGGGTGTCCCATTGACCCCCTAAAGGCTGCCATGTTCACATCCTATCTTCTGCATGCTGGGAGCAACAGAGCAGAGACGGGGGAGGTGGAAAGGCCAGAAGCACCCATCAATCCTCCTCTAGAGGAATTCATCCATCCCGGTTAGACTCAGACTGAGGTTCCCCTCCTCTCCCTAGGGAAGCAAAGTTCTAGATACTTCCTTTACCAGTTCAACTACAGCTGTGTGGTACGCATTGTCTTGCTGCCTGTGTTAGGCGCAGAACGAACAGAACGCATTCATATTATGAAAGGGGACTGACTGGGATGACTTGCACCGTGAGGACTCAATAGTCCTGCGAAGGCCACTTGCACACTGAAGAGGTTTAAAATCCGATAGCTGCTCTGTAGTGATATTTCATTTGTATCTTAATAAATAAAGCTTGTTTGAAGATCAGAAAAGCAAAACACTCAGCCACTGGCTCTTACCTCCACTTCAGTCTGAAACAGCGATCCTGCCTCCAGGAATCTCAAAATGAGACCGAGGCTGAGAGCTGTCTCCTCCTGTTTTATATCCCTCTCTAGGGCTGGGATTAAAGGCGTGCACCACTACCGCCCAGTTTCTATGGCAGACTAGTGTGGCTACTGGGATTAAAGGTGCATGTCACCACTGCCTGGTCTGTAAGGCTGACCAGTGGGGCTGTTTTACTCTCTGATCGTCAGGCAAGCTTTATTTATTAAAATGCAAATGAAATATCACTATATTGCTTTTCTGACCTTCAGGTTGAACCCCCATATCTGTCTCTGGGTTTTTATTCATTGTGCTACACTACTCAGCCAAATGCCTCAACAGTCCCAATCTGCCACTGGAGCCCTGGAGAGATGTCCTGAGGAGTCACTGATCTTCAGTATATGTTGAAAGGCCAAAGAAGCTAGAGTCTGATGTCATCCAAGATGGCGGTGGTGGTGACAATATGATGGATACCCTTGCCAGGAAGAAATAGCCGGAGGCAGACCACACTCTTTTCCTTGGCCTCTTTGTACCCGGACCACCCATTGGAAGGTGTTTCCCACTCTGCTGGGGTGGGGGTTGCCCCACTCAGTTAAGCCTTCTCGGAACTGCACTCATAGACCCTGCTCAGAGACAGGCCTCTTAGTTGATTCCAGATCCCATCAAGTTGGTAAGATTTAAGGCCACCTGTCCCCTATTCATGTCTGGCCAGTGTGCGTAGGTTAGAGTCATTATCTGAAGTTGCCACTGCAGGAGAGACTGTAGGCCTCTGAGGCAGCTCAGCTTCAAGCATTGTGAAGCAGTGACATTAACACCCACATCACAGGATCATGAGTTAAACAAAACAACAGGGAAATCCAAGGCAGCCAGTGAAATCCAGTGTCCTTCTGTCCTCCATCTCATGCATGGATTCTTCACATTCATTCATTCGTTCATCCATCCATCCATTCATTCATTCATTCATTCGCTGGATGTTCATCCAGCTCTTGCTTTGAATGGATTCATCTCTTTTATCCCCAGCATCTTAGCCCACGGGCTGGTCACCCCACTTCTACCTCCTCTGAGTATATTGCCCTGTTTCTCCAGTGACCTCACTTCTCTGACCTCTCTCCTCCCCTCTCTGCCACCTACCTCCTGCTCCCCCAAAGTCCTGCATCCCACAAGCTGCTGAGCCCCGCCTTGTGTTTCCCGGGAAGAGATGAGGCATCCCTGCACACTCAGGTACCACAGCTGGAGATTACCAATCAGCATCCTATTTCATAATTGGCCTCATGAATAATTCAAGGCCCAGAAAGCAAGTGCATAATAATTCAGGCAAGCCAGAGGGGGCTCACCAACTCTAACACAGCCCTGCTGCTTTTGTCATAGGTTTGGCCAAGCTTAAATCCTACACACCTGACCCTGTGTTCTCAGCGCGTGCTTGACACTGCTTTCCGTGCTGAGACAATGTGTCCCAGTCACACGGGGTCCACCCGAGTGGCCCTTTCCCAGACACAAATCTGTCTGTGAAAACGGAGAAAATAAATTGAACAGAGGGGCACACACATTTCTGTCTCTTCTACTATGTAAAGCAAAGTCTCTGGACCCTTCCTTATCTTCTTCCCTGCAAACATTGTGCCTGTGATATAGAGTGAGGGCCTCCGCCATCAGTCATCTGGCCCATCTGGATTGTAGCACAGCATCTGCCCAGGAACCCATGGTGGATCTAGGCCTCTGCACGCCCACTCTTCTCACTGTTCCTAAGAGAGCTGCCATAGGGATTGCCTGATACAGATCTGCTTTGCACCTTAAAGTGGTCAGGTCCTGTCCTGGCCGATTCCAAGGAAGGAAACATTCAGATGCACCTGGAGAACTGCGCTTTGACGCTAAGTTAGAACTCTTCGCAAAATACACTAATTACTTTATTTGAAAACCTTCCATGTTTAGAGGTTTGTTTACTTTCCTCTTTCAAAGAAGACTGCAGTTAGAAGACACACACCCCGGAAGGAGGGAAGGAGATGGGGCTGTGTGTTCAGTTCAGGAAGACACAGGATCTAAAACGGGGCTAATTAGGGCTTGCAGCACATCAAAGTGATTTTCTGAGCCAGGCTTTCTTAGGAGAACCTGTATGATTGTAGCTCTCCAGAGAGAGCCTGGTTCCCTGGTGAGAGCCTGGCTTCCCAGTGAGAGCCTGGCTTCCCAGTGAGAGCCTGGCTTCCTGGTGTGAACCCAGCATTGCTCCCCTGTGAGAACCTGTTTTCCTGGTGTGAACCTGGCTTCCTGATGTCATCTAGTAAAGAACAGGTAGTTAGGAAAAGTGGGCTGTAGGAGCTGAAAATGCAGCTACTCCGTGGTTTTTGATTTGATGACAGTTTGCAGAAGATGTTCCCGTAAGAGATATACAGTGTTGCATCAACCACAGAGCCCCACTGGTGAACGGTCCCACATGTCTCTGTGAGCAGCTGCCAGATCTGAGCCAAGGGAGAGCGGAAAACTCACCAGAACAATTGCTTTACTAAATTTTGGTTTTGAAAATAGGGTTGTTAAGATAGAAATTTGTATGTCACGTGGTCTGCCCGTCTGCATGTTCGATTTAAGGTGTGTAGTACATACACAGGATGCAAAGCCGGCACTGTAACTGGATTTTAGACTATTTCCCCAATCCAGCCTGTGCCCACGCCATCACTCCCCAGCTCCAACCATCAGACAGCCTTCTGTCTGGAGGTCTTGTCTCTTCTGGAACATATAAACAGATTTATACAGTATGTGACCTTTTGTGACTGACTGGTTTCCTTCTCTTGGCATAATGTCCTCAAGGGTTAACCATGTTGGGCATGTACAGGGCTTTATTGTTGTTTGGAGCTAAGTAACATTCTACTGTGTGGTTCTAGTGTGGTTCCTTTATCTACTCATTGTGTTTTGGTTTTTGTTAATTGTTGCTTGGGGCCTTCACACTATGAAGTTGTGATTAACTCTGTGAGACCCTCCCCAGCTACTGTGTTTCTTTTTTATCCACAGCAAAGCAGTGCAGGACACTCTCTGGTCACCACATTCTCCTATTAACCATTACAGACAATTAATTTACATGCCCTAGAGAAGAGACAGATTCCCAGATAGCCCCCGACACAATTCAAAACAGCCTTCCTAATACTGGCAGTGACGGACAGAATTATAAACCAGTTCATAAATGTTATTTAAAAGGGGGCTGAAGAGGTGGCTCAGAGGTTAAGAGCACTGACTGTTCTACCAGAGGTCCTGAGTTCAATTCCAGCAACCACATGGTGGCTCACAACCATCTATAATGAGATCTGATGCCCTCTACTGGCCTATAGGATATATGTAGGCAGAATACTGTATACATGATAAATAAATAAATAAATCTTAAAAAAAAAGAAAAAAAGAATTATCAGGCTGTGACAGGGAAAGTTAGTATTGGGGAGGCTAGCCTAGGAACCTGAGTGCCACATGGAACTTTATTTTTTCTCATGTTCCTCCTCTTCCCTCCCTCCAAGCCCTCCCATGTTGCCCCTCAAGTTGGTAGCCTCTTCTTCTTTGATAATTATTGTTACCCGTGTGTGTATATGTGCATAGACATAAATACCTAAGTACAACCTGCTGACTCTCTTTTTGTGGGGTGTGTGTATATGGTCTCAAAACTGGCCACTCTGTATTGAAGCTCATCCCTGGGAGAGGCTAGTTCTTCCCTCCCCGCAGTCCTTAACCACCTGTAGTTCTTTGCCTAGGGATGGGACTTTGTGAAACTCTCCCCTTCCACATGAGCATGCTCGCTGAGATTGCCACAGCTCCCTGTATTTATGTAGCCATTTCCAGGAGAGACTTCAGTGAGGAGTTCCTGGTATTTTGGCTCTTACAACCTTTCTTACCCATCTCCTGAGGTGTTCCCCTGAAACACAAATGCAAGATCTGGGATATAGTTGTAACTGTGGTGGCTGGGCTCCCCTCCAACCATTGATCTCTGCCTTGTGCGCCACTGTGTTTTTCTGTGATATTCTCCATTTGCTGTAAAGATGGGCTTCTTTGATGAGGGGTCATGGCTACACTTGGGGATTAGGATATGATGTATGTATCCTAATGTAGTAAGGAATTATGCTGGTCTGGCAAAGTGCAGTAGTAGATTATTTTCTAATGTCCATGACCTCACTAGCCCCAGGACGATGGCTAGGCTTGGAACCAGGCGTGATGCCCCTCCTGTTGAGTGGGTCTTAAGTCTAATTAGACAGCTGTTGGTTCCTTCCAACATGGGAGCGCCATTTAATCGTACCTTGATGATATCTCGCCATGCTGGCCACTGTTGTGGTTCAGAGATGCTGTAGCTGGGTGAGACTCCTTAATTGCTTCCCTCCCTTCGTAGCTTTTGCATAGTGTTTCTGCTGCCATGGAAGCGAGAGCGCAGGAAGGAGGAGTTAAGGTCAGATCCAGCTCCATACATCTAAGTCCTGTGTCCTAAGCGTGTGAAGATTTCAGCAATAGGGGCTACCCTCCACCCTGAGAGGCAGCCAAGGGCTATATGGGTAATCTGTATGTTTAGGGAATCACTCGGATTACTCTGGCCAACCATTCAAAAGATTTCTCATACCTGGTACTGAGGTTTTTCTTTGTCTATGGCTCTTGTGGGGAGCACTGTGACCCAAGTGACTTAACCTCCTTTAAGACACACACACGTTTGTATATAATTTTAGGCAAATGTAAAATAATGATTCCTTCAGTCTTTCTCAAACAACCTTGGTATTATTTGCCCCTTGTCCCTCCATGTCCGTCTGTATCGCCCTCCTTCTGTCTTCCCCATTTGGAGCCCCCTCCTTGTTTTTCTGTTTTTGACTTCATATTATCTGTCTCTGTTCCCCCTCAATCATCCCCCTGACCCTCACCTGTGGACTTTATTTCTACAGAGAAATAAATTTAAATTCTTACTAACTTTAAAACAAACTTTCATAAAGATTACGACTTTCTAGACACTGTCCACATTTCAAAGCTTCCACAACACAAATTTCTTGGTCCAAACTTTTTGTTTGTTTGTTTAATAAAGGAAAATAGTTAATAAATAGTTCCTCATGTTTGTCATGCCTCTTCTACAGAATCATACGTTAAAGGGACCAGTTTACTCTTTGATCCTCTTTAAAATCCAAATCTTATACGCATTTTCCCCAGTGCCAAGGAGGAGGAGGAGTCCGGCACTCATAGACTTTACAACACAAAGTCTCGTCTTGCAGATTTCTTCTTATTTCCTGATCAAACTGAAACAGACCCAAAGGATAAGAAAAAAGGCATACCAGTTTCTGGGCTTGATATCTCTCTCTCTCTCTCTCTCTCTCTCTCTCTCTCTCTCTCCCTCCCTCCCTCCCTCCCTCCCTCCCTCCCTCCCTCTCTCTCTCTCTCTCTCTCTCTCTCTCTCTCTCTCTCTCGTAACAATGTTCCTGACACCCTGATCACTTGCTGGCTTTTCATGTGACACAGACTAATGTTTGAACATTCATCACTGTCCCTGATAACGGAGTCAGATGAAGGGAATGGAGCCCCGGACAGAGAAAGCAAATGTTCTCTCTCTTGTCTCTCCCATCCTCTGAGCTTCCGGTCCCTCCTTTCTGAAGTGGAGAGCAATAGACATGTCACAGCATTGCTGTGAGGATTCAAAATGTGGATGTAAAGGCATGAAGAGTGAGTGGCCCCACAAGTAGGTCGGCAAGAAATATGTATGGAGGCCACTACTACCTTGGTGGCATTAAGCGTGCTATTTCACAAGGTCGTAGTAACGATTAAATGAAGCAAGGTAGGAAGTAATAGGTGTGGAGTCCTTGGAGGGAGTGGCAGCTGCCTCTGCACCTCTTCCCTCTGGGCGCCACGAGCTAGCTAGTAGCAGATCTCCTGTGCCGAGAAGCCACGGACTACTCAGAACATGGCATGTTTCCCATCTGCTTATGGCTGTTCTGGAAAAGGTGACATTCTGAGCTTCATTGGGCCCTTGAGTTTTTAAGTAATTGAAGCGCCGAGAATCTGAAGTGACTCACCCTGCACTGTTTATTCTGGTCTCGTTTGCACAAAAGAGAGGAAAATCACCAGCTCTAACCACCCACCGCAAAGTGTTAGGGATGAGAATAGCTGGATAAAATACCAAAAATAATTCCCTGGGCCCAGTTTGGCTCTTCCTTATAAGGGTGGGGCTGGGAAATATGCATAGCAGATCCTGGATCATCAAATACAGTAGCTCCCCAGTTTTCACTGTGTTCCCTGAAGAGAGGAGGGAGGGAGAAGGAGAGATGCCCTGAGCAGACAGATCTGGCTTACAGTCTAGGCTGGCAACTGACAGGAAAATAGGCTTTCAAGCCTTATCACTTACTGAACTCCTACTGTGTGTGTGGCCTAACTGCCATGCGTGACTAGAGGATGAAGTCACACCCCCTCCATCCGCCAGAAGCAATGCTCGGCTAATAGCATTGATAAGAATAGTCAATTCTCGGGGAGTAGGCATCTGTGTGAGCAAGGGGCAGTGCGTAGTAAACCCTCTTCTGGCTCTTTACTTCTGTTTATGTATGTGTGTGTGTGTGTGCATGTGTGTGTGTGTATTTGTATGTGTGTGCATGTATGTGTACCTGTGTGGAGGCCATAAATCAATGTGGGATTTGTCCCTTAATCACCCTCCACCTCCCTTGGTGAGTCGGGGTCTCTCACCGACTGGCTAGACTAGCTGTCTAGCGAGCGGTATGGATCTTCCTGTCTCTGCCTCCTCGGTAGAGGGAATGCTTGCTCTACTGCCATGCTCAGCTCTTTGCATGGGTGCTAGGGATCCAAACTCAGGTCTTCACATTTGTGCACCAATTAAGTCATCTCCCCCAGCCCCTGTTCTGGAACTTTAATACTACCCTTCAAGGCAGGAGACATCCACCTTTTAGGGAAAGGGACGCAAAGTCCATTTACCCAGCATAGTGTAGGTCCTGCTATGCTAGGCACTGGACAGTTGAAAAGTTTCTGCTGCACCCGAAGAGCTACTCCACCTATGCAATAATCTGAATCAGACCATATCAAACTAGAAAAAGTCCAGGTTTAATAGATACCAATGCTCCCGGATGGAGGCCCCCAGAGAGGAAACAGGAAAGGAAGACTGGAAAACCACGTGTTTGTTCTCTAGGGGGGCAGTTTAAATACCCGGTGGGAGTGGTCTTGAGCATCTCTGAGGCGGGGTCATTGTTTGGTGGGCTTTCTCAGGGGTGGAGTCTGAACTGAGGCAACTCCTAGGGGAGAAGGCTTGGGATGGCACTTCCACCCGAACATTCCAGACTCTTTAGATATATAGGTGCCAGGGGCTGGGGTGAAGCCTTAATCCAAACATTCCAAGCTCTTTGGGTGTATGGATGCCAGGGGTTGGGGTGACGCTTCCACCCAAACAGACAGTACTTCTGAATGCATGGAAGTCAAGGGTGGAGAGCTGAGTAGAGCATCCCAAGGTCACGGGATGAGCGAGTGGTAGAGGAGCTGTTATGGGAGCCTGGTACTCTGCGCCCTCGACATGTGCCCACCCACAGCATCAAGAAGCTACTCTCTGCTCGCTCCGCTACAGTCGGGATCTCACTGCAGTGCAGCGGAGCAGACTGAGAACACAGCCTGTGGTTGCCTGCCAGAGTCAACAGCATGGCTAATTTATTTTAACTGAAAACATTTGAAAGCACAAGTTGCACTCTGTAGCAAAGAAGGACTGTCTTTAAAAGGAGATTTTGCTGCAGAAATCTTCATATTCTACAAGACTGTCCCAAGCCTGGGTTACCGTAAGATGGCTTCTGCACAGTATCCAAAGCAGACAGAGCTGGACCTTGCTCCCCGGGTCTTCTCTTGTAAGACCTGGAGGAGAAGCTGTTATTGAGCATGCCCTTGAGTGAAATAGTGAATCTTGCTGCTCTGGAAGTTTCTGGAAGGATGAAAGAAGTAAGAGGCATTGAGTGGCTACTATGGGCTGAATGTTCACCTATCTCTGGATATCTAATCATCATAACTAGCCTGAAGGTGATGCTGTTGCCCTTGATTCACAAAGAAGAAAGCTGAGATTCAAAGAAGACGAGGCCAAGGTCACCTAGAAAGAGAATGAAGGTGAATCTAGACCCAGCTATGTCTGGAGCTAGAGACGAGATTCTGTCCGGTACAAGGCTGCTGGCAGCCTCTTTGGGTTTATAAGGTCCTCCAGGAGAGCACAGGCACTGAATGTTTAAATGAGGTTGGTACAACATATAGGAAAATTGAGGCATTCAAGAGCTGAAGTCTCAGGCTGCAGTTTGACTGAGCCATAGAATGCATCATAATGTGAAATTGACAATAGGTTAGTACTGACTCTCACTTGTAAAGTGAGCATGTATGCATGTGTTTCACAGATAAACAATAGCAAACCATAACACCACGATTCTTCTCGTTCTGTGTGTGTTCCTATTTGTGTGGCTGTATGAGTCTACGGCGTGAGTCTATGTGCACGTGTATGGGCCTGGAGAGGCCAAAGGTCTACTTGGGTCTGTTTCCTTGCTCACTCTTCACTCTGTAGACAGGATCGCTCACTTAGGCCTGAAGCTCATGAATTCAGCTGACCAGTGAATCCCAGGGCTCTGTTTGTCTCTATCATCATAGTACAGGGGTACAGACATACATCACTGTGTCCAGCTAGCACACAGGTATTGGGGAGCCAAACTCATGCTTGCATGGCAGGCACTGTGTCAATTGATCTATCTCCCCCACCCTTGATTTGTCTGTGTGGGAAGGTCGCCTTGCCTTATGTTCCTCAGTGCTTCACAGAAGTCAGCCGACTTGCATAATCTGCCCACTCTCCACCCTTTATGCCCCTTATCAACTCGGGGTTCCCATTCTCAAAGGAAATACTTTCGGGGAACACTGCCTATTTTTCTTCAAAAGCATGAACCTCCCACTGAACTAGGCCACCTTGACATTGCCCTCACAGGCGGAATGGCTCAGTGCTGAACAAGGGCCTTCCAGAACACAGAGGCCCACAGCTTGCTCAAGAAGACAGGGCATTCTATCAGTAGGTACACCTTCATTTTATGTGGCCTAATTATTAGGTGTGTCTAGATTATACGTTGTTCCGTAAAATAGTCCATTTTTAATTGGCCTGACAACCAGGCGTGTAAAATAGCAGTTAATAACATCCCAGTCAACTAGTTACCCAAGCTATAATCCAGGGAGGACCCTCTCTCCCAAAGCATCTGCAGCCAGTTCATCTGGAAGACATGGAGCTATTGATTTACTGCCTTGCGCTCCCGTCTATTCATTCCTATCCATCCCTAACTCACCCCCCGTGAGCCATACTTCAACTACGTCAACAGTCTCCTTACCACCCGGCCCAAAGAAGCACAGCTCGACTCCCTCACTTTGTAGCCAGATAGCCAGAGGTGTGATCTTCATTGATTTCCAACCCAGTCAGAATTCTCTCTTTAAAGTCCTGCTGGCCCTCCCTGGTACCTTCTACATAAAATCAGCCCCTATTGCAAGACGACTATCGTTCTCTATGATCCTAGCTCTAGCCCCGCTCATCTCTTTGCACCCTCTCTAGGCCAAGCCAGACAATGGAATGGCTTCCTGAGCCAAGCATGTACCCGCTGGTTCCCTTCAAGTGTCCGTAGACATTTTATTCAGGGCCTTTCTGTCCCACGCTGCCCTGGAGCCCCTTTCATAATTAGGGGATATCTCATGCCTAAGACTCTCCTTCTATGCCCTCCCCTCTGCACTCCAGACTCAGGGCCCATTGCTTGCCCCAGAGATAAGAATTAATTGGCATCTCTCCTGTTCCAGACTGCAGACCATCTGCAAAGCGCACTTTCCCCTCAGCGTTCAAAGGGTGGTCTGTGGTGTGTGCCAATGATCACGCTTAGTGTCTTTATTGGTTTACTTCCTGGTGGTTTCAGAGATTGTCCTAGACACAGGGACATATTTAACACCAGGAAACTATTTTATATCTAAATTCTAACTCTTTGATTTCTAAATGCACCATAAAAGTCACATGTAATTAAAAATGTTTGGGAAAACACATCTTTAAAATGATTATATATAATCCTACAACTCAATTCAGATATGTGAACTAAATTTCTTTCCATCTCCTTTAAGAGTTTTGGTTTTGCCTTTTTATTTTTAGCACCCATTTTTATCCATGGATGATTTCTAGAGCACTCCCCCCTGACGACGTAAGTACATATATATCATTCAATGACCTCACAAAATCCCATGATGCGGACCCTCCGCTGCATCACCCCAGCGCTCTGTGGTGGGAGTCCTCTACCGCCTCCACCATCTGTCTCCCGAACAGCTCTGACCTACACAACCTCCAGGTTTTGTTAGGACAGATTCTTAGAGACGGAAGGGCAGCAACATTTTGATGACCGCCATCTGTTTTCCAATCGATAGCTTTAACTTATTCCCTCCAGACCTGTGTGAGGATACTCATTCCAGCATACCTTTCCCTGCACGCCATCTTTACTTTAAAATATCAATGTCTCTTTTGACAGGTGAGAAATCGTTTTACACGGTTTTGTTCTTATTTTTTTGATTGAAGAATGAGACAGCTCGTCATCCATATGTTTGTTGTCTTCTGTGGTCGGGTTTTATTCATTGGTGGATTGGAGCAGGGTGTCCTCTTCATTGATACACCAGCTGTTCAGTAAAGGAAGAGCAGAAGCTGGGCGCAGGAGCTCAGTCCCTTCCTCCTTTTGCCAGCAGTATGCTTCTGGGGCTGTGTGTGCTGATCCCTGAGCTTCCTGTCCCCTCATCTGTGAAATTTGGTTCTAATCCTGGCCCTCCGGGCCTGTCCTGGGGATTAGGTGGCATCTATCACTCACCTACCACAGTCACTGAGATGGGCAGATGTGTCATTTCATCCGTGACTTTTCCTACTAGAACACTCCGGCTTCTGTTCTTGTCTTAGCATGGTCCCTCAGGGATCTGCAACCTTGCCACCACCCAGGAACTCATCAGAAATGCAGTCCCAGGCTCTGCTGCCATCCACCTGTAACAAAGCCCCAGCATAACGCAGACACACTGAAGCCAGGGATTTCCCTATAAGCACTGAGGTTTGAGAGACGTGTGTGGTTGCAATGTTCATGCAAAGCAGACAGCATCGAATCAAAGAAGATAGACATTTAGGAGCCTGCTGCTTGGGAACTCTGATGTCCATCCCCCACTTTCTCATCCCAGGAGAACCGAATGTGGAGAAGGTTCACCCATCCCCTTAAAGGTGAGCACAGCAGGATATGGCCTCTGGGAAGCTGGCCCTCTGACTAGAAACTCCATGTACTCTGTACTTGAGAAAGGGCTATATGGCGAGGAGATTGAGAGGGATACTAAGATGTAGACTCAACAGGATGGCGTTCTTCAGCCTGTTGCAATCTGAAATCCTCACTTGGTGCTGGGAGCCTAGAGCTACTGGCAGAAACCTCAGGTGGAGTCATGGATGCTTCTGAACTTGAAGAGCAGCTATTTGCCTGTTCAGACCCGAGCCGTTTGGCACACTATGCATACTCCAAGTGAGAAACCCATAGAAATTTGGTTCTGAATGTTGTAGAGCAGTAGCTGGGTAGGGAAAAAGAAAAACAGATGTTTTCAAGTCCAGGGCGAGCAATGGCGTAGTTTCTGTCAGTGTCAAACACAAAATAGCACCCGCATGCTTTCCTGTGTGGCAGCTTCTGTGTTATGCTTCTCTCTATGTATGGGGATTGTCATGGGGGCTGGAGAGAGAATAAGCAATCCAGGGTTTAGCCTGCCAGCATAGCCAATCCCATGAAATCTCACATTGAACATCTGTGCTGGTTAGTTTTAACTGTCAACTTGGAATGACGTAGAACCACTTGGAAGGAGTCTTAATGAAGAATTATTTAAATGAAGTTGGCCTGTAGGCACCTCTGGGAGGGTTGTATTGATTATTAATGACTGTAGGAAGCAATCCCATCATGAGTGGCACACTTCCATAGGCAGGGAATCCTAAATTGTGCGATGGAAGAAGAGAAAGCTAGCTGAGAGCAAGCAAGAGCAAAGAAGCAATCCAGGATCTATGGGTACACTCTATGACTGCTCTTGACGATGGATGTCGCTTTGGCCGTGCCTTGGCTTCCTTGACTATAACCTGGAAATGTAAGCCAAATAAATCCTTTCTTCCACGAGTTGCTTTCTGTCGGGGTATTTTATCATGGCAACAGAAGCAAAACTAGAACACCAATCTAGAAAGCATCCCCACATTCTAAGTGAAATGGCTCGGAGAGCTTGGCAGCGAAGACACCTAGCCTATCCGGTAAAGGAGGAATGCCACCCAGCTCCAGACAACTCTTAACACTTGTCTACCTGGTAGGCCAAGAAGATAAAGTTAAAAGCGTTTAAAACTGATGTGTGTGGTGGCACGTGCCTTTATCCCAACCATCAAAAGGCAGGGGCAGGTGGATCTCTGTTAGTTCAAGGCCAGTCTAGTCTACATGATAAGTTCCAGGCCAACCAAGGATGTTACATAGTAAGACACTGTCCCCCCGCCAAATGTTTAAGATGCTTTAGATTCCCAAATAGGATATTAACAGTACCTGAAGTACTGCCTAGGCCACCATCTTTCAATCAAGCCATTTTGTAATCTTCTGAGCTTTACCCATAGGCCTGATCTTACCACTGTGGCCAAGCTTGGCCTCCAAGAACTGAGCCATTTGCATCCTAACACCTCGGATAACTTCCTGGCTGCTGAGTCACTGCCATTTCATGCCTGTCCCTCCAAGTCTCTTCAGGTAACAAGCTCATCTTCAAAGCTGACTTCTGGGTTTAGCCTCTGGTCTATTCAAGTAGGGTGATGGTGGGATTTTCTTTCTCTACCTTCAGTTTACAGGGCCAGTCTGCTTCCCACTTCTGGTCCAGGCCGCCAGAGAAATACTCCCACATTGCCTTGCCTTGGCTCTTCTCCCTGTGGGATGGTTTCCCAGCCTGTAGCTTCTTGAGGGCTCTACAGGGATTCTCGGGCGCCTGTTTACATGAGACCTGAACACAAACAATCTGCACCCAGGAGGTTTCAGATGCTCTCTTAGTAGGCTCAATTTTCTACCCTGAATGTGTGGAATTCATTTGCATTAGCAACCAGAAATTAAAGCCAGGGACCAATCTGAACAGTCTTGCCGTTCAGAGAAGGAAAGGGCTTCACCTGGGATCACACAGCTCGTGGCCAAAAGAGCAAAACTCCAGTTCAGTGGGGCATCACTTGTCACTCGGCCGCAGTCTAGCCCTCTACTGGAAAGGAAGTGGGTGGAGGCCAAGGAATGCTGTCCTATTGATAGCTTGTGAGGTTTACATGGAATTCAGTTGGTGCTGTAAGAGGGATGGAAAACAGGGCTTGAGGGAGCGTAGAGCAAGCCGAGAACACCCCAAGACACTCACCATTCCTTCCTGCTGGGGGAAGGACTCACACCCAGTTCCTTCATACCACTGACATCCTTAGTTGATTTTTCAAATTGTCATGAAGCATATATTGTACACCGAGTGTTTTCCTGCACAGCCTCCTACCCTCCTCTTCCACATCAGTTACTTTTCTGTCGCTGTAACAAAACACCATGACCAACAGCAACTTATGGGAGAGTGGAGTTTGGCCGGCAGTTCCAGAAGGAACTCCACAATGGCAGAGGAACGAGAGCACAAAACAGGGAGAACACATCTTCAACCACAGACGCAAAGGGAAGAGAAAATGGGAATGTACCAGGCTGAACACTCTCAAAGCCTTCTCCAGTAACGTACCTCTTCCAGCAAGGCTGCGCCCTCTAAAGGTTCCATAACACTCCTAAGTAGCACCACCAAGTGGGGAGCAAGGGTTTAAATGCATAAGCGTGTGTGGGACATTTCTCATTCAAACTACCCCCTCTTCCTTGTCCCTCCCCTTCCTGCTGGTCACCATGGTCTCTGTAGACGCTTGCACTTCTGCTACCCTAGTGTCCTAGTTAGGGTGACTGTAGCTGTGACAAAACACCAGGACCAATGCAATTTGGGGAGGAAATGGTTTATCTGACTTACCCTTCCACATTCAGCGTGGAAGGAAGTTCAGGCAGGAACTCAGCAGGACAGGGACCTGGAGAGAGGTGCTGATGCAGAGGCCGTGGAGGGGTGCTGTTTATTGGCTTGCTCCTCATGGCCTGCTTAACCTGCTTTCTTATAGAACCCGGGACCACCAGCCCAGGGATGGCCCCACCCACAATGGGCTGGGCCATACCTCATTGATCACTCATTAAGAAAAAGTTCTAAAAAAAAAAAAGAAAAAGAAAAAGAAAAAGTTCTATAGGCTTGCATGTAGCCTAAACTTATGAAGACATTTTCTCAATTGGGGCTCCCTCATCTCCAATGACTCTAGCTTGGGTCAAATTGGCACAAACTTAGTCAGCACACATATACATACACACACATGCTTGATATTATGTATAGACATAAATGAGAAAATGTATGATGATCATCTTTATTAGACTTACTGTGATCATCTCCAGTTGCATCCACTTTGCTGCAAATAGAGTGACCCTTGTTCTTTATGGCTGAAAAATAATTTTACTGTCTATGTATACCGTCCTTTCATTATTCGCTCCTCTGTTGGTGACACTGGTATTGTTTCTATAACTTGTCTGTTATAAATAGTGCTGCAGTAAAAACTGATGTGCAAGTGTCTCTGTGATATGTTCACTTAGAGTCCTTCAGGCAACCACCCAGGAGTGGTATTGCTGTGCTGTGTGGTAGACGCCTATTTTTTGTTTTCTGAGAAACCTTCATGTTGACTTCCAAAAAGTCTGGACTGGTGGATTCCATTCTCTCCCTCTTGCTTTAGAATGTGTATTAGTTTCCTGCAGCTGCTGTAACAAATTGCCACAAACTCAGCTGCTTCAAACAAAAGAAGTTCATTCTGTAGTCTAGAAATTTGCAGTGAGTCTTGCTTGGCTGGAACCGAAGTGTTGGCAAAGCTAATCCCCTCTGGAGGCTTCAGCGGGGGAGTCTGTTCCTTATGACTTCTAGCTTCTGATGGTGGCTAACTTTCCTTAGTGTTCAACCTCATCTCTAACTTCTGCTTCCAGCATCACGTACCTTCTGTTCTGTAGTGACATCAGCTTCCCTCTTACAAGGATCCGTGGATTTGGTTACACTGAGCTCATCCGTTTAATCCAGGAGACCTGGATTAAGGAAATCCCAAACTCCTAGGCTCGCTAGCTATGTACCGCAAGCATATTTCTCAGCCTCCCTGAGACTCTTGGTTCCTATTCTGTAAAACATAATCACAGAGCCTTCTTTCCTATGCTTCAGTGAGGATCCAGGACATCCCCTGTCAGGCAGTAGCGCTGGAGCTGATCCACCTGGAGGACGAGGCAGATACTCCAGTTCTTACTAGGACAGAGAGTATGTTGGTCTGCTACAGTCTCATTGATTTTAAGGATTCAGCAAATGCTGCCAGGATGCAGGAGCCAATTGTGCAAACAGATCGGGCCTCCATTATCCTGGAAATTAAGTTAGCACCAGGCCCATTTGGATTAGCTGGTAATGGAAGAGGCAAAGCCCTGATCTATGGGAAGGGAATTCTGAATCAGCGAGTCTGGGATAATGCGATATTGGTCATAGATGAAGGAGCCGTGTGTGCCTCTCCCGTTTCCCCGCCAAGAAATTGCAGCAGGTCAGATCTTTGCTTTGATTTTCTCTTCATTGAAAGGGCTGCTTATTTCTCTTCAGGCAGGATGCTTCCAGTTTGTGTGGAAGAACGACAGGGCAAGAGCCTGCTCTGCGTTTTAAAAAATCCTACTGCACGTACTGGCTTTGGGGGAGCCTAGGCAGTTTGGATGCTCACCTTAGGAGACCTGGATAGAGGTGGGCGGTCCTTGGGCTTCCCACAGGTCAGGGAACCCTGATTGCTCTTCGAGCAGATGAGGGAGGGTGACTTGATCGGGGGAGGGGGAGGGAAATGGGAGGCGGTTGCGGGGAGGAGGCAGAAATCCTTAATAAATAAATAAATTAAAAAAAAAACACAATTCTGAATTCCTATCTTCGGCCTCAATGTCTCAGAGTGCTTGGATCCATTGAAGTCTGGAGGCTTGGGGGTCACCTTGGAGGGGGCTTATCCCAGATCCTCAGTGTAGATTAGTGAGGTTTGAACAGCTAGCTTCTTAGAAATGGGGAAGGCGGTGTTGATCATCCATGTCTAGAGTGCCAATGCTCTCTCTGGCTTCATTTAAGCTGCCACTGTGACATTGCAAAATGCCACACTGGGACAGGTGAGACTAGTCATCCATCCAGAGCTTCAGCAAACTAGATTCACCGCATACCCACATCACCTTCACCCGTCTCTCCCCCTTTCCACACCCTCCCTGCTCTGCTGGGTCCGTGAACTTCTGCGCTGTGCTGCGTGCCAGTCTTTAGCCCTGGAAGCTTCCTATTTCTTACCGATCAAAACCGCCTTTGTTCTTCCTACCCAGACTCATTAAGCCCAGCATGTGAATTAATCCTCTCTTCCATGGCTTTCCCACGGGGCGTTGCTTATACTGTTATTAAGCACTTCTTTCATCCTCCCTTATTCCATCCTGCTAAGTCATTGAATGTTTATCTTCCTGGTCCAAACTACAGTAGGAAGCATCTGGCTTTGGGTAGAGACTGACCCTTTGTTGACTCCCCCAAGCAGCCAAGTGTCTCAAGTAGCCCTTTAGTTCCTCAACTTGGAAACACAGGTGTCAACCAACATCCCATATTTCTTCAGGGAGTCCCTAGGATGTATGCCTGGCAGATGTGTGTAGCTTTTGTTCTGAAGTGAGGCCTTTCCAGGGAGGGGAAGTCTACCTTTCATGCCTCCTGGTCTATTCCCCAATGCCTCGGTCCTTAGAAGATGTTCAGCGAGCCAGGGCTTACTCAAATGAGATGCTGTCCCCCGCAGCTTGCACCATGCAAACAGATGAAAATGCCAAGTGTGGACTGGGAGGTCTGCTGCCGCCGGCCTCTGGGTTCACCCAGATGGGCTGAGCTTCATCGTGTGTGATTCTAGCTCAGCTTGTAGAGGGAGGCAGGAATACCGAATGCAGATGGAGAGCTTTCATGGTGGTTTAATTTTGCAGGCATCACAGATACCTCGTAAATGTCAGAAACAATGCCCACCATTTAGACAGCAGGGAGGAATCTAGAGATATTAAGATATTTAGCAGACCACGTAAGGGAGCGGGCTCGGCTCAGATGCAGCTCATATTTTCATTAGCAGAGGCTGGGTGAGCTCAGTTGGCTTTGAGTCTATAGAAGCCTCCGATGTTCGTATTTGGGGTCTGAGTGCCGTCGCTCCATTATACAACTGTAGTGTGCCCTAATAGATGCTGGCTCCACCCATGTCTGGGAGATGGAGGAATATGGGGGATGCAGGAGGAAGTGGCACCTTGGAAACTTCTGGAGTTGGACCCCAGAAGTAGAATATGGCTGGAACTCCCATATTCTGTTTATTTTCCATGTTTCACTTTAGAATGAAAGAAGATTCTGGATTCCTGACTCAAAGCTGAAATAGACCAAGCCAGAGACTGTGGCCTGCTTGGGGATATTTATGGGAAGCTGGATGGAATAAATTAGAGCAGAATCTGGCGCTCGCTGGTCAAGGAGTCCACAGACAGTGTGATATCTCAGAACTAGAAGCAAGGGCCCATGGAGCTGGGAGAATCAGAAAGCTCCATCCAGGGGCATTGGTTGTGGCCACGCATTTATCCATATGTTCACTCATTCATTCCTGTGTTCATCCAATGAATATGTATGGGCACTTAACAGAAGCCAGGTTCTGAGGACGCAATCAGCAAAACAGGTGAGGTGCCCGCCCTCCTACAACTCAGCACGGGGGTTCCAAATGATGCTGATTGTGTCTCCTACTATTAGTTTGCAAGGTCAGGATGCATTGCTGGATCTCACAAATGGGGAGTTGCAGGCATGCAGTGGGTAGAGACTGAGCATGTTGCTAAACACCCCGCAATGCACAGATCAGCCCCCCGCCACCACAAGAAACTTACCAGCACTAAATGACCATGGTGCTTAGGTAGAGAAACCATGGTCTAGACCAGCAGGTCGTTGGACATTGTCATCTACAGAGTCCACACTCTCAACTGAATGACAAAAACATTTTTCTTTTAAAAGTAAATTTACAACTATGCGTTAGGATGCATTCATAGCTATCCTTGCAAACCTGTGGCCTGTAGGTCATGGGTTGGACACACCTGCCTGAGAGCTCTAGTTTGAAGTAACATTTTCCCCCAAGGACAAATTATTTGTGTGATCAACCTATAAATGTTTGCTTATACGTGGACAAAAGATAAAACTGGGACAATTTCTAAATAAAGGAGTTACTATCGCAGAGACAGATACGGTGGCCTGTCCCCCGTGATGCGGTAGCGCACTGGGTAGAATGGCCAGAGAGCTTTGTTTCAGGTGAGTGCATGAACCCTGGAGGAGGCTGTGTGGCTGCTGGGTAAGACCGTGACCTTTCTGGGCTTTGAGGCTTGGGTTCTGGGTCTCCTACCACTGAGACGGTGATTTCAGGCCACATCCCTAACCCACCAACAACTCATTTGCTCCATTTAAAGACTCTCAACTGTTCCCAAAACGGTCACCAGCGGATCATCGGCAGTTAAAGGGATTTTCTTCACATCCCAGAATGCTTCTGCCTCCCTGGCCTTCACTCTCTGCTCTCCAGGCTATCCTTTGTTTAGTCAGTACATTCTTTGCATCTCCCCTGCGAGCCAGGCATTATTCCAAAGGTATCAGAGAACAAGATCAACAGTGTTCTCCAGCCTTCAGGTTAGATGAAAAATGAATTAATAACAATTGGCATAAGAAATAAACAAATCTTCTGCAGGTAAAAATTCTGTGATGAAGCCAGAACAAGGTGACGTGGCTAAGTTGGGTGGGCAGCAGAGCGATTTCTAAGGAGGCCACTTTTCCTTCTGAGGAGGAAACTTGATAGGAGCATGCGGAGCTGTGAGGAAGGGGCATTCAGGGCAAAGCTCCTGGAGCAAGCAAGATGGCATGGGCCTGTAAATCCCAGCACTCGGGTGGTTGCAACAGGAGATGGCAAGTTCTAGGCTAGCTTGGGCACTTTAGTCAGAACCTAGCTGGTTTGTGTTTGTTTGTTTGTTTGTTTGTTTGTTTGTTTGTTTTTTCAAGGCAGGGTTTCTCTGCAGCTTTGGAGCCTATCCTGAAGCTTGCTCTATAGACCAGGCTGGCCTTGAACTCACAGAGATCCACCTACCTCTGCCTTCCAAGAGCTGGGATTGAAGGTGTGTGCCACCACCATCCAGCTAGAACCTGTCTTAATTAAAAAAAAAAAACAACAAAAAGATTTAAGGTTGGTGATGTAGCTCAGTGGTAGAGAGCTTACCTAGCATATGCAAGGTCCTGGGACTGGATAGAATAAAAAGTAGAAGGGAGGGAGGGAGGGAGGGAGGGAGGGAGGGAGGGAGGGAGGGAGGGAGGGAGGAATTTAAAGGGAGAAAGTCAAAAGGAAAAAAATAGATAGAAAATTAAACAACAACAACGAAAAGTACCATGAAGGGAGGGGTGCACTCTTTTGTTTGGGAATCCTTGACTCTCAGATAGGATGAATTTTATTCCAAGAAAACTGGACAGTCAATGGAGAGGCTCTGAGCAGGGCATCCTGTGTTCTTGGAAGACTTTTTACCCAGGTTAGAATCCCAGCCCTGACTTTACCCAGGGCAAGCAAACCAGTACCAGCTTCATGGCATCATTTTCTTCTCTGCCACTTCCCACCAACATCAGCCAGTAAGATGTAATAAGATACCTCCTCAGTCCACCTGGATCCCCAAGAAACCCATCAAAGCTCATTATAACCAACCCTTCCTTGCCCCTTCCTCAGACACAGGTCGGAGATAGGACATACACTCTGTTTGTCATCCATTCTTCCACTCACCCCATGAGCCATCACTAAACCCAGTTGGAGTCTGGTTTCCTTAGAGACAGGCCCCGAAAAGAGGATAAATAGTCTATTTGGGAGATGATCCCAGAAAATACATGGGGAGGTAGAAAAGGAAGACGGGAGAGGAAGTTCACCCCAAATAAGTGCATGGCAGAGCATGTTGGCAGTGTGGACATTTAGCATTTAACTCCACAGGAGCTCTGAGAGCCAAGGTAGGGCACGTATCTCAGACTTAGCTCCCCCGAGGAGCAGAATAGAGACAATACGAGGCTTCAAACCTTCTCTTGGGACGTGCTTGGCAAACATTTACTTTTCAGGGCCACCCACTTCCCTGTGCATAGGCAAAGAAGGCTTTTGCTTGTCAGAGGAAGCATTGGAACAAAGGAACAGAGGTGCTGACAGTTGAAAGCGGGACCAGCACGCACTAAAGTAGTTAAGTTCAGGGGGTCACAGGCAGGATGCCAACGGCATCCATCCAAGCCATTTTTATTGCCCGATGCCTTGTTCATTGCTGAATGAAGATGGTCTGGTCCCTCCCCAACAGGAATTGGCAGTTCCCTTAATCAGCTGTCACAAAGGTCTCATAGCAATGTGTCTCACCACACAGGGATTTGTTACTTTAGGATTTGATGACATGCCACATATGAAAATCCTGTGCCAGTGAATTGTAGGTACAGACTGGGGACATGATTACTATGCAGCAAGTCATCTTCCTTTCTGCAACCTTCATTTCTTCCATCTGTCAAACAAGGACAAGAATATTTACTACGCCTGCTCCAGACAGCCGTCGTATGTTCCAAATGCAACAAAGACCAAGAACACTCTTGAGATGTAAGCTACTCCATCCGCTGCCTCTGTCATCTTCTTTGCACTCGTGAGTTTGCTGAAGGCGGGGGACGTGGTGCGGTGCTCTAGGGCACACCCTTCTCCAGCATGGTGCCTGGCATACAGCTCAGGAAGTTCCAGGCCAGTTTAACTGAGTGACACATTTGTTGTCACCATGAGCGGGGGCAGGGTTAATGCTGTGATCCCTGGCGATAGATGAGGGAAACTGAGGCTCAGACAGAAGAAGGAGCCAGGCTGCTGTTCAGAAGCAGAGGCAGAGTAGGACCTCCATGTCTTAGCTCCCAGAACAATGTCTCATCAAATACAACACCTCTTGGGATGATGGGGGGGGTGGTGGTCCTGCAAACAGACCAGGGAGATGGCTCAATCAATAAAATGGCTCTCTAATAAAATCTCCACACGCAACATAAAAAGCCAGGACTGTAATGTTCGTAGACATTTTATATTTTCTGGGTGTGGGATATTTCCAGAGACAGGGGACCCTCTATGGAATTTATGAGCCAGATAATCTAGTCTAGCCAGTGACGTTCCTAGCCAAGGAAAGACCCTCTCTTGAACAAATCATGGCAAGCACCTGAGGAACGACATTCAAGTTTGTCATCTGACTTCCACCTGAATCTGTGTGCACCAGTACACACAAGACCCACCCCCACACAAGCGTGCACAGAAACAGACAACTGTGTCGGTATTTCTGGAGGCAAGCCAACCCCCTAGTGGGGCAAAACTGACCCCTAAGATCTCCTTCAGGGTCAGTTTGCAGGAGGCCTCTCCATCCTGGGGTTTGCAGTTCACCCTGGATCTAGCTGATTTCTTCCCCTCAGATCCCATCTCTGCCACCAAAGAGATCAGGGCCTGGGAAATCTGTTCTGCATTGCTTTGGACCCAAGCTCGGAGATTGTTAAGGGATAGAAAGGAAAAAGACAGCCATGCCCAACAAGGCTTAAGGGGCAGAGTCAACCTGGCCTGAGACTGCACTCTGAGAAATCCCCAAGCAGGCAGGTTCAAGCCGCCCTAGGAACTTGGCTCAGATCCAATGTCTCTGTCAATGAAAGGCTGTCCATGCTCCTGGGCCTTGGCTTCCTTCTTCCCTATTGAAGTAGATACCACTCACTTCCCTGAGAATACAGACAGCTCAGGCCTGGCACACAGTCCATACTCAACAAACAGTGACTCCCCTTAAACTAAAGACTCTGTACACCTCCTCTGACAATGAGTCAAGGATTTAGCCAGCAAACTTCCCAAGTGTTTCTGTTTCCCAATAAGTGTGATGTTCTGAGAGCAAAATATTAAATCAGAGCTCTCCCACATCACCTAGCCTGAGGGTCCCAGAGCCCCTACTCCCTGCACATCCTGCATTTTTTTTATGGTCCTGGTGGTTTTCATTACAGGGCGTCCGTAACTCCCAGAAACTCATCACCTGCACTGCCCCTAAGCATGAGACTTGAAACTTCCATCACCATTTACTGATGAGCTGGAGACTCTCTTGAGTTCCATCCCAGCTGTGATCTCAGAGCAGGGTGTCAGGGAGTCCATGAGGCCCCAAGAAGAATGAATGTTGTCAGTCCAACCTAATTGTCTTCTGCCACCATCAGTGGGAAACGCTGTGCTGTGCTGGCATGCCCTTTGCCCTGAGGCACACTAGGAGAGCTGGTAGTAAAGAATGCCAGGATGAAAAGGCCCGGGCACAAGCAGAGCAGAAGCAGGGTACACCTGTGTATACCTGGCCGATGGAGACAGGGGCCAGGTGCACACAGAGCCAGGACAAGAGGATGCCACGGATTCTAGTTAAGGATTTCCCAGTGTTCATGTTGTTGTTTCGCTCTCAGCCAAAAACAAACAAAAGAAACCTGTTCCATCATCAAGGACGTTTGAAAATGTTCAATTCTGATAAGGCAGAACATTTCTCTTTATGACTATGATCATTAGCACCTTGAATAAGTAAATTTGCCTGCAGATCTCCAAGATAGAAACAGAATGTACAGGATATCGTCGGCTTTTTAAAAGTAGAAAACCTGCTACACACAGACCACACACACACACACACACACACTCCTCACTCCACCCGTCAGCACTAGGGTTCCCCACAGGTTTGGGGAGCCACGGATCTTGGCTGTTGGGATTTCTGCAGAGCTCAGCACAGCTTGTGGGTTTTGCTGCTCTCCAGATGATGATGCACTGAGATGATGCCAAGGACACCCAGGGGCAGGCTTCGAAGACTAAGCTGGGGCGGGGGGCAGCGACACCCAGGGGCAGGCTTCGAAGACTAAGCGGGGGGGGGGCAGCGACACCCAGGGGCAGGCTTTGAAGACTAAGCTGTAGAGGGGCAGATTATCTGCTCCCTGGAGCTAGGCTTATTTCCCGGTGGGATGTGAGCTGATGACTAATTCCTGAAGACAGAGGGAGGAAATGGCAGACCCTAGAGCAGTGGTTCTCAACCTGTGAGCCGTGACCCTTGGGAGCGGGGATGTCAAATGACCCTTCCACAGGGTCACATAGCAGATCTCCTGCATATCAGATATTTACATTATGATTCATAACAGTAGCAAAATTACAGTTATGAAGTAGCAACAAAATAATTTCATGGTTGGAGGGTCACCACAACATGAGGAACTGCATTAAAGGGTTGTAGCATTAGGAAGATGGAGAACTACAGCCCTAGAGAGAAGGGATCAGAGGACACGGGCTTCTACCCAGTGAGGAGCTAGCCACAAAGGCTCTGTGCCTAGACTCTGTGCCTAGAACACTCCAGGTTGCTAGTAAGAAAAACATGTTATGCTCATTTAAGTGAACTAGAGACCTGATCGGACCACATAGCTGGGCAATTTGTCCAAATAAACTGTTTAGTGTTCAACTGCAGCTCAATTCAGGGTCAATGCTCTCACCCGGGTACAGTTCCTGTCTTACTATCTGACTTCAGTATTGCCTTCAGCCTCAGGCTCACCCTCTCATCACCGTGGCTGCCATCCATTTCCAACTGGGTGTTCTTGTGACTTCACATCCAATGAGAAGAAAGGCCTATTCTCCAACAGTGTGCACATACATACACACACACACATGCACATACATACAGATACATGCACACATACTGAAAATGAGCTGTACTTGGCCTGACTTGGATCATGTGCTTATGTCTGAACCAAGTGAGTGAGAAATTAATCTGTTGGTGGGTAACACCATGGGGTCCCAGTAGAGTCTCCACCATTTGAAGACTTGGGACGTAGCTCCCCAGAGGAGAAGCTGGGGGCTGGTCAGATGAGTGGATGGTGGACAGTGGGCACAACAGGAGCTGACAGAAGGCAAGTTTCCGTCCTGACCCCCAGGATGGCCAGGGTGGTCTTGCCATGCCGCCCAGATGGTACAGAGAGCTCCTGCAGACACTGCCAGGCTGGTCTCTTATTGACTGGGCAGCTGGACCAGGGCTGAACCCGCAGATAATAAAATCATGATGGGCAGAGCTGAACACAGGAGGGGCAGGTAGAGACCAAGCAGAAAAGCCACAGGCTGGTTCTACTGCAGGCTTCTGATGGTTTCAGAGTTGGAAAAGTAGACTTTAGAACCGAGCCCGATTCCCCCCAAAAAAGGAGACCTCTGCTTTACCCTTTAGAAACAGACGTAAGGCTCACAAGTCAAACGCTAACCAAGTACCAGCTCAACTCAAGGCAGGATATGTTCTTTACACTTCCTAAACATAGGGCTCTCCATATGAGCCGTGAGAGAGGTGGCGGCCCCCTTGAGTCTGAAGTAGGGGACAGCAAACCCTGACCTCATTTAGATCTTGGATCCTAAGGAAATTAAGCCAGACCCTTGACTGCCTCCATATGTCTGAGGAAAGAAAAAGAAACCTTCTGGGTCAGGAACCCACTCCAGAGTACTCAGCCTGTATGGGTAGTGAATAGGAAGCTTAGTTCTAGGTCTATTCTGCATGTCTAAGGGACAGGGAAGTCACCACAATACAGGCAGAAGCTATTGTCCAGTCCTGAAGGACACGGCCATTCCTGGAGGAAGAGAGACCATTGAAGATCACATTTCCTTTAGCCAGGGAGCAAAGTCTACATGAAATATTTCAGCTAAATAATAGGAAGTGGTCACTTGCACACTCAAATGGTGTGTAAGGTTATGTTCAGACAATGAAGATGACTAACTTAAGGACCCTTCTCTGCAGAGACATGTCTAAGTCGATGGAGGGATGGAACTCTGTGAAGACTTCTCTTTACGTTTGGTACCTAATACCAATCCAAACATCCAACCACCAAGTCTAGATGGAGTCTCGCCTGACCCCAGAGGGTGTCCTGACCTGCTGACCACACCTAGGATCGCTAGCTGTCAAGGAAGATGGTCTCTCAGTGGAGTAGGATGTTTGGGTCCTTGGACTTGCTGCTTTCTCCCTGCTCTGAAAACCTTTTCAAAGTGTTCCCCAGAGAAAAACCACCTCCGCCTCTGCCAGCTTAGTAATACTAAACAGTACGATATCAGTCTCTAAAACTCACCCACAGAGTGAGCCCATAGCTAGCCCTCTGAGGAGTCACTTGGCCTCCCATTACTGCTGGTGTGGAGGAAGACTGCCACCCATCACTGGAACCATGGGTCCATCCCTGCCACCCACCTCTGGAACCATGGTTCCATCCCTGCCACCCACCACTGGTTCCAGCTGAGCTTTTGGTGTCAATGCTTTCCTTGAAGAAGATATTCATTTATCTATTCAACATGCTAGTGTAAGGGACACTGTGTGTTGTATCCCACTGTAGACATAGAGGATAGAGATTCCCAAATCCATGCTCTCACAGCTTGGAAAAGACAGAAAGTAAATGAGATCAATAAATCATGAACTACATTGGGCAATGAACAATAAGTGCTAAATCAATAAAAAAATCGGAGGGGAATACATGTTGAAGGGGTAAGAATTCAGATAAAGCCAGAGGAAGTCCCTCTAAGAAGAAAGACCTGGAGGGAGGACCAATGCCAGCCACGTGGCATGAGGGCAGGTGTGTTCCCAGCAGAAGGAACAGCCAGTGCAAAGGTCCTGACATAGGAGCTCGCTTGGGATGTCTCTAGCAAACAGTGGGAATGAACTTGGCAGGCAGCAGAGACCAGATCATACAGGGTCTTATTGCTATGGGAACTTGGCCTTACTGTGCATGGGGTGGGAAGTCAGTGGAGAGTGGTGAGCAGGAAAGAGTTCAGCGCGCTGTCATGGGGGCACTGTGACTGCAATGCTGGGAATAACCAGAAGGGCAGGAGCAGCTGGGGAGATCTCCCATAGGCACTAATCTAGGCGAGGCTGAGGTGATGGCAAAGAACCAGATGCTGAATGTATCTCAAAGCCAGCACTGACAGAATCAACCACGCCAGATATTCGGAGTAAGAGAAGTGAGGGGGATGACACCAGAGCGTTTGGTCTGAGAAGAAGAAAGATGTGGTTTCCATCTGCTAAGACGGGAAGGGCGGAGGAGGAGCCAGCTTGGAAAGGCCTGGGAAGAGCCCAGTTTGGGACAGGCATGGACATCCGAGTGGATATGCAAGTGGGCAGCCACATTGTCTGCACCATCAGATTAAGGAGGTGGACTGAGCCAGATTTATCTGTGAGTTCTCAGCAGACAGACTCTTTTTAAATCCCTAGCACAGGATAAGAATCTCTAGGAGTGAGAGCAGAGTTGACCCACTCAGAGCGACATGTTGAATTTATGCCAGCCTCCGTCATGGATGCTGGACCCACAGAAGTGAGGCGCGCCTTAGCTCTGAGAGAAAGGCTGCCACCACTGGCAGAGGGGAGGTCAGGGCCACCTGAAGAGGATCTTCAGCCTCTGCTAAGGATAGAGAGCATCGTCCATGAAGGGACAATGGAAGCCTTCAGGGAGAGGGAATGAAATGCATGAAGGGAGGAAACCAGGTCAGAGTACGCAGCTGGACCGGAGAATGTCTGTGGAATAGGAAGGGGGAAGGGGAGATTGGGCAATGGGAGCCGGGTCTCGCACACAGTCCTGCAGAATTGGGCTGTGTCCTGAGTACCTGAAAGACTGAACACATGTCCATGTGTAGATTTCATGGTCAGATTCACTACCTGGGCCATGCGATGTGTTTCAAAATTGGAGCTTGGTTGGGGAGCTTGTGTTAAACAGCTTTGACAAGAGTCAGGAGCCTATTGAGTCTGAGCCCTTCATTTGTTCACAGCAGAGTAACTTCCCTGAAGCTGCTCAAGTATTAACCTGGGGCAAGTTCATGTTTGGGTTCAAAGGAAGTAGTGAGGGAGCTCCAAACATATGGATTCCATGTTACTTTAACCCTGCAAGCCACTGAACAGGAGAGGTATCCCCAATGGTCCTACTTCGTGTCTGTTGCTAGGATAAAACGCCCTGCCCTAGGAGAAGAGAATTGTATCTTGCCTTAAGTTCTAGGTTCCAGTCCATCACTGTGGGAGAAGTCACGGCAGCGGACTTCGGGAGCTTGAGATACCGGCAGTTTGTCACACCACAGCCACACCAAGAGCAGAGAGAGATAGCAGCAGGCTCCTACACTGGCCTGCCTATGCTCAGCCAGCTTCCGTGACCCCTTCACAGCTCAGTCGGGGGCCAGCCCATGGAATGGCGCTGCCCACATTAAGGGTGTGTCTCTCCACCTCAGTTAACTGAATTAAGGCAATCCTCCTCAAACATGCCCATAAGCCAACCTAATATAGACAAGCCCTCCTTGAGACCATCTGCCTAGGTGATTCTAGACTGTGTCGAGTTGACAATGAAAGCCAGCCACCACTTGATCTGTATTTCAAGGAGTCAGTGCAAGCTCAAAGGGTTGTGCCCCAAGCCCAATGCTACCCAGCCCTGATACAGGGAGCTAGGAGCTGAAGCTGGGTCTGGGGGTGCCTCCCCAATGAAGCATTTTCTAGCATGTCCCCACCTGGCAAGAGCATACGGTTTGCCAGGCAGTGGATGGTTAAAGGAATTAGTTCAGTGCTTCTCATACCCCAGCCACTCTTGGCCTTTCCTTGACATGCTGTGGATGGAATTTAAATATTGCCTTTTGAATCAATGTTCATTTTATTATCAGGAAGCATTTAGAATGAGCCATTACACTATCATGGGGGCTTTTATTACTGGCCCTTAATAAATGTTGGATGCCCGAAATGGTTATGAGCCCGCAGTGTGAGGACAGTCCCACCTGCTCCCTCCCCTGCAGTCTCTGCCACGAAATTAGCTGGAGTGTTCGTTAACAGAGTTATCATTTATCCTACTTTTAACTGGCATGGGGCCAGAAAAAATAAAATAAGCCTATCAAGAACCACAGAAGGCTGTTTAATGACAGCAAAGCTAAACTGAAAGAATCATCCTTCCCACTGGCTTGTTATCAAGAACCAGGTTTCCAAGCAAGACACTTCATAGCATGGTGCCTGGGCCTGCATAGAGCTTATTTATTTACTCTCTAGACAGGGCTTGTGGATATCAGCTTCCCACACATCTTGCCCCGGCAGAGCTTGTGACATTTAAAAAGGCCTTGGTATGCTCATGTCACTGGGCTTTAAACAGCTGGGACATGGGTCTTGTTTTCTGACTTCAGCCATGCAGGTAATGGTCCTATGTCCCTGGGGTAGAGATCTCCCAAGAGAGTACAGAAAGGGATCCACCAGACTGGGAGAACCATACAGGCAGATGCTGACAGTAGGAGATGACAAGGTGCCAATTCATGTACAATCTGGCTGATTGTAAACAGACATTTCCTGTCCCGACTGCCAAATACCCAACTCTGGGACTTAATATGAATTATAAATGCTCAGCCAATAGCTCAGACTTATTACTAGCGAACTCTTACATTTAAATTAACCCATTTCTGTTAATATATATTTTGCCATGTGGCTCATGGCTTTGCCTGTCTTCTAGCACGTTTCGCTTCCTGGGCTTCTGGCTGGTGTTTCCTGACTCTGCACTTCTTCCCCCCAGCATTTTCACTTTGGCTTTCCTGCCTATCCTTTTCCTGCCTTGCTATAGGCCAATCAGCTTTTTTATTAACCAGTGAGAATAATACATATTCACAGCATACAGAAGGATTATTTCACGGCAGGTGATGGACAAATTCTAATGGCTGAAGCTTTTACTGTATACTCACTACACACTGGGCATAAGACTAGTGTGTATGTGTCAGCTCCTTGGCCCATAAAACAATCATATCAAATTAGTTCTGACATTATTTCTGACTTACAGATGACAAAACTCTGGACCAAATGGTTAATAATTTTCCTCAGGATCTACCATCCCCTACTACCTATGGGCTGAGGGCCAGAGTGCACATGGAAGCTTATATAATACATGTATAAATTTTTCTAAGTTCTGAGTACAGTTACGGATTTTTAAATAAAACATGTCATTTTAATTGGCCAATACACCTTTACAGTCACTTCAGTGCCTGGCTATAACTTGAGATTTTTACACTTTTGGCATCCCAGAAGTGGAAGCCACAGAGAGGGGGGTCCCTGATTGGTAACTCGGCCCCTTCTGCCTACCTTTCTCCAGTTCTTAAACTGTGAGTCATCTTCTGTGAGCTCCCTAGTCCATACATCCAAGCTCCAGCACCCCACTCCAAATGGCTACTGCTTGAGAAAAGGACTGCATATGTAGTATCATGGTCCCTCTGCTCTACAGAAGATGGGAGAGGACCAACATGATCCTGGAAGCTGACCTGGAGTCTTTGAACAAAGGTCCAGAGGTCAATGGATGAGCCATTTCCATGTCACTGCATCAAAACACTCAATAGAAGCCGGGTAGAGGAGTAAAGTCCATTCTGGGTCTTGCTTTCAGTCCATCATGGCAAGGGAGGCATGGTGGAACATCCCAGCACATGGCAGCAAGACCACGTGGCAGAGGGTGTTCACATCATGGTGTGTTGGAAGGCAGAAAAAGGGGCCAGGGGCAGCCATAACCTTCAAAGACATGCCCCTAAGGACCCACTTCCTCTGGTTAAACCCTACCTCCTCAAGTTCCACAGCCTCCCAAAGTTGTGCCATCAGCAAGGGAACAGGTACTCAATGTGTAAGCCTAGAGTGGACAGTGGCATTTCAACCCAAAATGTGTGGAATATGGTCTATGATCAGAACGCAGGTTATGGATCCTGTTGTTAAGAGGTACAGGGAAAGAGAGCAGAGACACACCCTCTACAGTGTTTCTCAGAATCCAGAGCAGGGCCCCTCTTGTCTATGTCTGGGCTGGCATTGCTTGGCTTTACAGTAAGTGACAGTTTATGCTTGAATCCAGACTCTCTGTATCCAGGACCCATGGACTGGATTCCCCTGCACTATTTATCTCCTAAGTCCTAAATATAGACCCCAGAGGTAGCCTTGGACCAATGAAACCCCAGTGGCAGAGGAGGGAGAGAGCTAGAAAACTTAAAGTCATCTGGCCAACCACTGCCCACTATTGCCTCTATTAAAATGAAGGCTCCAGAGACCAAGAGACTTTTCTCAAGTCAGGAAGTGAGATATTCGCCTGCACCCATCCCTGCTGCACCCTGTCTCTCCCTGATCCACCTGCCAGCTCTTCCGCAGGGTCCTAGATTTGTGTCTCTGGGAGGGACAGCTCCCTCGACACGGTTTACTGTATGCTCTGATGCAGAGGCGGCAAGCCCACTCCCATCTGTGTGTCATGCGGCAGAAGCCCTGGGTGGTGTCAGTGTGTTCCAATTAGCTTCTGAATCATATTTGTTGTCTTAAAATATTTATATCCAGCCACTTCCCACCTGCTAGAATTGAATTCTAGCCTCTTGCACGGCTCCTCGCTGTGGCAAGCCCACCAGATCATTCCTGTCACCTGAGTTGTCCAGGACACAGGCCACTGCTGCTACCGAATGATAATGTATCCTAATTAGACTTAAGCAGATGCATATTGCCATGACCCAGGGCACCAAGTCCCTGTGTGTGGCGTCTATTGCTTCTGACAGTGACACGTGGCTTCAAAAAGAAAAAGGCTGCTTGCTGTTTTGTTTACACCTTCTGCAGATCGGTACTCTCACAGGATTTTGGGCAGGTTCCCACTAGACAACTGCGGGGTACACTGTGCAAGCTTCCGTGTGTATGATTACCCTTCTTAGTGGCCACAGGAGGCTGAAGTCCCTCGTGGTGTAGGTTTCTCTGACATTCTTCTATATCTGAAAACCATCTTTTTGGTGCTTTTAATACAGTGGCCACATACTGTGGTTGAAGGGGCACAGTTTTGTTTTGGGTTTTTTATTTTCTTTATGTTGTGTGTATGCATCTTTATGTAGTGAGTGTGTGTGTGTGTGTGTGTGTGTGTGTGTGTATGTGTACATGTGGCCATGGGAGCATATGTATTTACATGGTCTGGAAAACAGAGGTCAATGTTAGAAATCCTTCATCATTGCTCTCCCCTGTATCTTTTTATGAGATAGCTTCTATCTCTCACTGAACCCAGTATTCACCCATTGGCTAGACTGGCTAGCCAGAAAATTCCAGAGATCCTTCTATTTCTGCAAAACACCCTCAGTGCTAAGAGTATAGATGCACACACCCACACCCTGCTCTTAGGGATCTGAACTCGGATCTCATAATTAATCAGCAGGCATTTGACCCACTGACCCATCTCCCCAGTTCTGTGTTGTAATTTTACTATTTTAATTGTGTGGACTTATGAGATTCCATACAATTATTTGATACCTAAATACAGTATATAATGACCAAATTGGGTAGATAATCTATCTTCTTAAATACATTGAAATATTTGATTACCATACAATCTGTATATGCTGACAAGGTGCTGTTCAATGCATGACTATAATACAGGTATGTGATGTGTATAAACAAAGCAGGGAAGTTAATGTTGCCGTCTCCCTGTCATGCCTTTGTGCCTGGAGCCTTCAAGCTTCTCCCTTATGGTTTTTCTGGTGGGTTTTTGTGAACTGTAGTTCCACAACTATGTTTAACAGATGGTCGGCATTGAAGTAGAGTCTGGGGGGAAGTAGCGCAGGATTTGTGAGTAAGTTCAGCTCGTCATTCTAACCCTTTGCAGAATGGGGCTGGCGAAGGAACTATGGCACAGAGAAAGACAGCCTTGAGCAACCATTGTGTGCCCACAGCACAGCTGGCACTTGACCTTTGACAGCATTTCTTCCTTAGTCCTCGAAGACATGGGAAGAGACTGACTGGGTACAACACACAGTAGGCATGCGATTCATGAGAGGAGACAGGGTGTGTATAAACACCACCTTCTTTCAAAAGAGGAGATGGGCGCTTAGAGCAGCTCAGAACTCGTCGCTCAGTTGCCTGGCCACCATCTCAGGAGTCCTTCCATGCCTCATCAGGGAGCAGACATCCTTACCCCCAGACGGCCTCATTGCAAGGGAAGCATGCAGGTAGAAGCCACACTTGGACTACACTGTCTCTCTCTAGGAAGCTCTAGAGTGGACCACTGAGAATTCCGGACAGTGTGTTCTCCCAATACTGCCAGCAAGATCTCTTCTTTCCCCACTATAGAACCAATCATCCTGTGATCATATATACTTAAATGTCACATCCTATCCCATTTCACAGGTTATAAATTAATTATTGTCCTTCTGTCCCTCATGCCCTCTGCACCGTTAACCTTAGAGACACTGAAGGGGCAACAGGAGTCATCATTGAGCAGTTGTAGAGGGTCAGAAACAGAACCAGATCTAAGACCCTGCTTCCTCGCTGATCTTGGAAAGGCCACTTGACTTCCCATTGTACAGTGAACTCCGTTCTACAGATTTGGTTGTGTGTACTCTCTAGCACCGTATCATATCTGCTGCTAATTATTGGGTTCTATGGCTCTCTGCTCTGTTAGCTGCAAACCCCCCAAGGGCAGCGCATCTCTTACTGTGAACCCCTGATAACCAGAGGCCGTACACTACACTGCGTCGGAGAAAGCTTTAAGAGCTGTCAGCTCCCCAGTCCCTACCGCATCATGATAAAGCGGTAGTACGATAGTTTCAGACTGCTTTTCTAAGCACACTGTAGTTGAGTGGCGCCTAATAAATGATGATCCCTGTTCTACCGTGAGAACACAGAGGCTCCGAGAGGATAGAGGACATGCCCAAGGTCATAGCTTTGGCTTTTCTGAGTCTAGAGGATGCCAATCCGGCACAGCGGCTTTCCCCTCCCCACACCGCAGTCACGTGGGCTGGTGCTGCTGTTCCTTCATGCCAGCTGTCTGCTCAGAGAGGTTGGGTTGGGGCTGACATCTCGCTTTTTACATTTTCTTTCCATTTTAATAAATAATATGTCACAATTCAGGCAAGCCAGCCGAATAATAATTTGTCAAGCCCAGAGCCTGACTTTGCCTGTTCCCACACTCGTCTTCCTCCTCCTACCTCTCTGTCCTGTCTTCACACATCCTGGCAAGTTCCAGATATTTCTGCCTGGATGCTGTCATCATCCCCTGAGACGCGGCAAACATTAAGCTCGGTGCCTTTCCCCCAAAGTTTTTCACCAGTCTATTGTGATCAGCTGTACATTTCAGTGTTGGGGGAGGGGAAGGTGATAGCAAAGCCCCCCCCCCCCGAGATGCCCCACAAGCTAGGTTTCATCAGACCCTTTCTCTAAGACCTTGGCATTGACTCCCTTTGGCAGTGGTCTCGAATTTTTAGTGTCTCAGCACTTGCCTTGCAAATGCAGGACCAGAGTTTGACCCCCTAGTGCTTATCAGCCACCCCAGCCAATCAGCGAGCTGAAGGCCATGGAAGACCCTGACTCAAAGGGAAAAGGGAAACCCTGAGGATGTTCCCAAGGTTGTCTTCCAGCTTTTCACAAACGCATACACTCATGCCTATGCACAGCTGCACAGGTGTTCACATGAACACGCATGGTACACTCACAGACACACTCACAATGCACACTACAACTTTGTTTTAGAAGTTATGGAAGGTCACAGATTGTGTGTTTTCTTGTAGCGCTGTCGTTATCACGACAGGTCCAAGAACAGTTTCTAGACCTTGTCTCCGTAGGTCATCACAACACTGAGAGTGATAATGGCGAGTGTGGCTATCACTATTATGTGGATGGAGACACCAGGAGCAAAGCAGCATTCTTGAGAAATGCAGGAAGAGAGGGGCTGTGGATGTGGAGAGCAGCAACGGCCCATTCATGATCTTGATGGACAGCTTGATGAGATTAACAGAAGCCTAGGAGAGAAGGAAAGCCTGACTCTGGGTCTGTCTGTAGTGCGTTTCCAGGGAGGCATAGTCATTAAGAGAAGAAGCCCCACCAAGAGTGAGTGACATTGTCCAAAGGACTGGGGACCCAGCAGGAATAGGAGAGGAAAGAAAGGGGAAGCTTGCTGAGGCTGCCCTCTGCTTTGTGTCTGCCACTGGGTGAGATGCTTTGCTCTCCCGTGCTCCCATCACCTCCACATTCTGTATCACCTCAGACACAAAGTTATGTGTCCAGTTCACTGGACCAAAACCAATTGGGTATCTTGACATAGCAGTAGCAGCAGCAACAAAAATAACAGCAAGGACAGCTTTCAAAATCAACTTGAGGAACATGGAAATGTGTCATTTAGTAAAGCACTCGCTGGGCAAGAGTGAGAACCCAAGTTCAATATCTAGAACCCATGTAAAAAAGCCATGTGTAGCTGGACAGTGGTGGTGCACGCCTTTAATCCCAGCACTCAGGAGGCAGAGGCAGGCGGATCTCTGTGAGTTCGAGGCCAACCTGGTCTACAAGAACTAGTTCCAGGACAGGCCCTAAAGGTACAGAGAAACCCTGTTTCAAATATCCATAAAGAAAAATAAAAGCCATGTGTGGTAGCATAACCCTATAATCCTAGCACTGGGGAGGTAGAGACAGAAGACAGAAGAATCCCTGGGCCTCACTGACCAGCAAGTACAGCCAAATCTGTTTAGTAAAAGACCTTGTCGCAAGTAATAATATAATAATAAGTTAGAGAGTGATTGAGAAAGAAACTCAACATCAATATCTTGACTCTACATGCATGTGTCTATGCACATACATGAAGATGCACATACACACATACACACGAGCATGCACATGTGCACGTGCACACACACACAATAAACCTTTCGGAAGGAGGAGGCTTTCAGTGTACAGAAAAATGAAAGAAAAAATGAAATTTATAGAATAAGAAATTGGAAGGAGTGGGAAGTGTAGGAAATATCCAAGATCAACAGTTGATCAGGGGACACAGAGTGGTGGCAGGAAGCAGCAGCAGGCAGGTGAGTGGACACTGGAGATCCATGACAATAGGTCTTAAAGAGTGCACCAAGATCCCATGAATAGGCTGGGATTCAACCGTGAGACCCTGCCTCAATGAATCAGGTGAAAAGTGACAGAGGAAAGCATCAGCCTCGGGCTTTAACGTGTACACACATTCATGTACACACACGTGGGTCCACAAACATATGAACATGCGTACACAAACACATCACAGACACAAACACATGAGGGGGAAAAGAGTTAATTTTTTTTAAAGATCACCGTAAGCAGCGAAGCTGATACACTCACACACCCTGGGCACGTCAGTCACTGCTTAGGGCTGATTCTTGGAGACCTGTACCATCACAGCGTCTCCAGCTATGCATGTCGTAGGTGCAGATTCTTTGGGGCGGAGAAGAGCCTTCCAGCAGAGATCCTGGCTGCCAGGAAGAAGAGCACACTAGACCTGGAGGTGAGTGTGTAGAAAGAAAGAACTCTGGACCAGGACCTGGGGACTCCCCTGGTAGGCAGTGAGTGAGTGGGAACGAAAAGGGCTGAGAAGAAGGGACGCGCCAGTCAAGGGTCTACAGATTCAACTTGGGGAAAGTTTTATTATTTCCTGACTTTTACTAGCTATTAACAAAGGGTCTAAGTAAAGTTAATTAGTGTATCTCTCTTTAAAAGAATACCTGAAGTGTCTTTGTAATTAGAACATTAACGGGCAAATGACACCACTGGAGGACTTCTGGGATGTGAGTTCCATCAAGTCAGCTCTACATTGCCCTGGAACCCAGGGTGGGCACTTAAGTTGCTCAGTAGGTTTCTCCCATAGACCACTGTTGGTGAGCAGCTGTCCTTGGAAAGGAGCCAATTCAGGGGAAAGCAAACCTGGGTACATGGGACACGGTGTGCCTTCCTTCCTCCATTCAATTAGAAAACATCACTAAGGAATCCGAGGGCACCGCAAACGTGTCTCGTCTTACAGCATTTATCTGCCTTCTTATCTGGAATAGCAATTAGAAGAAGATGTAGCCAGCCTCTTAGCTCATAAAGCATTAATATCTGACCACTTACAGAAAATGGCGTCAGAGAGGCGCCCTTCCTATTGCTCCCCCTTTGAGAGCCGTCACAGACTATGTCACAGGGGGTGATAAAGTACGAATCTTCTGTGTAATAAAAAGTCAACTTTCACCTGTTCCTGGCTGGTTCATTGTTAGATCTGAGTCAGCGGATGCTGGCAGTCCACAGGCAAGGGATGTAAGGGCACCACAGCCCTCCGGCCTGGGCAGTCCACAGACCCCAGCACATGCTGACAGCCCTTCATGGATGTCACCATTAGCAGCGGTAAAGTGAATGCCAGTCTCTTAGCCCCATTTACAGCTCCATCCCTCATAGCTAGTGGAGCCTTCCCCTTTTACGTTTTAAATCAACATACAATATTTTTACATATTTATGGAATCTAGTATGACAATTCCAGACAAATATCCGGTGTATAATAAACAAATCAGGGTAGCTGCTATTTCCATCTCCTCCAGCATTTAACATTTCTATACCCAAGCACTTTTTAAGCCGTAAATTAATGTATAGCTTCTATCTTTAAAATGTCTTCGCTGAATGGAAGGGAAAAAGGGAGAGGAGATAGGGTAGAGGATAAAAGGAAGGCAAGAAGGAAAAGAACCCCTCTAATTCAAGTTATAGTGAAAAAGCACTTCTGAGAGTAAGCTCACTGTAATGAGCCTGGGTTTTAGTTCCCTGCCATCCGCACCTCCTCGTCGACTAAGACATGGGAAGTACCTGACTCACGAAAGGCAGGTGGCACAATTCTGGCCACTGATGTTTGTGGAGAAAACTATGTTCCTACTCTGCCATGGGGAGCCAGCCTTGGGAGAAGCCAGCACCCCGTGTGACAAAGAACGACTCCTCCATCACGATGTCCACCCTGCTAGTGCTCCTCCTCGACTCTTCCTCCTCCGCTTTCCCCTTCTCTCCCTTCACCATTGCGTGGCCCTGCTGAAGTATGATCACGTGCGGTCTTGTGCATGTAGAGTGTTGAGTCTGATGAGCCTGGAGCATCAGCGTACCTGTGAAGCGACGCAATCCACACAACCAAGATAACATTTCCCTTCTCTCCTTTGGGACCCAGGCTGCCTCCATCCTCTTGCCTGGGAAACCACAGATCCAACTCCTTCAGATTAGTTTCTGTATTTCATAATTTCATACAAATGGGGTCATAGAATGTACTGACAGTACATTCCTTTGTACTGGTCTGACTTCTTTATCCAGGAGTCGGAATATCGTTTTGACTTGCGCACACTGTTTTATATACATAACAGTGTGCCCCTCTCTATGGCTGGGTAGTTTCTCTACTGCAGAGGAGGCATGCCACTTTTACAAACACGTCTATTTTAAGCTGCTAATGGGCAAAGGGCCGTTCGCAGTTTGAGGCTCTTACAAACAGCACCTCCAGCGAGCCTCTGTGTATTTACGTCTTTGCATGGACCAAGCTTTCTTTCCCTTATTATTTCAGAGCAAATGCCTAGGAATGGGATGGAAGGCACACACTTACCTCTCAAGGAAATTAGCAAACCATTTTCCAAAGCAGCACCCTGTTCCACATCCCCACCGGCTTGTGGGAGCACTCAGAGTGTCAGTGTCTGCTTTTAAAAACTGTAAGGAAAGAGCTTTCCACATAAACAAAAGAGCCTGAATTAGGATCCCCCAATACTCATGCAAATACTAGGTCTGGCCACAGTCATTTGTAACACCAGGGCGGGGGGAGCAGAGACTGGTGAGTCCCCAGAACTCACTGGCCAGTCAGCTTAGCTGAGTCAGAGAGAGCTCAGCTAAGGTTGGGCGAGACAGCCTGACTCCAAAATGAAGGGTGGAAAATGACTGAGAAAGATACTTGACATCAACCTTTGACCTCATGTACATGCATCAGCACACATGTGTGCATCATACACCCAATCTCTCTCTCTCTCACTCTCGCTCTCGCTTGCTCTCTCTCACACACACACAAATACCACACATACGAAAGAAAAAATGTTCTGCCGGAGCCAGGCACATGTCTGTATTTCCAGTACTTGGGAGGCAGAGGCAGGAGGATCAAGAGTTCAAGGTCATCTTTCTTCCACCAGGAATTTGAGGTGAGGTTATGCTACATGAGACCCCCATCTCAAAAACAAAACAAAACAAAAACTCTTGCTGAGAGCATTCCTATAAATCACTTGGTGAAAATGAGTGTGCTAATAATCCTGAGATTTGCTATCTATTATGTAACACCTCTGTATTAATGTAAGGCTTGGTTTCTCTCAGTAATATTTTGTACTTTTTCAGTGTACAGCTTTTATCTATATTTTTCCAAAATTAATGACTATTTAATGTTTTTAATATTGCTGAGAATTACATTTTTTTAACTTTTCAATTATGTTTTTGTTTCAAGTATATTGAAACAATTATTTATGGATACGAAACATGTACCTTATACTCCTATGAAACACATTTATTTGTTCGTTCTGGTAGTTTGTTTTAATTCCTTAGCATTTTCCATGTAGATGGTCACTTCACATGAATGAAGCCAGTTTTACAATTTTTCTTCCAACGCATGTGCCTTTTGTTTATCTTTCCTGTCTTACTGCTCAGGCTAGGACCTCCACTGTGATGCTGAGTCAGAGGACAAGAAGAGGCACCTTGCACTGACCTTGATCTCTTGAGAAAAACATTCATTCTTTGCCGTGGTTTGAAAATAGCTTGCCCTGCCTGAACCCTCAAAGTCTTATGTTACGAAGAGGATTCGGACTTGATCTGAATGTGGAGTTTTGAGGAGGGCCTGTGGGGAATGATAAGTCTAGACTGGAGAAGAGTCTCCACAAATGAATTGTCCCAGTTTGCTTTGTATTGCTGTGATAAAACACTGTGACCAAAAGCAACCTGTGGAGGAGAGAGTTTATTACATAGTAGAAGTTAGAGTCCATCATGAAGGAAGCCAGGGCAAGAGCTCGGGAGGCAGGGACTGAAGCTGGGGCCATGGAGAAACGCTGCTTGCTGGCTTGTTCTCCATGGCTTGCTCAACCTGCTTTCTTACAGAACCCAGGACCCCCTATCCAGGGGTGACATAACCCAGAGTGAACTGGGCCTTCCCACATCAGTCCTTGAGGAAAATGCACCCCAGACACGTCCACCAGCCAGTCTAATGGAGGCAATCTCTCAACTGATGTTTGCTCTTCTGACGTGACTCTAGTTTGTGTCAAGTTGATAAAAAAACTAATTCACACGTGAGTCCTTGGGGGATTATAGCAAGAGAACCTGGAACTACTGATGTAGTTCAGTGGTAGTACATCTGCTTCGTGTGCTGGACCCTGTTTTCAATCCCCAGCTCTTAAAGAATGGGGGTAGGGATGAGAGCAGCTATGTAGGCATACACAATGCTCCGGACACATGATGCATTCCAGAGGAGCCCTCACCAGAACCTAAACCGTACTGCTTGGACCTCCTCTCTCCAGAGCCATGGCCCGAAACAAGCGTCTTTTCTCTAGAAAGGAAACTGCTTCTGGTCTTTTATTAAGGAACAGCTGAGAAAACCCTTCCACACTTAAGTGTTACTGAAGTCTTCAATGTCCTTACTGAGTCTTAGTCTGCATTTTGTATAGGTTATGGAGAGAGGTGTTGACAGCATGCACTGTAGTTGTGGGTGGTGTAGTTCTCCTCTTGGTGCTCACAGTTTTCATCTCATGCCTTCTGAAGTGCAGCCCCTCTCTTCATTACGTGCTTTTGATGTCACCGGGGAATTCACTTCTGAGTCCCTAACAATGCCCCCTTGCTTTAAAAACTCCGTCGAGTATTCATAGAGCTACTCCGGCGTTCTTTTTGTGGGAGTCAGCATGCTTTGCCCTTTTCCATCCCTCAGCTTTAATCTTTGTCTTCTGTTACTTTGTTTTTAATGTAGCCACTGTATACTTAGATTTGTGGTGAGAAATTAAAACAGCAATTTGTGAAGGTAAATTCCATTTGCTAGAGCAAAATGGATCGCTTGTAGCCCCGGAGCTAAGGGACAGCTTTGATCTTTGGCAAAATTTACAAGTCCACAGCTTTCTGCTCATCCTCGGTTGCTCCATAATCCCCGATTCCTCGTCTCCCATGTGGAAGAGTTCACTTTAGCTGGGTTGGGCTCCTGATGCTTCTTGAAGTGAATATCAGTGAGGTTTCTGGGGGGGTTTATGTTTCTGAGACCAGTTTTGAGAGATGTCTGGTGTGTTACACACAGAGGAACTCAGCTGAGGGAACAAGGCATCAAGAAGACCACTGTCTTGCCCTGTGGCACCCAGTGAAGATGACCAGCGTGAACCTGGGGTGATGCTGATGTGAAAACCTCATGCAAGCTGACTGCGGGAGGGGCATTTGTTGCTTTGTTTGTCGTGGCTCAGCAGCAGCTTCCAGGGAATGTCTTTGATAGAATAATATCTAGGCACTTTGCAAAACGCCACCACCTAAGAACCCTCATTCTGTCACCACCAGCCGGTTCCGTGACAGTGTCAAGAACATTCTTAACCGTGAACTTGGCAGCTGAGTGCTTCCTCTTGTCCAGATCCCTCTGGAATACATGGCAGATGTGCAGCACCTGTCTGTTCCCCTAACCAGGGTCCCCTGCAGCAGGGTCTTGGCTGCAGTGCCGTTTCCTCTCTTTTGGCTTCTTAACCTTAGAGTTGCCCTCCTCGGTGGTGCCTACCACACTGGCACCAGCCTTCCTGGCTTCCTTCTTTGTATTCAGTTTCTCTTCCTTTTCACCAGCCACCTTGCAGATGGGGAAGCCAAATCTTCATTTTTAAAGTCGTGCTTCTTGTGGACAGCACATAGTTGGGTCTTGTTCTTGTCACGTGATCTAATACTCTGTGCCTTTAACTTGAGTGTTAAGACCATTTCTTAAAAATTGAGTGTAATTACTGGTGTGTTGGTTTAAATCCACCAGTTGATGTATTTTTCCCATTTGACTTTTGTTCTCTATTCCATTTACTCTTCTTGCTTTATTTTAGGTGTTCTAGTTATATATTTATTTATTGACTTTGTTTTGTTTTTATTTTTTAAAACAATGTATCACTATTTATCCCACACTGGCTTTGAATTTGTAATTCTCTCACCCCAGATGCTAGAATTACTGATGTGTACTATCAGGTCCAGATAATTTACTGATTTTCATTTTTTCATTCTATCTCCTTTTGGTGCGTTGTGTGTATATGTGTGTGTGTGTGTATCTGTCTGTGTGTGTGTTAATGTGTGTGTATATCTGTCTCTTTCTCTCTGTGGGTGTCTCTGTGTTTGTGTCACTGTGTGGGTATGTCTGTCTGTCTTACTCTGTGTATGTGTTCATATGTGTGTGTATCTGTGTGTGCGTATAAATATGCATGCAGGTGTGTGCCCAAGCACACATAGAGGCCAGAATTTGATGCACGTGTCTTTCACTTTACTTTGTGAGATAGAATCTCTCACTGACCCTGAGGCTCTCTGATTCAGCTGGACTGACTTGTCAATGAGTCCCAGAACCCTTTTGTCCCCACCTCCCCAGTGCCGAGATGCCTGCCACCACATCTACCCACTCTAGATGAGTTCTAGGGATTAACAGTCTATCCTCACGTTCATACACCAAGCACCTTACAAAGTAAGCCATCTCCCCATCCCTCTTTGTTGGTTTCTTAATGCTAGCTCTTTGCTTTCTGTCTTTAGGAGTTGCTCTAGAACTGAGTTTCTTAGTCCTGGTGCTAGCTAGTAATTCCCCCCCCCCTTGGGGAACTGTCCTGTGCAACTTACAGTATTGAACAACAACCCTGCTCCTCCTACCAAATGCCAGCATCACTCCTCCCCTCGTTGTGATGAATGTCCTTAGAACCATGGATGGAAGACTTGTTTTGTTTTGCAGTGTTGAGGACTAAACCCAGGTCCCTGTGCATGCTAGCAAGCATTCTGCCACAGATGCAGGCCTTACCGATTTATTATATTATATTCAAACAGATATAGCACATGGTGTATACAGTAGTGTTCAGTCGTTTGACACTGTGATATAATGTCATCTAAGAGCATTCCTCTCATACTATTCTGGGATACAGTATATCTGGGCAGTGGGAGACACTTCCTATACCCATGTGCATACCAGCAACAGTGGGAGATAGGGAGAGAGGAGAGATGCAGTAGTGCATGGAGCTGGGAGGGCAAAGCTGTGAGAGGAAGCTTAGAAGGCATAGAAGGTTGATTTGGCTGCACCTTAGCCTTCCGCAATATCACCATCATGCGTATGACCTCTCCATAACCCCCACCACACATTCTTGTTTGTGCTTCTTGAACATAACCGCTTAAAGAGATTTTGAGAATAAGAAAAAAAAAGTCTATCTGCTCGTGTACTCTTTATATAACTTCAAGTTTCCATCTGCTATCAATAAATTTTCTGCTTAAGGGATTTATTTTAACATTTCATAAGGGAGCTGTCTGGGGATGATGACTTCTATCATTTGAAGGTTCGCCTTTGTTTTCTGCAATCTGCTCAGGAGGCAGAGGATGCTGGGCTCACAGTCGCTTCCTTTCGGCACGTTAAGGCTGCTGCTCGGCTGTCTCAGGACAGGTGTCATCTCTAAGGAGTGGCTTTCATGTTTGTCTTTGTTCTGCCGCTCGCCTCCCTTCTTCTGCCACTCGGCTGACATGAGTGTTTGGTCACTTGATGCTGTTCCGCCACTCACCGCATCATTCCTGTCTCCTGCCCTCGAGGTCGCTGACCTCCCTGCCTCTTTTCCTCGGAGCCACTGATAATTGCATCCGCTTTCTTGTCCAGGGTATTTTTCCATCTCTAAAAGGTTTCCTTGAGTCTGTTTGTTTATTTATTTATTTGGCTCTGTCTCTATCGTGTTGACGCTTTATTCTAACTTCCTAAATAACTACTTTGCAAGAGCTGCTTTAATAATCCTATCTGCTGATCAGATAATGTATTTTATGTTTGAGTCTCTTTCTACTGATGGATTTTTCTCCTCATGCTGGGTCATAGGTCTTGATTTCTTTTGCATGCCTAATAATTTTTGTTTGGAGTTCAGGGATTGTGTGAATTTTCCAGTGGGCAGTAAGGTTACTTAGAAACAAGCTTGCTGCCTTCCAGGACTAGTATGCAGGCCAAACTTCGACCTCGTTCTGTTTCTGTAGAAGCAGTGGGCGAGCTGAGTACCGTGGCCAGCCACACCTGTTCATTTGCATATGGCCGGTAGGTCCTTTGGGGTAGTACAGCTATTTACTAAGCTGGGATGGAAACCATGTGATGAAACCTAAAATGTCCACTACCTGGCTCTTCATAGACAATGATTCTTAGCCCCTGCCTGAGATGACCACCTTTTAAGTTTTGCCAGGTGTCCCAGAACAGCCCTTGCCTCTGGCAAGCTTGTTTCCACCATTGAAACAATATCTCTCTGAGGATACCTGGACTCCGTCTCACCACACTAGCCCACAATGGCAGACAGCAACACACAGGGCTTCCAGCCCCCGTGACCTCCAGGGAATTGTCCTACCCACAATGACCTCAGACACATGTCTGACCAGAGCCTCCCACTATAATCAAAGAGAGATCTCCAAATACAGACACAAGCTCTCTCTCTCCTCTCCCTCCCCCTCTTCCTCTTGACCTCTTCCTCTCTCCTTTCCCTCTCTCCAATATTTTGGCCATGTTGAGCATTTGCTTCATTCTCTCAACTCCAGTCTATTACTGGTCTCTGTCGGGCTTCCCCGCTCCTCCACTACAGCCCAGAAACTCTCTCCTGGTAGCAAGCTGGCAATCACAGGCTTGCCTTGTTTGTTTCCCCTCTTGCCACGAGCAAGATCCTGCACTACCTGTTGCCAACTATCTGAAAATAATTCTAGGCTTCTTGTATGAGTTGATCAGAGCTGGGTTTTCTGTTAGGCGCAACTAGAAACTTCCCAACTGAATCAGACACCTAGGAGGGTAAGGGACCAGCTTTGTGGAGGATATATTGTCCCTCTGAACCTTGAACAGTAGGTCCAGAAGGAGACAGACAAACAATGGCCAAGGCCTGAAAACCACCAGGCTGCTGTAAGAAGGGGCCTTCCCAAAGCTGCAGGGTCCATTTTCATGCATAACAATGGACAGCCTCACAGACAAGGCGAGCTCAGCCTGATATCCATGTATGCATCTGTTATTGCATTTTATCTTGTTGTTTTGATTTCATAAGAGACTCCAGAGGTTATACCAGAGGGTAAGAACGGAATAAAGAAACACCAGGAGTTAATTCCTCCTGAGTTCTGCAGGGAAGCCTTCAGTCTGATGATGGCCATTTCATTGGGATTATATTAAACTGGTAGTAAGTTAATTCCTGCAAACCCACACTACGTGCTGGGGTACCATCCTCTGAAGGCCAGTGTCCTCTATTTAAAATAGGATGGCCTCACTGTTGAGCTAGAGCAAACCCAGAAGGGCCACAGGTCCTGAGGTTGCTGCTTAGAATGACTGGGGCTGCATAAAGCAGCGAGAAAGTGGTAAAGGATGGGAACAGAGGGTGAGGCCTCTGGAGAGGGCTGGGGCTTTAGGTTAAGAAGGGCCAGCCCAGGCAATTTGAGACAAGTCAAAGGTCTGGATGGCTAGATGCAGGTTCTACAGTCACATCCAGAAGTCAATTATAAAGAGCACAGAGGCCCAGGGTTTGATATAGTTGGGAGCTGACAGTAAGCGTGTCAGGAAAAAAAGTTTCTTTTGGAATGAATGCATGGCTCTGGTCCTTCTGTCCCAGGTCTCCAGTGGTAGCAGGTTCGGGAATTCATCCTTTCCGGGCATGTCCTCTCACAGGCTTAGCTTTATGGATGTGTTTCAAAGAGAGGAATTTTACGACGGGTTGGTGGGAGGAGATGTCCTCCAGTGTTAACACAGCAGCTAATGAGGCATTGAGCTTGAAGCGGGACACCTTGATTCTGCTCCCATGCCATCTGGGCTACTAGATAGCCAGACGGGTTTGAGCAAGTTGCTTTAAGCTCCTGAAACAACAGTTCCTCTTCACAAGTAAAAGGTTTGACCTGGAGGCCTCCAGTGCAGTAGCTAACACCTTAACTTGGTGTCCTTCAGTGCAACAGTTGCCACACAGACATCTTACACTCGTGGGAAATCCTTACCATGGAGACATTATTATCTTAGTTTTGAGGAGACAAGTTTTGATGAAGCCAAGCTAAGACAAAGGATGGGCTCAGGTTTGCACAGCTAGCAGCTGACAGAGCCAGGAATCTTTGACCAGTCTTGACTTCTATGCCATGAGGCTACCTCTGCTTCTGACCAATGATTGTAATTGACCTATAGACATCTCTAGTATAAGTCTTGAACTTTCAGATAAGCCTCAGGAGAATACACCAGGATGTGAATGGTACCCCATTTCTGCTCTACCCAGTGCTCCATTGAGAACCGCTGATGGAAGACACAGTGACTTGGCTATAATAAGCACATTTTCATTCCGATCCAATTCATTCTGATTTTGATATAAAAGCAGACACACTATCTGTCTACAGTCTTTATCGAGTCAATAGTTTGAAATAACCTCAGCTACCTGTGGAGATCTCAATAGTTGAGGTAAATCCATTTAAAACCAGTGTCCTTTTCTCTAAAACTAAGGACCCTCAAATTAAGCATTCTTTTCATGCATCGGTAATTCCTGAGTCTGGCTATTAATTATCGAAATGTTAAAGGTCTTTTATGTTTATGATACGAGCCTGCGTTCTGCAGACTCATAATGAATTGTAATTTTTTTCATTACCGCCCTTCATATTCATTGTTTGCACACGATTATATCTTAGTTGATAATTTATATAACATTTAGAAGTAATAAAACTGTTTTTCATTAAAGCCACTCTGTGCTTCCAACTTTTCACTAAGGTTAATAAAAAAAATACTGTTTAGCAAAGGGGAGAAAAATCAAGGCCCACTTCCTGACAGCCAGTCAATTTGAGAACTTACTGTGGAAGGCCAAGGGATATGCACCTCCCGACTTCACTTTGCCTATGGCCAATACCATCAGTCATGCGGCCTTGAATGTGTTGGCTTCACCTGCCTTGTTTCCTTTCTCCGCAAAGTAGGGTTGGAGGAAGGAACAGATACCTGGTATTAATGCGTGTGCTGAACTGTGGAACAAATGAACCTCGTGAATCAAATAAGGACGCCACTCTTCTTTAACAAAAAGTCAACAGGAAGCTGTCACTGAGATAAAGATTATGCTCCAAAGCCTGTGAATTCAGAAGAGAATGGATTTATTGCTCCTCGGAATGGTAGCCTATCATTGTGCCCCTCATTCACACCGCGAAGCCTGAAAACCCTGAAACTCCCCCATTTAAATACAATAGCTCTGGGGGAAAAATGGCAGGTATCTCTGGGAGATAATTTCAAAATTGCCACCGTTTCCTCTGTTGCTGTCTATATTGATATCATCTTGTCCATTATGATACCGAGAGAGGCTGTCTGAATCTCAAACATGGACTCGGCGCAGGCAGGGAAGACGGGGAAGTACCAGAAAAGAACAAATTGAAATTATAATCAGCTAATTATATCCCCTCTTAATTGAGACACCGATTTTCTTGACAGTAGATCAACCCAGCCTGGCATCTCCTGCCAGCCAAGAGCTGGGAAAGTTTCTGGTCGTGAAACAACAATAGTAACAATAGAGACAAACAGCTCTCAGATAGACTTCAGCATCCACATTCTTTCCACTCCTTCCTTCTTTTGGTCCTTTATCAGAACACTGTGAGGTAAGCCAGAGACTCAGTGGCAGGGAGGGGCTGGCAGATGCCCAAGGGATGCTCTTGGCTTCATCCCTGACTCCTCTGTCTCGCACAGCCTGCCTCCCTCCTGCCAGCGCCTCCCTTCACCACCTGTACTGACTGCTTCTCCTCTCGGCCTCATTGCCTCCGTTGCTAACCTTCAAACTGTCCTTCTCTTCCTGCCTTTTTGACCTACAGCTCTGTTTTCTCCAGCATAGTCACACTGCCATCCTCTCAAAACAAACTCAGACCCAACCCTCTCTCACTTCCCCGCTTAGAAGTCTCAGTTTCCCGTCTTGTTTGGATCAAGCACCGGAATTGTTAACAGCTTCTACCCAATCTGGCTGTCGCCACCGTCACCTTGTGGTCTCAGCTCCTGCCACAGACCCATCACTCTGCATCAGCCAAGTGCACACTGGGGCTTCAGCAGCAGCACCAGGAAGAAGGGGAAAACCACGGTTCTCATCAGAGGGTCCCTGTCGTAGGTTTCCCTTGTTGCTGTGAACACTGACCAAAATCAACTTGGGGAGGAAAGGGTTTGTTTGGCTTATAGGTTACAGTCCCTCATCAAGGGAAGCCAAAATTGGGGCTCAAACCAGGAACCTGGTGACCTGCTCCAGTAATGCCAACAGGCCAATCTGACAAAGGCAATTCCTCCATTTAGGTTCCCTCTTCCCAGGCAACTCTTGTTTATACCAAGTTGATAAAAACTTGCAAAGTTCCCAAATAACTGTGTCCTACTTTTTGAGTTTTTAAATACAAGCTTTCCTTACAAATCAGCAAGTCCCCTTCCCCACTCTTCCCCACCTCTATGCCCCCAAAAAACTGCAGAGGAACTGGCTGACTCCTGGCTTCAAGGATGGGGGTGATGACAACGACAATGATGAGGGTAAAAAGTACAGGATGAAGACTTCAAATGAAAGAGATTCCCTTCACTCATATCGTCAGCCAGCCATGGTGGGCGCTGCTCGCCAAGACAGCGACCAGATCACACTGAGAACTGAGCATACAGGATAAGGGAGAGCAGAGCAGGCACACAGGGTTCCTCCTGCCTCCAGGATGGACCACACTCCCTCCCTTCCTGGTCATTCATGTGTGGCCCCCACTCTTTTCCTGGAATGAAATGCATCTCTAAAAAGATGTGTACCTCTTCAGAGAGGCTGGATGCACTCCCGAGGGTGTTGTGTTTGGGGGTACGTGTGTCTGGTCACCCTCTTATAGAAGGTTGTTCAGGGAAGAGACTGTTGTCCAAGATGCAGAGTAGAGTGTAGGACTCATGGACAGAAGGACCACCAAGCCCCGAGACAGGAAAGCACTTCTCAGCCAGCACCAAAGGCAGGGTCAGAAATGAAAGTCACAGTGAGCATAGGACAGAGTAAATTGGGTGACTAGAAGTTTCCAGGGGGACAGGGTAATACACCCAGAGCTTGCAGTGAAGTTGTTATTACACCGAAGTCAAACTGCTGTGTTCAGAGTTAATAAAATACTCATCGTGCAAGCATGAGGACCTGTGTTCAAATCTCCAGCAGTCACATAAAAAGACAAGCATAACAGAGTGTGCTTGCAATCCCAGACCTAAGGAGATGGACACAGGAGGGTTCCTGAGGCTGGCTGGCTGGCCAGCCTCACTAAATCTGTAATCTCTACATTCAGTAAGATACTGTTTCTAAGACAGTAAAGTAGAAGCTGGGTGTGGTGGCACACACCTCTAATCCTAGCACTCAGGAAGCAAAGAAAGGCAGATCTCCTTGAGTTCAAGGCCAGCCTGAACTACCTAGCGAGGTCCAGGCTAGCCAGAGCTATAAATACTATCTCAAAGAAAAGATGGTGAGGAGGGAGGAAGACAATTAACTTCTAGTTTCCATACATGTACACACACACACACATACATGTACACACATACACACACACATGCATGCATACACATTTAACAAATCAGCATGATTACAAACCAGTATACCCATGATGCAAGTTAAAACGTGAAGGCTGTTGAGGAAGAGGAGTTAATTCTACCACCACTGGTCCTGAACACACCTTGGGCTCTGCTCCACTTCCTATTAGCTATGTACAGCATTTTATATGGGACCCGCAGACCTTCATGGTCCAAGTTTCTTTCCCTGTAAAACAGAAGTTATCCCGAAATCTACTTCTGTCATGAGGTAAAGATACAATACACACACACACACACACACACACACACACACACACACACACACACAATCAGTTCCCTTCCACTGCAGAAGGACTCAGAAAAGGCTTTCTAAAAGCAGGGGACATTTAAGAGGTTCTGAAGGATGGAGGCGAGCTTGCCAGGTAGAGTGGGATGCATTTTAAGGATAATATTGTGATTTCTGCCCAACTTTTCAGGAACCCATATGCCCACTGACTGACAGTAATGTTACAAAGCCAGACGTGTCTGTGTTCTTTTTCTAGCTCTCTTTTTATTTATTTATTCCTAATGTAATGGTTACTGCATGGTACTTACAAAATGTCCTCTGACTGCCGGTAATAAAGGCGCCAAAAATATCAAAGAGGGAAGTAGATGTGCCAGGAAACTGAAAGAAAGGCAGGGGCTGGGTTCCTTCCACTTGAATGGAGTGAAGACTTGCAGGTAGGAGAAAGCATGTTGAATGTAGAGGGATGCAACATGCCAGAGGCACACCTATACCCTGCCAAGGGTAGAAACGGTTTGGTCTTATTTCTGTGTTATTCCGGTGTCTAGAACAGAGCTCGGTGAATATTAGATGTTCAATTAACATCTGTTATGGAATAGCAAAGTATTCATCTTTACCGGTTATTGTGCCTCATTACCCCTGAAGACTCTGATATCATCCAGCACTTCACGATCTCCCATTATATAGCACAGCCAATGTGTCTGTCTCCCCATCTGGAGTGAAGGATCTTCTCTTTAATTTGTTTGTATTACAATCTTGCTTTGTAATTCAAGATGGTCTTAAAAATACAATTCTCCTGCCTTAAATTTTAAAAAAATATGTATCATATACATTTTTGGAAATGTATATACATCAGAGGATACATTAACATAAGTATTGCTTCAGATACTCTGTGTGTGTGTAACACTTAAAATCTACTCTCAGAAGTTTTAAAGAATACAACAAATTGTTACTAAATATAAAATAGGGATTCTCCACCTTGGGTCCATGGACACATTTTACGGGAAGCCAGGAGTCTCTTGACTTATACAGACTATAATAACAAAGTGTGTTCATGTATGTATCCACAAACACAGGCACACACACATGAATGAGTTCCTAGGTTTGTTTTTCTGGAGAGAAGGTTCCTAGCTTTGAGGATATCACAACCACAGCAAGGCCAGGAATAGACAGCTTGCAGAAGTCTGTCCTTCCATCCTTGCACAGTGTCTGGTCCACTGTCAGATTCACAACATCTCCATTGAGAGAGAAAAACACTAAGCAGAGGCATCTGCCATGGTCCCCACCACTAACAGATCTCCAGACACCAACTGCTCTGACGAATAGCCTCCTCCTCCCCAACCCAGTGGAGAGATTCTGGACCTGAGAGCCAGGCATGCAAGTAGAGAGTTTCCTTCTTTCTCATCACATACCAGGATGTCAATCAATGAGATGTCAATCGTATCTCAGCAAGTCGGAAGCTCATCATGAATCCTAACTTCCTCTTTATGACTGAAGCCAGGGCCCCAGCTTCATCTCACTCTCCTGGCTTGACTTTGATTTGTTGAGCAGGCCATTCTTTGATTTGATGGCAGCCTTCCTGTATAGGACCATTTTTCCCTGCTCCCTTTGCCCAAAGCCACATACATCTAAATCTCTTGACCACATCCCTCAGTGTGTTCATTTTCCTCCTTTCCTACTTCCTTTGCTCATGCCCTTATTTTGTAAGTCCCACGTTAACATGGCCTGGGGAGGAAGGGTACCTAAAGATGGAAACATGACCCACCAGATCCCCCTTAGTGTGTGATGCATCAGATACTTTAGGCAGGTCAAAGGGCAGCGGGGCATAGGAAATCCCTTTACAAACTGGAGCCTCTCTTTGCCACTCCAACTTAAGCAGCTACTACAAAGAGTGCCTCTACCCCAAGCTGAGCTCCATCACTGTTCTGGAGAAATGTTAGGGGAAGCAAAGTGTCCATTAGCAGGCATTCCACTCATGAAGAACTCAGTGAGTTTCAGGGCTGGCCCCATCAGACGTAAGGCTCTGGACATGATATCGACCTGCCTGCTCCAGCTTCCATTAACGATGGCAGTGATCCTTGCTGGGCACATGCTCACTCCTGCCTGTCAATCATTCTTCAGAGCTCCAGATAGGAAACAGTCAGAGGCCTCTAGTGGGAGCAGCATTAGGTCATGGGAAGATTGTCAAGGCTGTGTGTCTCGCTTATGAGATTTAAGATATTTTCTCATCTGCCTATGTCCCTGAACTGTCATGAAAATGAAATGAGATCATCGGCTCACAGGCATTCAAAGTGTTTTTATTGAGTGCCTACTGTGTAGTAGGTTCTGGAGGTACAAAAGGAAATATACTCCCTGCACTCAAAGTACTTGCGGCAGAATAGGGAAGACAGATAAGTGATGGGTCTCGATGTAGCAGGGAAAGCCAACAGGAGGCCTTTTCCCCAGTCTACCTACCAGGGAAAGAACTAGGGTCTGAAGGGTGAATGCATGTTAGCTAGACAAGGGAAGACACGGTGTGTTCCAGGAAAGGAGCCCATCTATGCAAAGGCCAAGGGCTACAGTGATGCATCTTTCTTGGAATTCTAGATTGTAGTTGAAGAGGCAGAGAGAGGCAAATGGAAAGGGAGTAAGAACTGGGCCATGAAAGCTGTGACAGATGGGCCATCCCCAGAAAGCACTGAGGAAGGTTTAGATGGGAGCATGGCCAGCTCAGACTCCTCCTAGAAAGGCCACTCCGGGTTGCAAGGCAGACACACTGCAAAAGCAAGCCTGGAAACACCAGGACTGAGAGGGAGCCAAGGGCAGTATCTAGAGAAGATGGGGACAATGACAAGAAGGAAGAGGAGCAAAGGGACCCACAGATACAGATGCATGGGAGACAGCAAGGCTCTGGTCTGATGGATGGATGGCAAAGGCTGTGCTCACTGAGAAGTGGACTCTCTAACACCAAAGCTTATCAACAGGCCAGGATCACTTCACCTGCTCCAAGGTCCACAGCTCTTCACATGCTGGGCTGAGGGGGGGAACAGGCCTTGTCTCCCCCCCTTTTATGAATTCTTAATCTTTCTCTGTAGATTTTAAAAGGCAAACAACTAAATACTAGTAAAGTGGAAGGAAATGCTTTAAAACTGAAGTGATAGGAACTCAGAGTGATCTTTGGACACTGGAAGACATGAGGTCCTATGGGATTTGCCTTTTGGAAACAGTCAAGAAATCCCCCCTAAAGAGACAGATTGAGCCATGGGTGGCAACACATGCCCTTTGCACTCAGAAGGCTGAAGCAGGAGAACTGATGGGAGGTTAAGACCAGCATGGGGTGAATAGTGAAAGCCTGTCTAAATGGGGGTGTTGGGGAGGTGACTCAGCAAGTTAAGAGTCTGAGTTGAGAGATCCCCAGCACCCATGTGAAAAGCAAGGCACGGTGGCATGTGCTTATGTTCCTAGCACAGGAGGAGGAGAGTCTTAGTCAGTGAGCTCTGGGCTCTGATAAAAGAAAAGAAGAAAGAAAAAAGAAAGAAAGAAGGAAGGGAAAGAGAGAGAGGGAGGGAGGGAGGAAAGAAGGAAGGAAGGAAGGAAGGAAGGAAGGAAGGAAGGAAGGAAGGAAGGAAGGAAGGAAGAAAAAGATTAGTTGGAAAATGATTGAAGGAGACCACATACACACACACACACACACACACACACACACCACAAAACCGAAAGATAAGAAGAAAAACATTTCAGACCACGCCAGACTTGAAATTGAAAACTATACAAAAACATCAATGTCAAAGAGAAAATTTTGCAAGAAAAATGCCTAATCAGTAGAGATTTAATGGGCCACTTTAGCAGTGCAAGAAGAAGTGTTGATATTCCATGTTGGCTATTTTATAATCACCAGAGTACTTAGCTTCATGTAAGCCATCTCGTACTCATTAAAAGTAAGGGTAATTTTATTCATTGGAAAGAATGTCCCAATTTATAGCATTGTAATTGCTTGGGGTTATCCATTTTGATAGAGAAAGCTCCATATTTGGCAGAGGTCAGGGATGACCAGATGGGAGACTCAGCTATTGTGCCCAAGACCTCAGGGTCAGTATGACATTTGGGGTCTATTTCAGCTAAACATGGCTGGGTTATGCTGTGGTAATAGACACCTGTCTTAATTTGCTTTAAAACACTGTACCAGAATACCATAGACTGGATTAATTAGTAATAAACACAGACCTCTTTGACTAATAGTTCACAGACCTCTTTGACTAATAGTTTTAGAATCCAGGATCAAGCACCAACAGATGACCTAGGGACTTTGTGCTTCATCATCCCATGGTGGAAGGTCAAAGGACAAGAGAGAGGAAAGAGGAAATGTAATAATAAACCAGAGAGAGAGAGAGAGAGAGAACTGAGAGCATCAGTCCATCCATGAGGGAGGACCCTTTGTGACTTAAACCCTTTGCATTAAGTTTTAAGGGGGTTAAGCTTCTGTTTTCATTTGAATATGAATTAGGTGTCCCCATCAAGTGATACTGTTTTAGAAAGTAATGGATCCAGAGCCTTCCTGAAGAAAGATCATTAGGGGTGGGCCTTGCAGTTTATAAACTGGCCTCACTTTCTGTCTATACCCTACTTCCTCCATGTGGACACAGTATGACCAGCTGCTTGCTGTTTCCTGACAGCTCAGAGATGTGCAAAGTGAGATGTGGGGAGTAGAGGCCTTCACCCCCAGCAAAGGTAGAGCACAGAACTAGAGAGATGGCTCCATAGAGAATGTGATTGCTTGACAAGCTCAGGAACCTGGGCTTGGCTCCATAGCACCCATGTGAAAAGCTGGATTCGACAGAATCAGTCTGTGTAAACCTTGCTTTGGGGATGGAGACAAGCAGATAGATCCTGGAGGTTTACTTTGTCAAAATGAACTCCAGAGTGGGTGAAAGCCACTGCTTCAAAATGTCAAGTGGAGGATGATAAAGAATGGCACAGATGTTAACCACTGGCCTTCACATGTGCATGCACAGGTGAGCACACCTCCGTATACATACACACATGCACGCACACATTCAGGGACCTTGGCTATGGATGTGGTAGGAAGGTGTCTTTGCCATGGTCTCGGAAGATCTTACTGCAGCAAATGCCCACGCTCTGTTCCTCTGCCCCCAGCAGTCCTTGGGCCCCCTCCTTGTGTTTCATCAGGAAACACAGGGCTTCCTGGTACACATGGAAAGGAACTGCTCAGACATCTGGATGACTGCCTCAGTGATGAGCGCACGGCAGAGGAGGGAGGACTATACTGTGGCAATAACGTAGGGAGGACTGTGGGCTCCTCTCCTTCCGGCTGTATTTCAGAGCTGTCCTAGAGGACTCGGGGTTGGTTGCTTTTTCCCATTCATCCCTTCCACTTCCTCTGACCTTGCATTGCCCATCTCCCAGTCAAATAGTTAATGATCTGTTTTAAAAATGACAGTGGGAAACCGTTTCCCACCCGAAGGGATGTTAGAGGTGACTCTTTTTCTAACATAAGTCATCACTGATGGGTTTCTGAGATCTAAACTTCCGAGCGCTGAAACTTTCTGAGTCAGAGTTCTGCCCTTTAGATTGCCCTGCTGGGCATTGCGCTGTAAAGAATTTTCATGCGGATAGAACTGGAAAGAAAATAGATCTCTGCGGATGACTTAAATGTACTGATTCCTTTGGAGGGGCTCCTGCCTTTCCATGCAATGACCAGGCTGGTTTCCAGCATGGCCGGGATACAGTGCCTGTTATCGGATCCACCTGATTAGCTTCCAGAAAGCTCTCCCTCCTCTGTTTTATTTATAGGCCAGGACACAGCTCATCCAGAAGGGTCCTGGGTTGTTTGTGGTCAAGAAGGGCACAGAGAGGTCTAGTGAGAGCTGTAGAAAATGCTATTATTCATGTCATTACAGTGGGGTCTGGATGACGGTTATGGCTACCCAAGGAAGCAGCAGGACAGGAAAGGTATTCTGGGACCAGGAGAGGGTGAGAAAAGGCAGAACAGACATCCTTCCAAGAAACTCCTCTGCTGTGAAGGAGAAAACTTCAAACCACCCAGGAGGGCCCCACAACCTCCAGGCTCTCTGAGGCCACCCTTTAGTTCAAAGATCACAAGGCAAACCAGAGTCCCCAGTGTACCTCCAGGTGGCATTTTGGAAAGAGGAGCGATTTGAGAGCAGACAAATGGATCTGAAGCCTCCCTCTCCTTATTTGCTGGGTTATGTTGGGTATATTACATAACCTTTTTGAGCTCCCACCTTCTCATCTGTGAGCATAAGAGCTGACGTTTTGTGAGGCTTTAAGTGGAAGGTGCTGAGCTAAGTGGTTTGCTAGCTTTAACTGAGTACATTGTCACAGCATATCACAGCGTATAGTCCAGCATCTTTCCCCATTTCATCATTTTGACCAACATCCCCATGCTCCAGGGGAAGGAGCTAGAAGAGAAGACATAACCCAGGGTGGATATCCATTTGAGCCCAGGTAGAGAAAGGATGTGGGTATTCCTAGCAGCAATGGAGGAGGTCGTCCTGACTTTGGCAAATATAACTGTCGCTTCTTATGCTCCTGGCACACTGTCCACTGTCCATGCTAGCTAAACTGCAAGTCTTTCAAGGCTGGAGACTTTGTTCTTATCTCTGCACCTTCAAGACTTTCTGCAATACCTGGCATGTGTCTGGTGCTCAAAGATGAATAGGTGAATGGGTATATGAGCACACTTGGTAAGCAATGTCTAAGGCCTCTGCTGTCTCTAGAATTCTAGCTCACCGTCCATGTGACTCTGAATAAGCCATGTCCTTTCACTCATCCCTGGTTTCCTGTTCTGTAGAAAAACAATGGCATTAGAGTGGATGATGTCTAAAGAGTCTCAAAGAATGGTACTTTTTGTTTTATTAGTTCTCTGAGAATCTCATACAATGTATTTTTAGTATATGCATGCTTTTCTCCCAACTCTTCTCAGATCAACCCCCTTCCCTAACCACCAAGCGTTGCTTCGTTTTTGTTTGTTTTTAATTCTTCAAGTCCAATTTGTGCTCCCCATAATCTCTTGAGTCTGTTGTCATCCAACGAAGCATGATCAGCCTAGCATGACCTACATCCTTAAAGAGAACTGACCTTCCCTCTTTCAGCTATCAAATGCCAACAATTTCTCAAGTAGGGGTGGGACTTAGTGCCCACCTTCCCTCACCATGCTGAGATGTTGTCTAGCTTGAATTTGTGCAGGTCTTGTGCATGTTATCACGACCAATATGAATTCAAATGTGCAACTGTCCTATTATATTTAGAAAACATTGTTTCCCTGGAATAATTCACCACCTCTAGTTCTTAGTCTTTCCACCCACTCTTCAGCAATGATCCCTGGACCTTGGGGGATGAACTGTAATATAGATATCCCACTTAGGGCTCATCAGTCCACAATCCCTCTCTTTGCCTTAACCAGTCGTGGGTCTCTGTGTTGATTTCTATCTACTTCAAATGAAAGTTACTATCATGCGGGTTGAGAGATGCACTAATCTATGGGTATAAGAATATGTTATTAGGATAGTTTAATATGGTGCTCATTTAGCAAAATAATAGTGTCAAGTTCTGTCCTAGAGCCTATGACCTGTCTGGTCGCAGATTTTTGGCCCTGATAACAGTTCCAATTATGGATTTCGTCTTGTGGAACAGGCCTTAAAGCCAATCAGAAAGTGGTTGGTTACTCCCCTGACATCCATGCCATTTTTGCACCAATAGGCATGACAAGCCAGTTGCCAATGCAGTTCACACAGCTCACAGCTAAAGTTGATAGTGACTTTTCTCCTCCAGTAGCATGCACAGCAATTTCCAGCACCATGCAAGATAGCTAATGGAGATAAATCATTCAGTACCAACTTTATTCCTCCATAGTCTGTGACTCGAGTTGTGTCTTCAGTGATAGGGTCATCAAACTCTCGAGGATGCATAGTAGTGATAGCAACATCCTAGATGTGTGTTGGTCTCTGGGGGTTCCACTAGCCAACAACTCCAAGAGTGGCAACCAATTCCTGGTACTGGGATCTTTATTTATTAGCATAGGCTATAGATAGCCTACTAAAGTAGAGGCATTGTCACACCAATATCAGGTAACATCACTCAAAGTATTTTATATGTATATGCATTTATTTTAGGAAGCTTCTATAGTAGTAGGTTTCAAAAAGTCTTTCTTTCTTTTTTTTTTTGAGACAGGGTTTCTCTGTAGCTTTGGAGCCTGTCCTGGCACTATCTCTTGTAGATCAGGCTGGCCTTGAACTCACAGAGACCCGCCTGCCTCTGCCTCCTGAGTGCTGGGATTAAAGGTGTGCGCCACCACCACCCAGCAACTTTTTCAAAAAGTCTTTAGTTTTAGTTATTCCTCCTCTACTCTGCTTTCCCATCCCCTACTCTATTTAACCCTTCCTGCTCAATTATTCCCTTTTACCCCTTTATATAACTGTGGTCTAGCTCCCTTTCCATTAAAGTGCCCCCATCACCCCTTACTATTTTCCAGACCTCTATGGGTGTTTCAAATGTAACATACTTATATGAGATCCAAAGCTAATATCCACAGATGAGATAAAACATCATCCAAAGAGTGGCATATTTTGATACCTGCACTTGGCTAGCACGAGCAGTCTTACAGCCTGGATTTCTTCCTCTTTGATCAGCAGACAGCACGTATTTGGTCAGGACAGGTGGAAAGGGCACAGAGGATGTGAGTGACTACACAGTGCTAATGCTGCAGTGTGCACCAGACAGTACTGACTTAATTCCTACTCTGTGCATAGCCCTGCTCAGAAACGTGGAGCACTCACGGACAACTAAAGCTCTGGGAGGCACACTGAGCTTTGGGGTCTGTCTCGGGAGAGATTCAACCCTTCATGTGCTGTGTTTTCACAGACAAAAATCTAGTATCTGGGTGAAGGTGAGGGCAGTCCAAGAAGAGACGGGATTTGAAGGGACCTGGAGGGTGGGTTGTCTTTGAGCAAGCAGAGTTTGAGAATGCTTTGGATCAAAACTGCCATGGCTGAAGGCAAGAGAGATGAGTCAGTGGTGAAGACCACTTATGATTCTTGTAGAGGACCCAGGTTCAGTTCCCAGCATCCATCTAACAACTGGCTGTAAACTCCAATTCCAGAGGATCTGACGCCTCCAGGGGTGCCGAACGTGCTGCATAGACAGACAGGCAGACAAAAACTCTTGTACATGAAATAAGAATAAATAAATTTTTTTTAAAGAAAGGAAGAAATTAAGTTCGTGCCTGGGAAGTAGCTTCACTGAGCATAGCTCACAGGGTCAGTCCAGGGCACCACTGGGTAAGGCCATGAATAACAGAATACGGAGTTTATTATAGTAAACAGTAGGGAGATATAGAAAGCTTGTGAGCAAAGAGGTGACAACAGAGTGACCTTTGGAAAAATCCTTTTAGCATCATGGGCAAAATTATTTGCAGAAGAGAAAAATAAAGCCAAAGTAGGAGTTAAGGCGATGGTTCCGTTGGCAAAAGGCTTGCTATACAGCATGAGGACCTGGGCTTGAGCCTCGGTACCCCTGTGATAAACCCTGGTATAGCAGCATATACCTGTAACCCCAGTGCTGGGAAGCAAAGAGAGAAGGACCTCTGAGCCTTGCTGGTCGTTCAGTGTAGCCAAATCAGTGAGTTCCAGGTTTAGATAGAAACCCTGTGTCCACAAAGGAGGTGGAGAGTAATTGCAGAAGACATAGGACATCAATCTCTGGTCTCCACATGCACAGGCACATATATGCATGCATGTGTGCAAGCACACATATATGCTCATGAACACACACACACACACATATACCAAAGAAAGCTAAAAAAAGAAAATAGAGATGGGAACCAGGGGGATCATGTGACAAAGGTAACATGGGACATGTAGACTGTCAAGAGCTGGCCCGATACTTCATCTTCTAACAAGTTTGGATCACACGCTTAGTTGGTACACACCTACTGTGGGAAGTACCTTCACTGCACTGGCTCATGGAATCACCCTAGTGTGCCTTAGAGCCGGGCATTGCTATCCCTTCCAGCCACAGAAGACTGTGAATCTGTAATTCTGTACCTCTAGTCTGTTTACCAAATGATGCTATTTTCATCACAGAAAGTCAACATTCTGCCTCTCTTTGGAGCCTTTCAGTGGAAACAAACAAATCATTGTCGTTCCTAATGTTGTAGCTCAATTTAATGTTCTCTGATGAGTTGTAGAGACCCGTTCTGCAAAGCCAGCATCTACTGTCGCTGCTCTGCTCCCGGTACAGGGCTGTGTGTAGGGATGCTCCATTTGTTCACATCCTGGGATCCACCTGCTGCCTCTGCACTCCCTGGATTCCCACAGCCCGTTTCCTTCAGTCATTGCAGCAGGGAGACCAGGGAGGGCAGTGTTACTGGGAATGCTGTGGAAATGTGGTCTATAAGGGAGGGGAGGAGCGGCTCCAGAATGATGAAGGAGGTTGGGCCAAGCACTTGCAGCTAAGACTCGTGACTCCCCACAACACTTTGTCAGGACTGACCTTTGAAACGTGTCTCTCAACCTTCTGTCCATCATCTATGTCTGCGGAGTATTCCCGCAGCTAGACCACGCGGTTCTTGAGAGCAGAAGAGAGGGAGGGAAGTAACAGTTTCGGGTGCGCCTATTGTGCGTCAGGCCATGTGCTGGTAACTTGAAGACTGGTCGTTTGCTTGTTTATTTAATCCCTGGAACATCCCAGAAAGGAAAGGAATTATCACTCTTGTTTTCTAGATGAAGAAATTGAAGATTTGGACAATCGAGTCAGCTCAGCAAATTTTTTATATAAAAGGTTACATTGCAATACTTACCGGTTACTATTGAGATTTTCATTCAAGGCCTTGTGGCCTACAATTTGTGGTCTAGGCTGTATCCGGCAGGTGTCGTAGTTGTCTAATCTCTCAAGGTGTAGAAACAAGGAAAGGTTCCAACAGTGAGAAGCTCCTTATGGCTTCCTTTGTATCCTTGACCTTGCCGTATTTCTGCACAGTGCTTGGATAGATAGATATATGGATGAATGTCAACTTACAAAACTAGCCTGTGGGGGACATCTTCAGTGGTTAAGTCTTTAGTTGAAAAGGTAAATCTCTCATTGGTGTGTGTGTGCGTATGTGTGTGTCTGTCTGTCTGTCTGTGTGAGTGTGTGTATGTGTGTGTGTGTGTCTGTGTGTGTGAGTGAAGGATAGAACCCAGCTCGTGAATACTAGATTAGCATCCTACCACTAAGCCACATATCTAGTCCCTCCTCTATGACCTGTTACTGTCTTTGTTCCTCCTTTCCAAACATGAATGAGGTTGTAGTAGACATCTTTGCCATTCTCTCTAGCACTGGGTTTCTTACATGTGTGAAAAGGTGTTTGGCCAGAGTGACCTGGTAACCCAGAAACCTAGAAAGAACACATACACACACAATCTTTACATCAGCCAGATATTTAGAAGCCCCTGGCCAAGGCTGAGACCTCAGTTCTTTTTTGTAAGTGTTGAGACTTTTGAACCAGCTGAGTCTGCAATTTGAGCAAGTCACAGAAGGACTGTGTCCCCTTTCTCTTCCCTATATACCAGTGCCACTGAGAGTAGTAAGAACTCAGCTCCCTGTTCAGAGCGGACCAGGGTTGGTAGATGAACCTCTGATACAGGAAACACCTAGCCAGGAACCCTGAGAAATTTATATAAGGTCCCTCTGAAGGCCTTGCCTTGGGAGAGACCCAGGACAGTTACTGAAGCAAGGAATTCTTATCTGGTGGGTCATGATTCCCCAAAGGCTCAGTACCAAGACCCAGTGCCAGGAAGAGCCTGTGCCTTGAGCAAGTCCCTGCAGAGGACAGGAGGAGAAGGAAATGGTTGTGTGTGTCTGTGTGTGCAGGTAGTTTTGAAGTCAGAGAGCTTAGTGGATTCCCTCTCCCTCCAGTGACACCTTCACTTCTGCCTGAGATTGAGCCATGAAGAATTGGGTCAGTGGCTAAGGAAGTCACGCCACATCCAATTACCCCCTGCGGCTACCCCCGCAGCAGCATCAGGGGGATGACAGGAAGGAGAAACTTCAGGGACAATCTAGGAAACCAGCAATTCATCATCAGAACCCCAGAAAGGCTCGTAAGTTATGTGTCAACTGTGAGCATACAGAACAGGCTGGCCATGCATAGAGACACAGTGACAGACTTGTGTATAGCCTAATCCAGGCTGCAGAGAGTGAAGGCCTGGGTTCCAGGGTGAGGAGAAAAAAAAAACTTCAAGTGTGGCATCATGTGTGTGACGTCAGGACAAATACAAGCCTGTGGATCTTTGCTATGTGACTTTGGGCAAAATGCTCAGCCCTCCAGAAACCCCATTTTGTGACCTTAAAGCAAGGTCACATGTAGTATCTGCCTACTGCAAAGATGCAAGTAAACCACTCCCCATCTCTGCCTGGCATTTTCCCCAAAGATGTCTGCGTGGGGTGTTGTTGCTGCATCCCACTTAGCCCTGTTCTAGAACATCACCTTCTCACAGAGATCTTCCTCTAGAATGTCTAAACTGCAACTGAGAAGACTTCTCTGTCTCCACCCCCCACATTCACCTGATGTGTAAGTCTCGGGTTGTACTAGCTTTGTCTTTGATTATCTACCCCATTAGATATGAGATCCGTGTGCTTGCATTTGCTTTATTTAATGCCGAGTCTCCCATGCCTGTGATAATACTTGGGCATGAAAGGCACCTGATAAATGCCTGTTGAATGGAGGTGGAGTGGAATGAGGGAGTAGAGGAGAGACAGGGAAATCATTTGGTTTTATGTGCCTAGAAGTAAGAACACTTGACCAGGGTAAGGTCCCAGTCCTTCTTCCATCGCTGGTAGCAACTGGTATGTATATGACATCTAAGAAGTGTTGGCCACAAGAAAGGATGACATGTGAGATCTGGGAGTGGCCGGGGGCTGTGGCTGACTTTTAAAAGTACATATCAGGACGGAAAGGCCAGTCAGAGTCACTCTGCAGGAAGTGAGGCCTCTTTGTGATGAGCACCTGAGAGGCAGGTGTGGGTTCTGGAGAGCTGCATGTCTCTCTCTCTGGAGGACTACACTGTCTCTTCTGTGCCTTGGGAAGTGCCCCCATCCCAGAACTTGCTCTCAGTGGCTCTCTGTGCACTCAGAAGCCTGCCAGAGACCAACAGCCTTTGGTTTCCTCTCCATCCAAGCTCCCTCAATGGTCTCCTTGTGTCTCTACTGCCTCGCAGAACAAAGCACTCTGGGATCAGGACTCCAGGAACATGAGAGACAGCACTGGTCAGAATCCAGTGTGGGAACAAGAAGCAGCCATGATTGTTGGTGTATGAGCAACCCGTAGAAGGAAAGCTATGATTGAAAAGGTGCTGAAAAATACAAGCTGTAGTCCAGGTGACCCTCAGATCACCCACGAAAGTCGCACCAAGGACAGCAAGTGCCTGGGAGGTGCAGAGAGCAGAGATCCCTTCTAGCATCTCTTTCCACATGTCTTTAGCTACCCACAAAACAGCAGATCATCCCAGTCCAAAGGGGAGCGGTACCCAGGTCAGTCCCCAGCATCCGGAACATCAGCATGGAGACACAAGCATCTCCATAGGAAGACAGCCAGAGCACAGCAGGCTTCAGTCTACAGGGAAGGGTGTTAGGGGGCTGTGAGGGGCACGAGAGTATGACGTGTGTGTGTGTGTGTGTGTGTGACATCCTGCATGACAAGTGGACTTAAAGGTGACAACTACAGCCTTTGCCTGCTGAGGAATTGTTTCTGCCTGATGTCACATGAACAAATGGGGGACCCCCTGAGGAGGGGAGATAGCAGGGGCAAGGAGCATTATGCAGAAATGCTGTTTGGAATAAGCATCTTCTAAGCATGCCTCATTCACCCCAAGTCTCATCAGGTAGCCAACCAGCCTGCATGGACTGGCTGCAGGATTTGTTCCGCACTGGGCAGCTGTAGGGAGCTGATTGCATCCGTGTCTAACAATGATAGGCTGTGCTCAGGCTCTCCAGGAGTCCTCACAAGACTGGGCGATAGAGAACACGTGAGGAACTTTCCTTGAGAAAATGGCTGTGAGCAACATGAGCATTTCCCATTAGGCGGCCAGCAAGATCCCCCTAGAGAGCCAGCTTTGGGGATGGAGAAATAGGTGGGAGAGCCTACTAGCATTAGTGCCTGCCTACTAGCATTCACAGTTGTTGGGTTCCACCCTCACTGCAAGAAGAAAAGAGGAGAGTGGAGAAAGGAGAAAAGGAAGGGAAGGGAAGGGAAGGGAAGGGAAGGGAAGGGAAGGGAAGGGAAGGGAAGGGAAGGGAAGAGAGCAGGGGAGAGGAAGGGAGGGGAGCATGAAAACCAGCTCGGACTCCGTGGGTTGCATGATGGGAACTCTTTGTGATGCTATAGTTTTGTCATTACACAATTCTGCTCTAAGGTCCCAGTCCTTCCTAGGAGAAGTGGTGTGGTGTATCTAATGTATAGCTAAGAAATAAAATCCTGGCTCAGGGCTAGAGACTTGACTCAGCCGTTAAGAGCACTGGCTACTCTTCCAAAGACCAGGGCTTAGTTCCCAGCAACCACACTGTGGCTTACAACCACCTATAACTGTAGTTCCAGGGGCTCCCTCTTCTGGCTTCTATAGGCACAGGCACAGACATGCATTCAGGTCAAACTTTCATAAACATAAAAATAAGTAAATCTAAAAAGCAATTTTTAAAATCCTAGTTCAAATCCTAGCGGAAATGCCCTGTCATGTTCTCTGATCTTTTGGTGGCAACAGGACACTTCTTCCACCTCCCAGGATCCTGCTGAGGGAAAGTTCTGGATTCCAATTAGTAAACAGTATTTATTAAGCACCTCCTGTGTTCAGGCACTGTCCTAAGTCTTGGCTCAAAGTCTTATAAAGAGCAAGATTAGACATAGCCCTCCCCTTGAGGAAGGAGATAATTAAGCAAGTCAGTCAATGAAACATTTGGGTACCAGCACATACGTTAAGGAAGATACAGTGGGGGTGTAGGGCACAGGGTAGAGTTACAGCTTTCCCTCAGGTAGGAGAAGGTCTTTCAGAAGAGACAGATTGTGGGCTAAAACTCGAATGTGAGGATCTATGCCCAGTGCAGGCGAAAGAATAAGGATTCATGCATGCAAATGCCCTGCAGTAGGAACGAGATAGACTTGAGAAGAAAAGCTTGGTGTGGCTATGTCTCAGAGAGACAGCCAAGAAGCCTGGTATAGCATAGGTGCTTCATAAACATTAGTCCTTATCCAGACTCCTGTAGGACAAGCTGGGACACACACTGTAGCTGATCCCGCAGGAGACAGTCAAACCCAATCCCTCTACTTGGAAGCAGACCTTTAACCTCCCTTATGGCGTTGGACATCACCACTTCTCTGGTAGCTGTGGCATGATGGGTTTGTGGTGAGGCTCAGGGGGTCACTTTAATTCTGCAGTAAGCCTGCTCCCCTCAGACTGGGCTTCTGCTTCGAAGGAAGATGTTTCCTGTCCTTGTGCTGTGTTCAATCTGAGCATGTTTGCCTGAGGGTCTCTCCCCAGCCCTGAGCCGCACTTAACAGCTCTGGCCTGTTGTAGCCTGCTTAGGACCTGTCAGCCCCCCTGTACCCAGGCCCTATCCCAGCCATCTCCCCTGGAAAAGGTAGAACATATCAAAGGGGCACGCTGCCCTTTGTCCCTCTCAGTAGCAGAGCCTGGAGAAGGAAGGAGAAGAGGAGAGGAGAGGAGAGGAGAGGAGAGGAGAGGAGAGGAGAGGAGAGGAGAGGAGAGAAGAGAAGAGAAGAGAAGAGAAGAGAAGAGAAGAGAGAAAGACTTCTCATACAGAGGACCCGAATGCAGAGATTTTGAGTCTGAAGGCTGTGCTGGGAGTCAAAGGTTCATCTGTAAATCCACACATCATGGGTTCGGACTCTCCCATCTTTGAGGCTCAGTTTTTCTATCTGGAGGTGATGATCCTCATGAAGGAATGTCTGGAATATCATGGGAAATTGTCTTGCAAACCTCAAAGCTCTTCCAAAATGTTCTTTTTCTTGAGAAGTGCTAAATGGGAATGTCAACTCCGGACACCTCAAAACAGCAGCAGGCATCACCCTTCACAGAGACTCTTTCATGGAGCTGGACATTGTGCAGGTGTGTGGACATTCTTATCCAGGTCTCCCACACCTGGGAGGTGGGTACATGCTGTTTCTGGCCTCAATTTAGAGGTGAGGAACTCAAAGAAATGATGTCAGTCATTCAAAGCACACAGCCGGAAAGCAGAGTGACCCCAGCGTCCTACCTCTTTCGTACCTGGTGAGAAACAGCGATCTTCACTTCATAATAAGAGCACTGGAGAATTGGAGTAGCAAACGCACAGCCATTTATCACATGAACTTACCAAGTCGGGGGTGTCAGTCTGCAATAACCAGCATGCGGATCGAGTACAGAGTGAAACATTTGTCTTCTTATTCTTTACCAAATAAAAATGTGGGATTCAGATATCGGGGTAAGAACCTGGACGATAGAAAAGGGTCCCATAGTGCTGTGATAAAGACCATGGCCAGAGCAACTTGGGGGGCGGGGAATGCATCTCTGGCTTACAGCTTACATCATGAAGGGGAGTGCGAGCAGCAGCTGAAGGCAGGAACTGAAGCAGAGACCATGGAGGAGTACCACTAACTGACTTTCTCTCCATGGCTTACTCACTTTGCTTTCTTATCCAGGGCAGTACCACCAGCCCGAGGCTGGCGCCCTCCCCCCCACAGTGGCCTGGGCCCTTTCACGTCCATCATTAATCAAGGAAATGCCTCCACAGACTTGCTTCCCGGCCAAGCTGATGGTGGCAATTCTTCAACCAGGTTCCCTCTTCCCAGATAACTGTAGTTTGTGTTGTTAACAAAAATAGAACCCCTAAACAACAAACCCCAGACTAACCAACCCAGTGTCTTTTATCCTTGTTGACTATAGCCCGTCAGACAGGGTAGAAGGACCCTTGTCACCTGCCCACCCACCTGTTCCCAGTGTCCAATGGGCAAAGACCCAGCGAGAATAGGACAGTGTTGCCGCCCCCCAGTGTGCAGGAAAGACTGGAGAGGGATTGCTTTAGCAGCAGCAAAGGGACGATGATTCACTGTAGCACAGAACTGCATGCGTGCCTCAAACTCCCAGCCGCTGAAAAACCACAAGCCCAAATTACTGTTAAGTAAACAATCCACAGCAAAGTGCACACTGGTAATGATGAAGCTGAACTAAAGGTAATTTGTAATTGCGTACCCAGAGCAGTAGCAACCAGAAAACACACCAATGCGAGAAGACATGGACACATGTACCAGTGACTGCTCACATCTCATGACTAAGTCTCAGTAGGAAGCCGGGCAGTGCTGAGCATGTTGCCTAGGCTCAGGGTTTTTGTTTTGTTTTAGTTTCTTTCTCTCGTTATTGTAACAAAGTATCCGAGAGGAGCAACCTAAGAGAGGTTTGTCTGGCTCACAGCTTAGAGGGTACACCACACTACAGCAGAACAAACTGGTCTCAGGAGTGGCTCCCTCCATGGCACCAGGAGGCACATCTTGGTCGGCAAGAGAACAAAGAGCTTGGGCCAGAGCCAGAGACAGACTTAACATTCAAGAAATGTCACCAGCATCTCACTTTTGCTAGCTCAGTCCTTCATCCCAAAGGTTCCACAGTATTCCAAAACCCTGCCAACTGGATACAAAATCTCTAACACACGAGCCCATGCGGGAAAGTTTTCTAGCACTTGGCATCAGATCTTGGACTGAAACACAAGGTCTCAGGAAGCTCTGGCAATACAATCTTTTAAAAAAGGAAGAAATTTAGATGCATTTTATTATTTATGTGTGTATGAGTCTTTTGCCTGCATGTATATTTGTGCACTTGTCCAATGCCAGAAGAAGGCATTAAACCCAGGTCCTCTGCAAGAGCAACAAATACGTAATGGCTAAGCCAACTCTCCAGTCCCCAGACCAATTGTTCTTCTGTGAGAACACAAGTGGGTGATAACCTCATACCTCAATTAATAAGACCTGACCTTTATGAGACACAAGCCATGCATTCATCCTTCACCAGTCCCTCGAGGAGCATGAGTGCCTGGAACCCTTAAAACATGGTAGTATTCTAGAAATGAGGTACGGGGAAACCCAACAGCTTTTGGGTTTGCAGGGCCAGTAAGTGATGGCCCTGGGATTTGGAGCCAGGGCAGGCTGGTTCCAGAACAGTTCCTAGGTCTCAGGAAGGGAGGCCTAGTAAAAGGTGAAAACAGATAGATCCCTTTGGCAGTGCCAGTTAACTGATGCCCACAAGTCAAGACCTTAAATGGAACTCAAGGTTCCAAGAAACCAACTATTTGGGGACCATAGATGAAAAGGAACTAAAGATGGGCTCCAGATACAGGGTGATAACAAAAGGAGACAGCAGATCCTGTCTCATAAAACAGCTTGTCCTGGGGAAACAGTTACCTTCCCCATTCTGCCCCTGTGAACTCCCTCCCCCCTTCCCAATCCTTAGCTACAGAAGGAATATCTATGTTCTCCTGAACTCCGGTCATTGTGCTTCTTGGCCCTGATCACAGTGTAGCTAGATGTGGCAACACCACCTCTCTGGTATTAAATAAAGCCAGTGCCGTAGACGAAGGTGGCTCGTTCATTTCCCAAGCACTCAGGCCCAAAATAATCACACAGAAACTATATTAATTGCAGCACTGCTTGGCCTATTAGTTTAGGCTTCTTATTAACTAACTCTTACATCTTAAAATAACCCATTTCTATTATTCCGTGTATTGCCTCAAAGCTCGTGGTTTACCTACGGTAAGGTCCCAGCGTCTGTCTCCTTTGGCGACTACATGGCGTCTCCCTGACTCTGCCTGCTTTTCTCCTCTATCTCTGCTTGGAATTCCCACCTTGTTTTATTCTGCTCTGTCATAGACCCAAAGCAGCTTCTTTATTAACCAGTGGTAATAAAACACATTCACAGCATACAAAGGGGAATCCCACATCACGGTGCCAGCTGTTTAAGGTTATTTAAATTCCTAGCTTTTATTTTTCTCCTACAAACTTAGTTCTTAAAGATCCTTATGCCAAGAATTTACCTGAAAGGACAGAGAGAGAATTTATTTCACCAGATTTCTTCAGGGCCACAGGTCAGGCCAGCCCCTCAAAGCAAAGATTAACCCAGCTCCAAGAACCCACCCAGCCCATTAAAGCTCAGGGCTCCAGACAAGTCAACTTACCTGCATTGTTTGTTTTTTAAGATTTATTTCATGTATGTGTGTATTTTACATACATGTATGCCTGTGCACCCCATACATGCAGTACTCGATGAGGCCAGAAGGGGGCATCAGAATCCCTAGAACTGGGCTCTTTTAAGTGGCGAGGTGGGTGCTGGGAATCAAACAAAGATCCTCAGGAAGAGCAGCCAGTGCGCCTAACTTCTGAGCCATCTCTCCAGCCCCTGTGCTGTCATTTTTAAATCATGCCCGATGGTTGATTAACATCTTTTTAGAAAGACTTGTGGAAACAGGAAGGGCCAGAGCAACTGACATCCTAATTATTAGGAGAAGCTGATAAAGAACAGCAGAGGTGATACAAAGTCATTAAGAAGTGAGAAGGGGGAGTGGCTTCAGCACTCCGATCTGTAGCTGACAATAGCTTCTCATACACACCTATGGACCAACCACACATATCTTTGCCCTGGAGCCCAGCAACCCTGGCCCATCCATCTGATACTTAATATGACTTAGTTTAATCACAGGCATGGTTGACCAGCACTTCTTGAACACCCAATAAGTGTCAGGCTTGGAGCTGGGCACTGGCTTCTCGGTGGTTACGGGTCTTTTACAATACAGTCTCTCAAGGCCTGGCTCTATGGCTCTGAGTATTGGCGGCAAGACCTGGGATCCCAGCTGGAGCAGGGACCCTCAGCAAGAGAGTTTTGGAGAAAAGATGCCACCGCCATTGCCAACAGCTAGGCACAGCCGGCAGAGGTGAAAGACAGCCGGGAGACTAGCACCTGGCCCCCAGTGTCCTCTAAAGCAATTGGAAATGCAAATAAGCCACACAGTAATTCTGCGTAAGTTTCGACTTTTCTTCCAGACTCACCAACCACCTGTTATGAAATTAAAGAGGATTTATTTTTTAATTAATGTGACAGTAATTAGCAGAAAGTTCAGATGTTTCGAATGAAGCCTACACAAGAGGAGATAAGGATTGAATAAAGAGCGCAGTTTTGCTCCCCCCCAAAGCTCAGAGTGTGGATGGGATTCTGCAATGTGCCTGTCCGCCTCCGTGGGCACCTGCAGCTGTGCTTGGAACATTCCGCCAAGGTGCGTGTCTGCATCTTCCAACCAAAGAGAGCCTTGGGCCTGGTAGGTTTCTGTTTGAATCCCACGCACCTGCCAGACTGTGTGACCTGGGGAAAGTTCCTTAACTCCCCTGAGCTCTGACTTCCCTAGAGAGAAATTAACACCTGCCCCTCCACTATTTGTCACTAGATGCTGGGGTAAATATTCATAGCCTGGCTAAAGTGCAGGCTTTTTGTGCCCCCTGCCCTGGTACATCCCCCTACTAAGCTTCTCACACCTGGAATGACCTAGTGCTTGACCTGGAATCTCCACGAACTGTAGTCATGTCCACTGTAACGCAAAGATGGTGGTACTATTTGCCACACAGGACTGGTATGAACATCGAAGGAGGTGATAGGAGAGCCTATGACTCCAGGAAAGTCTCCAGGAGAGATGACAGTAAAGGGCAGGCCAAAAATCCAAGTAGTTTCTCCCATTCTCATGTGGCCCTGCAGGCAGAAAGAAGGCCCACTACGCAGCTCTCCCGTACAGATGTAGGCTTATACCCTGGACATGGAATCATGGCTCCAGGACCATCATGCTAGTGATGGAAAAAAAAAAACCACAATAACCTCCAAAGGTTACCCTGGAGTTGGTGGCATGCATGAAAAAGGCAGGAGTGACTTCATCACTTTGGTTAGAGAAAGACATTCTTATTCATCAATAAACCCTGGACCAAGTGACAGCTGCTGGAAAGGACGCTTTATCTCCTGAACATATTCCAAAAAGATAATGAGCAGCCTTTCCTGGTGGATTTGGGCATTTACCCGGAAGCATAGGATCTAATATCCTATCCCTGTCCGTTCTGGAATGTTCTCTAATTCTCCGTCAATTCTCTGAGCAGCAGGAAAGGCAGCATGCCAAAGAAATACACACCTGTGCCGGGCAGGTGGTGGGAGGGATCTGTTGTCATGAAAGGAAATAAAATTCATTTTTCTTCAATTGCCATCACTTCTCAGTAATTACCTGGATGCTAATGCCTTCCGTGAAGGTTCCTCTAAGCCATAATTGAACTTTAATAAGATGTGTGTGGCGTTACAGGAAAACAAAACGACAGTCTGTAGCTGAGATGTCGGGGAAGTTGGGTGTTCAACGTCAACGCCCTCAACTTGAGGGAGAAGTTCATTAATAGTTGAGAGCTGTCACCGCTTTCCCAAAATTAATGAGAATCCAAACTTATTAAAGCAATTACCTTAAAGTAATTAGCAGGCACTCTATTCATTGTTAGGAACTTCTTGGATTATCTGGAAATGCAAAAGAACCCACGGAAATGTGATCAGGATGGCTGGGCTGGTATCTGTTCCTTCAACAATAGTGCTTTCAAAAGCAGGTGGAAGCATGGAAGAACGGGGAGGGAGAGGTCACTGCGCAGAACAAAATATGTGCCAACATTCATCCTCACTATTAATCAAATCAATGATTAATTAAAGTGAGATTCCATAATTTACTTAGAAAATTGGCAAAGGATTTTTTTTGTTTGGTTTTTGCCGAGCTGGAGGAGGAAGACACTGATACAGTGGCCATATGGAAGCACTTGCGCGAACATGAGTTCCTTCGGAGCTGAGTTTGTTTTAAGTAACTACTACACACGCGGCCCAGCACTAGTGTCAGGGTGACAACGATGCACATCTTGTGTCCGCATCCGAGGATGAGTCAACAGCCCACCGAAAGCCACCACCTCAGTTATGGCTCGCCTACAGAATGTTAGTAGCCCTGTAACAGCTGAGTGAAGGCTGTGTTTTTAGCAGCTGTCTAACGTTATAGGAAAGGGGCCGTGTTCTGCCACTACCTGGAGAAAGCAGAGGTATTAGCTTGTCAAAGACCAGTCTTCCTTGAGATCCACAAAGGGTGTGTTCTGAGATCCCCCCCATCCCTCCCACCCCTGCCAAAGGTACCAATGCCTGTAGGACCTCCCAAAGATACCAATACCATGGGGGCTCAAGAGCCTCGTGTAAGATGATAAAATGATACCATGTTTGTAAGAGAAAAGCAAGTATCTTCTCCCATATGCTGGAAATAGCCTCTAGAGGCTCCGCAACACCCTCGTGAATGTGCGTGTTATGTAAATAGGTGTTCTCTATGCTGTTTAAGGAACAACAATAAAAACTGCATGTTTTCAGTACAGGTGAAATTGTTTTCTAATATTTTTGATCCACAGTTGGTTGAATCTGTGGATATGGAGCCCGCAGATGTGGAGGGCTGACTCCGTATACTTCTCTATATGCTCAGACAAAAATATATATATATATATATATATATATATATATATATATATATATATATATATAGTTGGAGAAATCCTAAAGCAATCCGGTTGTCACTCTGTGCTGAGATCCTAGCGAGCTTTTATTTTCTCCCGGTGTTTCTGTATTTTCTGCTTCTCTACAAAACAAAATAGCAGTCTAAAACTGAGATGTCAGGAAAATGCTTTCAACTTTTTATTTTATTACTTATTATTATTTTCATAATAAAATGCTGTTAGCTAATATTGCCTGAGAGCTGAGAGAGACATTCGTCTGAATGCTTTTAAGCTTGGCCATTTCATCCCCACAATAAAGCAATAAAGAAGGTACTGGTGGGTCGTGCAGGGTATAAATGAGAAGTGTGAGGCACAGGGAGCTTTGGTAAGAGGTGCAGCATGGGAAAGGGTAGGACTGGAGTTCGAGTCCATGCAGTTGAATCTCTGACTCCAGGATCTTAATCAACCATGCACTTGGGAACTGATGTCTGCTACCTATAGCCCACTCCAATATGATGGGGAGCTGGGCACAGTAAGGCAGAACAAAGTCTATAAAAGTCAAGTGACCTTGATTCGAACCCTAGTTTTGCTGCTTTCTGTGTGTCCTTGGGCACTTGGTTTCTCCTCTCTGAGGCTCAGTTTAATTGTCTGTGGAGCAAACTGGATAATCACTGCCCTGGCTAATGGGGAGTGTGTGGTGTATGTGAGTGGTTCTTTTAGCAATACAATTCACAGTATAAGCTTAATAATCATCTCCCTGCCAGCCTGTGGGCCCAGGAAATGGCATGGCAAACATAAGGCCCCTTGGTAGCTATGTGCTCACATCTGCACAATGCAGCTAGACCTGCCCTTCCTGTCCTAAGTGGAGATCCTGGTCTCCTTCCATCTGTCCCTCTCCAGGCTTACCTCCTCTCTTGTCTAGTGGCCACCATGATCTCCTTGACCTCCAAAGTTCCCTGGACTGGGCTTCGTGGGATTCCAAGCAGACACCTCAAGCCCTGCAGTCTGTGATAAAGTCAAGACCCAAAATGACAGCCCAACCCTGAGAGGGCAACCCGCCAGTCTGAGCTGGATTCAGGTTCACAGGTTCACAAATAGGAGCACATAAGAAGGCTGGTGATGTCGGAAGTGCAGCTAGGTGGTGGGGTGCTTGTCCAGATGAAGAAAGCCTTAGCAGCCTTAGGTTCATCCCCAGTGCCACACACCAGTCATCCCAGCACTCTAAAGGTGGATTCAGGAGAATCCTAAGTTCAAGGTCATCCTGGCTCTATGTGGTGAGTCTAATGCCAGCCTGGGATGCATGAAGCCCAGGCTCCAAAAAACAAACAAAAGCGATGATGGATATACCATGCTCAATAAATCTTAGCCCCCTTTCCTACCTTTGCTTGCCAACTAAGTTGGCGCCAGCCCCACATTTTCACTGTAGTGTGAGGTCATTTTTGCTCATTAGAAAAATCATTAGCAGATCCTCCCTCAATTAAAACCTATGGTAGAAACATCAGAAAAGATTGCTTTGCCACCTCTGTGCTGATACCTCGCCGTTTCCCTGGGACAATCCTGCTGCGTCTCATTAAATGTGAAAAACTGGCAGGGAGGAGAAACTTGCCGAGAAAGTTGCTTGAAGATGCTTGAAGCTTTTGCCCAACTTGGTGTGTACATAAGTATGTTAGTGACATCTTTGTCGCAACTATTTAGTGGCACCACACAGGTCCTCCTGTCTGTCTGGATTTAAACACAGGGTGAACTTGTATGAGAACAAAGGGACGCATTTCTGCTTCCTGTAAATTGAAATGTGTAGTTACTAAGGCTCTCTCTTGCTCACTTGCTCGCTTTCTCTCACTCTCTTTCTCTCGCTCTCTCAATTGCTATTTTTTTTTCTGCTGTATGTCCTGAAACATTTGGGTCTCCTCAATTTTTCAGCAATGATCAAAGAAACATTCCTCCCATCTACCGTTGCTTTCCTTTAATAGGCTCTGGTTAATGTAGCCTCATCTAGACTGAGATGTCGCCTGGCCTTGTTTCAAATGTGGAACCCAAACCATCCAGTGTATTTTCAGAATGGAGAGAGCAGTCCTTCAAAAGACATCAAAAATTAAAAACAAAATGGATGCAATGAGAACCAGAATGACCCCCATTTGACCCTCAGTTGGCACTAGCGTGGGAGGAGGGTGTCCCAGGCTGAGTTTGTGGGAGGGGTTCCCCCACCCTCAACAATGACTGAATTCATAAAAATTCTCACGAAGGCAGCTTTCATCCTACATTTCTCGTGTAGGCTTCTAATTCCCTCCAGATACTCCCTCATCCTTTGTGCCTTCCTGTGTAGACTGCAGTTACTGTTTGGAGTCCAACCAGATGGAAGTCGGGGTATAGGTGATGAGGATATGGGTATGATTCACTTTTTATTATCAGGAAAGTCTTCTCTGAGCTCCAGAGGTGTGATCCGACCATAGCATCATCTCCTGCTTCCCATGTGCTGAGAGGTCTGAGCTGATAGCCCACTTCTGGCTATTCAGCTCTGAGCCAGATAAGAGCCTGCTGTAGGAGAACTGTGAGCTGAATGTCACCTGAGTCCAGATGTCACCCTGCACCCAGGAGCTCTGAAGCCAGCCCAGTGGGCTTCAAATCCCACCTCTGCCACCTTGACTATAGTTTCCCCCATCTGAAGTATGGGCAAATGAGTAGGAAGGATTAAATAAAGGTGATTCTCTCTTCCTCCCTTCCTCCCTCCCTCCCTCCCTTCCTTTCTTCCTTCCTTCTTCCCTTTCTTTCTTCTGCTTCTCCCTTCATTCTTTTCTCCCTTCCTTCATTAATTCTAGTCATGCAGATGGTAGCTCTTCCTCTTTCCTCACCCAAGTGTCTTCCAGGGATTCATCACAGACTCCAAGAAGGAGGGTTGGAGTTGATTTCCCTGTACCCATTTCTGTCATGAGATGTAGCACTTGCCTGGGGCCATTGAAGAATGTTTCTGAGACTAAATTAGAATCTGTTCAAATGACTAAGACAGAGAATGCTGAGTGAAGGATTTGCTTCCACAGTGCAGCTCATCCTGAACACTTCCGCCTCCGCCTGCTGTGGGTGGCTTCCGACTGCGCCTCTGGACTGGTGGTGGCAGTTGGACAAGAGGCTATGTTGGACATAGCTTCAACCTCACTGGGACCCGGTTCCTGAAGGCCAATTTTTTCCACAGCAAATCAAAGGAGGGGGCTAGGAAGTGCCTGCTGCAGAAGCATGCGGACATGAGTTCAAGCCACAGCTCCAACATAAAACTGTAATTCTAGTGCAGGTTGGAGCACAGACAAGAGCTCAGTAGCCAAGCAGGCTTGCTAATCTGTAAGTGCTCACTTCAATGAGAAACTCTGTCTGAAAAGATAAAGTGGAGGATAATGGAGGAGGACATCTTATAGTCAGCTTCTGGCACACACACAGACACACACAATAATAATAATGATTGATGTGAGATTCCCCTCTGTAGGCTGTGAATATCATTGGTTAATAAAGGAACTGATTTGGGCCTATAGCAGAGATATAAGGAAACAGAGCTAGGTGGGGAAAACTAAACTGAATGCTGGGAGAAAGGAGGGAGGAATCAGGGAGAAGCTATGTAGCCCTGTTGGAGACAGAAGCAGGAACTTTACCTGGTAAGCCACAGCCATGTGGCAATACACAGATTAATAGAAACGGGTTAAATTTGAGTTAGCCAGTAAGAAGATAGAGCTAATGGGCCAAGCAGTTATTTAATTAATATAGTTTCTGTGTGAATATTTCAGGCCTAAGCAGCCAGGAACTAACTAGCGGCCTCCTTACAACAAATGATAATAAATCATTTTTTAAAAAGAAAAGGGTAAAAACTCTCCTTTTGGTATGTGGTTTGCAGAAGCTTGATGCTTTTTATATACCTGACCTCTTGAGCATGCTAACTTAGCCCAACCTACCTTAAATATAAAAAGAACATTTCCAATAACCTATAGTTGGGTGAAATCATCTAACACAAAGCCTACACTATCAGGAAGCATGGGATAGTTCATTTAATGTGTTGAATCCCTGTATCCACAAACACAAACAAAAAAATCCCATTTCCTGTTTAAATAAAATACTGGTAAAGGTAGCATGTTGTTGACCCTCATGGTTATACTGAGAGCTCAGACTTGACAGTGCCCAGCTTCATGAGACAGCACTGCACTGTGAGTCACTAGCCCAGCAAAAGGTGAACATTCAGACTACGAAGTGTATCTCTACTAGTTGTGGATCGCCATTGCAAGGTCAGGGGCCATCTGTATTCCAGTACTGGTGGGAAGAGAATGGTTTCACGTGCGAGCCACTGCTCTGTGCCAGGCATTCGACTGCCATGCCATTGACTCCTCCCAAGAGCTTCATGAGTTAAGGACTAGCTGTCATTTTTATAAATGGAGAAATTAAGATTAGAGAGGTATTAGATTGGTTATATAAACAGATCACTAAATCTGAGAAGTGTATTACATGTTTGTTAGATGGATGGAGAAGCAAAAGGGAGTTGGCAATGATTGGTGTAGGGGATTTAGTTGCTATGGCTTTCTAAGACTGGGGAAGGAAAGAGAAGTGACGTCACCAGCATGGAGCCGGGGGGGTGCTCCTGGGCAGGTACTGAGAAGATGATGCAGGCAGGAAGGTGGGTGCTCAGAACATAGAAGGGAACCCAGAGGAGAAGAAGCGGAGTGCAACTGTTTCTGCTGTGGTGCTGGAGGAGACAAAAGAGACAGAGATGCTAGATTGGGTGCCAACTGAAGCTAGAGGATGGCAGAAGATGGTCCATTCTCCAGTCTCCTCCGAGGCCATCCCAAAACACCAGTCTCCTGCAAGATGCAGCTTCACAATGTGGCTTGCACAGTTCTCAGAGAAGAAACTGGGAAGGTGGGCTTGAAGCTGAGAGAGTACATATAAGTAGAAACCCTGGCTATCCCATAAGGGACTCTGTGTAAGTAGGATGGATCTATTTCCCTTTTATGTCTCACTAGACACCATTAATTATTCTCTCTGCCCATCACCTACCCCTGTGAGCATCCTGATTTATACATGAAAAGAGACAAGGAAACACCTATGCCCTGGGGTTCAGAAAGCACCCAGTCTACAGCTTCAGAACCATGAACAGTGAAACCTGCAACCACACAAACTCAAGCTTGCTGCCTATAAAAGGTGGACTTTGCTTCTCTCTGTACCAGGCCCTCGTAGCAGTCCTGGTGAGTAGGTAGCTTCCAAATTAATGGAAGTGAAGACGCAATGGTGGAGGTTCCTCCCATGTTTGCATGGCTCTGCCACAGTACATTCACTGGTGGATTTTTAAAAAGGATAGGAGCCTTGATATACAACCTAGAGTTGACATTTAGTCCCCACACTGATGCCCACAAAGTGAATGGCTCAACTCCCCAACTTGTGTGAGTCTGAATCAGCACATACGTCCTCCTGTGATCATGTCCCATCCTTCAGGCAGCTTCTTTGTGGTCCACTGGCTAGCTGTCTTGAATCCACAAATTGTTCGTCAACATGTCATCACAGTTTCTTTCTGTGATCCAGACTGTGAGCTCTACTGCTTAATTGAAAACTCTTGTACTTGACAGAAAACAAATTCTGGCTGGCTTGAACAAGGGGGAAACTTAGTAAGTAGCTACTAAGAATGTGTAGGGGTCTCTCAGGGTCCAAGTGCTATTGAGCTCTCTCTGAAGAGTTGAAGGGCGTCATGGGGATACAAGGACATTGCCTTTGTTCTTACTATTTTCAAATTCCTTCCTTCTCTTCTTCCTCTTGCTCCTCTTCTTCCTCCTCCTGCTCCTCTTCTTCCTTCCTTCCCCATTTCTTCTAGACCTCTTCTGACTTCATTTTTACAAGGGCAAGACAGAGTGAGCTGATGCTCACAAAAGGGTATTGAGTCCCTCCAAATCCATTCTGAAAAAGTCTCATAAAGAAAATTTGTTTTCTCTGGTAGAGTAGGGTGTCTACCCTGGGCCAGTCACACAAGACGGCAGTTTCTATTCCAGCAGTTGCTAGAAAATGGGAGCTATTTCTGAGAACAGAGAGCAGCTTGCCTCTCTTGGGGCTGCGTCAGTACAGGTCTTCCATACTTCACTCTATAGCATTGAGGCAGCCCCCAGATGACTAGTTGCTACTTTTGTAATATTAGACAAAATGCATCCAACTGTTGTTGGAAATTTCTTTTTCTTAAAGACCTTGACATTTTTCTGAATTTTACTTTGAAGTTAACAAAATGAATTTCTGAATTTTAACTGGAAAACTTGTTTTTATTTCTATATCACATGTTTGATTTTTACAGATGTCCTCACAAGCATCTCCATAGCATACCTTATGTGACAAAAATCTTGCTGCCGTTGGACACTAATGTGATCTTACAGTAAAGACTGAAAGTAGCAACTTGATAGCCAATGACTGGTGTGTATTCTGAATCTTGGGATCCCAATTCTTTTTTAAAGAAGTTTTATTAAAATTTTTATGCAGTATGTTTGACATTTGATTATGTTCTTTCCATTTTCCCAGCTCTCCCAGACCTTCCCTACCTCCCTGTCCATCCAATTTCATGTTCTCTCTTAAAGCAAAAATAAAAAAATAAAAACAAACTAAACAGGAGTGAGAAAATCAATAAGAGAAAAAATATCAACCAGAAAGTGCACACACACACACACACACACACACTCAAATGGAGTCTATTTTGTGTTGGCCAACTACTCCTGGAAATGGGGCCTTCCCTTGATACACCCAGGGACACTCCACTGAAGAAAACAGATCCTCTCTTTCCCAGCCTGTATCAATTACCAATAGCTTCTTGGTCAGGGATGGAACTCTGTGTCCACTTTCCTTTCTCCGTGTCTGGTTTTGCTGGTTTGAACCTGTGCTATCAAGTCTCTGTGAGTTCCCCTGTGTACCAGTCCTGTTGGGTCTAGAAGATCTTTCTTTGGAGTCATCCCCCACCTCTGGCTCCTACAACCTTTCTCCCTTCTCTTCTGCATGGATCCCTGACCCTTGAGAGGAGGAGTTTGACAAAGACATCCCATTTAAGACTGGGTGCTCCAAAGTCTCTCATTTTCTGCACATTGTCTAGTTGTGGGTCTCTGTTAATTCCATCTACTACAAGAAGAAACTTCTCTGATGAAAACTGATCAAGGCCCTGATCTATTAGTAAAACAGAATGTCATTAGAAGCCATTTTATTGCTATGTGTCTGTAGAAGAATAGTAGTAGATTTTCGATAAGACCTGTAACTTACCTATTCTCAAGTTCTCAGTCACTTTAGTGCCGTCAGATATGGGGTCCATCTCATGGGGTGAGCCTTCAATCCAATCAAAATGGGCTTGATGGACATTTCTTTGTGCATTAATTTTCTCCACTGTTAGGTTAATTTCTTTTAATGTATGTTCCCAGGCCATAGACTACTAACTTAGAACTTCAGGGACCTTTAAAAAATCATATTATCCAAATACAAGTACTGATTTTACTATGTTGCTATGGGAACTATTTTATCTGTTGCTAGGAAATGGTAAAAAGATTGGTCAGTATAGACTAATAAAACACTATGGAGACCAGTGGTCTACAGATAACCTTTAGCTGGCTCTGTGACCTTGAACCAGTTGTTCAGTATTTCTGGCCATTCTCTGTTCTCCCCTAAATGGGGATAATCATAGGTTTTCTAACTGAGGTATTTGGAGAATAAGGGACCATACATGAAAAGCAAAGGTAATTCTTGCAATTTTGGCACCTAACAAGACTTCAATAAACTGCAGTTTTGAAAGTATATTTCAATCATATTTAAAGAATATAATAACTACCTTTTATCATGAGATTAATACTGTTCAAAATAGTTAATTCTTAGCCTTATAGAATGCAAACAACCTTGACATAAACCAATTCTAAGTTGTCATTGTTCTTAAATTTGGGTCCATCAGAAATAACTAAATTTCAAGATAGTAGCATTTCACCTGCTTGGCCATCATTCAGGAAGAATGAACAGTGTAAACAATCACTACTACCAGGTAGCAAGCTGGAGCCTTTGAAAATACAGAAAATAGACAGAACTAATAATTTCCTCCAGGTAAGGCTCATTGTACTTCATTCTTCTCTAATCCCATCACCAGGCCTTTGGTGAGCTTTTTGAGTTCTATGTGGAAAGCAAAAAAAAATCTCCAAACCAGGAAATATTGGTACATGCATCACAAATGGTTATTGTCAGTACTTTGAGATACATGACAAAATAGTGTGTTTCCCCCAGGAAGACACAAAGAACGTGGTGAGTTCTTCCAAGTAGGGAATGTGATCATTGAACCGAGTCTTGGAAAGTCGAGTCACGTGATCAAGGGAGGAGCTGTACATTCAGGGGGGAAAGGAGCTCCTGTTCAAAGAGCCCCAGTCTCTCTTGATCTCCCTCTCCCTGTTTTCTCCAGAGAACCAGCCTGCTCTGCATCTCTGATGACTTCTGCCTGGGCATGTGTTGACCCACCATAGTCCGAATTCCTGGGGCAGGAGTTTAATCCTCTATGAAAGGATACAGTCAGCCTTTGAAGGTAGAGAATGGATCTATAAACGTTCAGAGGAAGCTGGGCGGTGCGAGTGGATTCATCTCCGCATGCTGGCTCTTAACTCTCCATCTGAGTCTCTTTTAGAACAACTGAATTCTCTGGGTGGAAATGTTGCCTCTAGCTACCATGGAGCTTCCAGCTAATGAGATGGGTGTTCCGGACATCTGGGCATGTTCTCAGCCTACTTTTGGAGTCCTCTCTTCATCACACTAGTCCCTCCATTCCCAAGAGAAGCCTTGCTGTTCACATGGTCCTTAGCTCATTTGTATTATTTTAGTTCTTTGATAATTTCATACACGTGCATGATACATTCTGATTACTCTCTTCTCTCTATCCTCTCTTGTCTGCCCCCCACCCTTACGAACCCACCACCACCTGTCTCTTTCACAGATTCATGACCTTTGCTCCGTTTTAGGAGTCCTTCTGTTTCAACAGGGTCATCTGTGTAGATGTTGGTTTGGAAGTATTCATTGAAACCTGGTGAGTCCCCAGTGGGTACATAACTGAAGGCAATGGCTTCGCCCTCCCTGGAGTATAATAGCAGGAATAGTTTAGCAGAGAGGAGCTGAGCCCCATGTTCCTCCTCTGTCCATGCCTGGCTGTTTATGGATTCATCTGCGCAGACCCAGGGCAGTCACTGATTTCAATGGCTGTGTATTATCCCCGTAGCTGGCGTTCTGTAGCCCTCCTCCTTATCTTCCAATTCTTACACTCTTTCTGTCTGCTCCTTGGCCATGTTTCTTGAGCCTTGGTGGTATGAGTAACTTGTTTATGTCACTTACTCTCGGCACCTAATCCACTGCAGAGAGAGTGACTTAAGTCTGTGAGTGGTAAACTGTGTCTGGGTATAAATAATACAGTTAGAAGGCAGTTCGATGCTACGTCAATTTATCTCAACAACAAAGTTAAGTCCCCGTCTCCCATCGTCTATGACGTTCCTTGTGATGGGCTTTTAAGTGAATTTATAGTATCAGTTATGGACTCTTTTTCTGTGGTGTCAACCCTAATCCAATCGAAATGCAGGTGGTTACCCCTGTGGGTACATCTATCCTGGCAGGTTGTTATCATAGTTCATGATACCAACATGACTCACAGCAATGTAAACCACTGATGTGCCCCTCTAGATATAAGGTAAGAACTACACAGCATGCTGAAGAGCCCAATGTGGTGATGGGGAATTTACAGTATAGTGAAAGACATAGATACTTGTTAAATAATCTTATACCTACAAATATATTTTATGGAAGGCTACAAACATCACACTTTATTTTGTGATAATTGATGCCCTTGTTTATATTACATACATTCATCTAAGTTTCCAGGCCCCATGAATACCCTGGATGGCTGTGGACTATGTTAGGAAAACTGCAGTCAGTAAGGATTAAGGTTTAGTGTGAGTGAGAGATTGGTCCATTGAAGCATGGTTAGTTAATAGCAGAGCTGGGAGAACCCTAGCTTCTTGCTTCCTCTTCTAGATCTTGCCCTGAAGCTCTGAATATAAATTAATGAACCAAAGTAGAAGCTCATGAAATGGGCCTTATATCTTCTGGAAGCCACAGCACCCTGTCAAGTCCCCCTTTTCCTGGTCCAGGAGCCCCATGCATCTCTGCCCTTTGTCTTCAGAGAGGCCAGACTCCAACCCAAAGTGTTTGGGTCAAATCTGCAGCCACAGCTCTGGTACCACCCTTTCCCTAGAGCTCAGCTTAAATCATGGTGTTTGCTCTGCGCTGGAAGGAATGGAGGCCGCTGAGTGAGCATTTAGCAGCACATTTTATGGTGCTTTTTTTGTGCCAGGAAAACCTACCCCTCCTTCCTCTCTCTGGTTTTCTCCCTGAGCAGGATATAAATTATTTTAACTATCTTTACTTAAAAGCCAACAGCCAACCTGTAAAAGAAAGCTGGTTGCCTTCTGGTCCAGGGTGTTTCTTTTTACTGCTTACAAAGCAAAGGGCAGAACCCCCAGAGTCATAAGAGCCTTTCAGATGAGAGGAAGCGGCATTCTAGGCAGTCTTGGGACAAAGGCCACCGCAGCTTTCGCTCTTGGGGAGAAAATCCTGTGTTTGATGGTAGAGACAGCTTTCTGCAGAAAATGTCGTGTTTGAGTTGCTCTTCCCCCTGCTGTGACAAAACACTGGACAAAGCAATTCAAGGAAGAAAGGCTTCCTCTTAGCTCACAGTTTAAGGTGCCACCTATCATGATGGGGAAACCATGGCGACAGGAATGTGAAGGGGTTAGTCATATCACGTATGTTGTCAGGAGGCAGAAAGAGGTGAATGTTGGTGCTCAGCTCACTCATAAGCATCACACCCACTCTATGGGGAGGGCACATGGAGTCCTAGTGGGCGTTACAGTCTGATGGAAGAGGATACATCACCCAACCTAGAGGGATCCAGTCTGATGGGAGAGGAACATCCTTGACTTAGGGGGGAGTCCTGATTGGATGAGAGCTACAACTTTGTCAGGGGTCAGATGCAGTCCAGTGTGAGAGACAGGTGGTCATCATTCTCTATAGATGAAAAATTACTATGAGCTGTTGTCAAGCTCACCATAAAGGCCTCCGACCATAGAGCTCTGCAGGAGGCCAGTAGGCTGCTATAATGAACCTTCTCCATACCCTATCCATACCCTATCTGCGGCAAAAGCTATCACTGCCCCACCCTGGCTCTTCCTGTGGCTATGCCTCATGGGAGCCCCATGACAAGCAGCCCTGTATGCACCTAATAAGAACTGCTTCACAGAGGAGGTGATTAAACTTCATTAGCCCTGATCAGGGAGCAGCGGGTTTCCGGCATGACAGGCCCTGGGGATTCACCATAAGTTTTTCAGCTATGGCCAGGCTCTGCAAATAGGCTCTTCATGATAGCAGGTCTCTGGCCCCCAGAGTGCAGAGAAGCAGCTTTTCTTGACCCTGTACACTGTAGGAGTCACTTTACCATGTGAGCTCATTTCCTGCGCCCCTAACCACAGCCCTGAGCTAATTGCTGTAATTCCCATTCCAGAGAGGTGAGCAAAGGTTTGGAGGGTAGGCGATTTTGCCACAAGTCACGAGATAATCAGTAGCAAAGAGCAGTCAAAACTTTACCAGTCCAATCCCAAAGCTCTTGTTTTCTCTGCAATAGCACAATGACTTACACATACTCAAAAATTGTCCCAGAGTTGAAAGAGACAGAGAGAGAGAGAGAGAGACAGACAGACAGAGAGAGAGAGAGATATGCTTAGACAATTGCATCCAGAATGGCTTATATTCAGTGGGCCTTGGAAGCTAGATGAAGAGATGAAGAGGGGATCTTCTAAGATGAGGGTGAAGGTACAATAACACAAAACCATAATGCTTTTGCTTCAGGGACCCCAAGAATCACATAAGAGGTCCACTTAAACCTCATCACAGAATCTTTGCCAGACCTGGGCACATGCATTTTGTCACCATCCCAAGTTGGACCCCAAAAGATGTTTGAAGATAATGCTGTTCTAATGTATTGTCCTTCCCAAGTACATCTGCACGCTCATCTCATTGGATCCTTGCTACAGCCCTGTAAATAGAGCATTTTTTGCCAATCGCAAGGAGGGCTCAGTCTCCAGATGGTAAAGGACCTCCATAGGAGCTGGTAGCAGGAGAGGACAGGACTGATACTGCCCTCTCCTTCCTCTGCCTTCAGCACCTACGTTTCTTCAGGTTTGCAACCTCAACTCTGTATGGGAGATGAAGGCATCCTACTAGATACAACTCATGGAGAAGTGTTTGGAAATGAGACATTGAGGCCAGAGTTTCTCTGTGGCAACCCTGCAATAGGAAGCCACTTTAGGTAACAAAGGAAAATTTGTGCAATGTAAGTGACAACCCAGAAGGGAGAAAGGCTGAGGACCAGTGGCCCAAATGAGAGGTAGTAGAGACATGCCCAAGGTCATCACTGAAAAGAAAAGACTGTGGAGATGCTGTACCCCAAACAATACTAGACAGGACAGCCATCAGTTAATTATTAGATGCGCAAAAATAGGAGTACATTTAGCAGCCCATGACCTGGAGAGTCAAAGACAGAATTAACTCAAAAAGACTTTCCTAGGAAACCATGTAGACATTAGAGAGAAGAGAGGTCTGGTGAACTGACTTGAGCAGCTAGCTCCACCTTCACTCTGGTGCTGGGAGAGATAGGAGCACATGCAGAGAGGTCTGGAAGGTAAAGAACAGATAAGCAACGTGTTTCACTGCCAAGGGCAAAGCCAGGATGGGTGACATGGTTGGAAATCTAATGTGAAAGCTAGTTGACACCATCTAGAATCAGCTGTGAATGGAGTCCCCGTGGGAGACTTTCTAGATTAGACTGGCCTATGGACATGTTTGGAAGAGGATTGTCTTGGTTACATTAATTAAGATAGTGGTGCCACTGTGAGTGGCACCATTCCCTAGGCAGGGCATTCCGAACTATAGAAAGACCCGCCCACTGTGGGTGGCACCATTCCCTAGGCAGGGCATTCCGAACTATAGAAAGACCCGCCCACTGTGGGTGGCACCATTCCCTAGGCAGGGCATTCCGAACTATAGAAAGACCCGCCCACTGTGGGTGGCACCATTCCCTAGGCAGGGCATTCCGAACTATAGAAAGACCCGCCCACTATGGGTGGCACCATTCCCTAGGCAGGGCATTCTGTAAGAGTGGAGAAAGAGAGCTGACCACAAGCGTGCATGCATTAACCCCTTGCTCTCTGCTCCTAACTGTGGATGTGATGTGACTAGCTTTGAGCTCCTGCTGCCTTGACTCCTCCTGCATGATGCCTGTAACCTAGAACTATGAGCCTAATGAACCTTTTACCCTTTAAGTTACTTTAGGTAGGGTATTTTATCATAGCAACAGCAAACAAAGCTACAACATTCTAACCTGAAGGATAGAAAAAGGCAAGAGCTTTGAGGAGACTCTCAGAGTCAAGAGTCACACATGGTTAAAGCTGAGAGAAGCCTCAGAGGTCGAAGAACCCCGCTCCTCTCACTTTATAGTAAGCTAAAACCTGAATATAGGAGGCAGCCCACTTAAGGTCACATACCAGCAAGCTGGCACCCAAGACTTCTGACCCCAGACCAATTCCTTCCAACCCAACATGGGGCCTCTGTCCCAAAACCTCTACCACACTGATGAGATGCAATCTGACCCCGGTGTTGCAGACAGAAAAGGCAGCCAATTAAAATGCATAATTTTTCAAATGTCAGTTCAGGACAGTGTATTAACATAATCCCCAGATGGAAGCATTAGCATTCCTGATCCCTCACACTGCCTGGCAAAACTTGCTGATGTTTCTAAAAACTGAAAGGTTATTACTACCTGAGGTGGCAGAGAGGCACCCCATGGAAATGACAGGAGAGGTGGCATGTGAGGTGGGTGGCATCCTAGGCTGAAGGCGGCAGAGCAAAAGTTTGGTTCTGTTCTTTGTGGAGAAATGGTCAAACTCTTGGCAAGCAGGAAACGTCTCAGGTGCAGATCAAGAGCTGAGAAAATTCATTCTACACACAAGAGGCATGAGTGCTGACCCAGGCTCTGCTCCTGAATTGATGGGTAACATCAAGAAAAATTTTTCTCCCCTCTAGTCATCTGGCCTTGTATTTCAAATGAATGTTAGATGATCACCAACTCTCTGGACCCTCTGGTGCTGACATTCTATTTGTATAACACATTGTGCTCCCTTTAAGACACCAGCAAGCCCCTGAGATAGTGACTCAGGGCAATGCTACTCAGCACCTGCTGACCCCCTGGCTCATCACCCCTTGTTTTTCTCAAGCACGGTGTGCCCGAAGCTTGGATCTGACTCACCAGCCTCATCTTGGCTTCTTTCAATCACAATTGTGGCTCTTCTGCCAAACATCGCTCGTCAGGACTTTCATGCCTCTTCCTTATTCGTTGCCCCTGTCCTGCCATGAGCCACAATGCTGGCTCCTCCTGGGATATAGAATATACATCTATGCAGAGAGCTAGAAATATCCTCAGAAATCCTAATTGGTTTTGGCTTTATGTTTGATTGCTTGGTTAGCTGGATTTCTCCTTATTGAGAGAGGTCCTTGTGTATGTATCTCCAGCTGGCCTCGCACTTGATATTTACTGTAGGATGACCTTGCACCCCTGATTCCCCTGCCTCTACCTCTGAGTGCTAGCATCCCAGTCTCCTCTCTAGATTGGACGCCAGGGTTCCGACTCGGGGCTTAGTGCATGCTGAAGAAAAACCGAGCTACATTCCAGGCCAGAAATCCCAGGTGGAAGAGACATTTCTGTGTTACGCTAACCCTGCTGCCAATCCACTGTGGTAATTCAAATACCTTGGCTTTGGGGCTAAAAGGAAGTGGGAAGGGATAAAATTAGAAAAATAGCTTAGGGCTAATCCGTGGAGTGATTTCACACTTTATCCTTTTAGTCAGTGCTACCGAAAGAGGGGACAATAGAACCAAGCTCTGGTTCTCGTGGGTATGGGGACTGTCAGGTGGCTACTCTCAGCACCTTGTCCCCTTGACACGTTCCTTTCATCTGTTGTCAGGCACTTTCTGAAATCTCATGAGAGCATCTGCTGCCTACAGGGATGCAGGGCATTCTGGGATACCAGCCCCCCACCTACGCTAAACAGGAGCAATCAAGCAAATGTTTACCCTCCCTTCGCTCCTGCATGAGTGTTCAGCATCTCTCAGAAGACCCCAGCCATCAGGGACAGGAACTGATCCCCTTCCCTACCTCACTGAGTCACCTCCTAAACATACCACTGCCCATAAATCCTAGCCTCTGGGTAAACCCAATCTGAGATAGAAGGAGTGCATGCTCTTCCCTCAGCCCCCTAAAACTCACAATGTACATCAATGTATTAAAAACTCTAAAACTTCCTATAAGAAATAATTTTTTACATGGGCAGGGGCGCTCAACAGGCTCCTGCCCTAGCTTGTTGTAAGAGGATGCTTGTTTGTTTCCAGCTGCTCAGCCCTGAAATAATCACACAGAAACCATATTATTTGGCCAATAGCTTAAGTGTATTTCTGGCTAACTCATATCTTAAATTAATCCATCTCCATTAGTCCGTGTATAGCCACAGGTTGTGGCTTACAGAGTAAAGTTCCAGCATCTGTCTCCGGTGGGGCTACAGGGCTTCTCTCTGACTCTGCCTTCTTTTTCCCAGCATTAAGTTTAGTTTTCCCCATCTAGCTCTGTTCTGTCCTATTCTGCTATAGGCTCAAAGCAGTTTCTTTATTAACCAATGGTATTCACAGCATACAGAGGGGACTCCCACATCACTAGCTGACAAACCATTGGTAATTAATGACTTCTGGGGGAAAAGAAATAATTTTTTTTGGAGGTGTGATTGCTGGTAGGCTGCCTATGGGGCCCTGTATGGCCCCTGTGCATGCAGATACCATTAATGGACTCGGTGAGTTTAAAAAAAGAAAAGAAAAGAACATGAAGGTTGGAAGGGTAAGTACTAGGGCTATGCAAAATGAAGGCAGAAAGGTAGGAATGGGGATGAGTATATACTGTGAATATGGGTATGGGATTGTCAAAGAACTTCTTTAAAATTCTAACCCAAAAGAAAAATGTTAAAGCCTCCCTTTGCCTAGCATCTTCTAACCAATTTGGCCAACAGAGTCATTTTATCTCAAACATCTCAGGGAAACAGTGTTTTCTGGAAGACACTTTGGAAAATGCTATGCAAGCAATCAAGAAGAGGAAAACCATAGCTTGGTTTTGAAACATACAAGGAGGGCTGGGGAGAAGGCTCAGTGCATGGCTTGCTGCATACGTGTGAGGACCTGATGTGGAACTCTAGCATGCAGCTAATAGTCAGACATGACAGCAGAGGTCTGTGACCCCAGCACTGGGATGGGGAGGAGGCAGGCAGATCCTGGGGATCCCTGGCCTGCTAATCTCACTAATGAAGAAACACCAGGTCAATGAGAGACCCTGTCTCAAGAAATGAGGTGGAAGGGCTGGGAAGATGGCTCAGCAATTAAGAGCACTAAGTGCTTTTCCGAAGGATCCTATTTGAGTCCAAGCCCCCCCCCCAGCACCCCATTTTACCTGAGCACACATGCACAGTGATATCCAGGCATGCATATGCACCCATATTGAAGCACCCATACACACACCTTCATTCACAACAGCCAATTCATATCTATCTTCTATTCAGGACTTCTGAACTGAGTAGCCCACAGAGGTAAGGGCTGAAACTCTCTCTCACTCCAAAAACCCCAGGGTCAAATAAAGTGCATAGCACATATTCTGGAAAACACGGCGAATCAATGTACAAATGAGGATCTTTAAAATTGCACTTACCTACATACTGAACAACAGTGTACACCCATGACATATGCACAAACACCCACATGCATACGGGAACACATGCACTCCCATAGACCCCCAATGTCCTTCCAGAACCCAAGGTCAGAACATGCCATCGCCCCCACTGACAAGGATCTCTTGGCTGCTATCCAGAGAGCCCCCGGCAGCCATTACTTTGCTATCAGTCTATCTGCCCCATTTATAGTTGAAATAAAATGTGTCACGGCTGCTTCACTGGAGACCAATGTAGACGTGGAGGGAAATGGAGAAATATCGGCCCAGCTTGCATTCTGGCTCGCTGGCTTGGGGGAGCTTAAGGCATAAACGAGTTTGGACTTAATTGACTTTTTTATTGGGCTTTAATTCACTGGTACTTTTCCAGAGACTGACTCCAACAGGCAGATGCAGGGTTGAGCAGTCTCTAGGGCCACCGGCCAGCCCCTCTCCTCCTCTTTCCCTGTGCCCTCAAACCTCTTCTGAGCCCCTTCTTTTGGCAGGATCATCCTCTGCCCCATAGGACACAAGGAAGTGGAGTCAGCTATGAATTCCCATCGCCTCCTGCCCGCCTTCCATCTTATTCCTCTTCTCAGCCGTCCTCTCGTGTTATAATGCCCCTCCCTAGCAAGGACATTTCAATTCGGTACAGTAACCATGATTGAGAGCTCATTGGATTGCCTGTACAGAGCACTGGGATACAGAGATGAACAAGAGTGAATTTTTGCCCTCTGGGAGCCTGGAGTCAAGTGGAGAGAGAGACACATAAATCCCACAGTACAATAGATGCCAGCAATTAACCTGGGAACGGGGCCCAGAGAGGCTCAGCAAGGCACTATGGTCCTGACAAGGCTGCCCAGATGGGACATCTCCACTGTTTCTTGAAGGGGAAAGAATCTGCCAGGAGGGCAACTCCTGGAAGGGCATTCCAGGCAAGTGAAACAGCAGAGCCAGGGGTCTGGAGGAATGAGAGGGTAAAAGTTGTCCCTGGGTGCTGGTCCTACATAGCTAGAATAGATGGAAGAGAGCAGAGAAGAGCTTACGGGAGCAGCGAGGGGAAGCAGCATCCATGAGCCTAGAAGTCAGAAAGCCTGTTTTGCAGACTTCAGTAGCATACAGCTCTGGGCATGGGCCTTTTCTTCTCTTAGCCACAGGGGCTGAAAGTCCTTCTTCTTAAAGTTTATCCTCGCACCCACTCCCAACGCCGTCTTCTATTCCTCTGCCACCCTGCACCTGACTCAAAGGATGCTGGTTTGGGATTCTTCTGGATGAGCTGGGAGTGGAGAGAGCCCAGCACATCTCCTATCTGGGTGTGAGCATCCCAATCGTTCAGAACAGCTGACTCTGTGGGAAATGCACTGGGTGCCCTCCTCAGAGATCTGCCCTGAGCCCTGCAGGTGCTGTACCCGGCCTAAGGATAGCTCGGATGGAGCACTCCTTTCAGGGGCCCCATAGCCCTCTTTCTTTCAGAGTTTGCCTTCCAGATTATTCCGGTTGCCATTTAAAAGGATCATTTTTGGTGGTCTGGGAGACTTCCTGACTTCAGCATGTAAATGAGGCATGAGCAAAAGCGATGTGCTATATACAGTCCTTCGAATATATGAGCAGTTTATCTCCAGTGCAGTGAGCCTGCCTTTCTATTTGCCCGGGACAACGGCAGCTTACACCTGTTGTTCAGAGCGATTACTGAGAATGGACTCGGTTTTCTGTCACCAGGGTCCTCCCCAAGGGGTCAGATCACACTGTGGCCCTGCCACTTTTCAGGGCAGGAGCCGCAGCAGAAAAACACTGCTACCGGTCTTGCATAAATGACTTAACCTTTCTGGACTTGGCCTTTATTCTCAGGACAGATTGTAACATCTTCCATACTGAGTCTCTCGGAGAAATATGCAAAGCACCGGGTGTCAGTCTGTAACCCGCAGCCCTCACCATCTCTGTCACTGGCAAGTCCAAGATCCTCTGTGCTGGGCCTGGAGTTGTAGGCTGGGTGCTGGCTGCATGCAGGAATGAGTGAGTCCACTGGCCAATCAAGCACAGAAAACAGAAAATGGGGGTTGTCTCTGCACCCCAGTTCTCCGTTTCTCCACATAAGCTGGGACTATCTGTTCTTTCTGTTCCTCTTCCCACCCACCAGTGTACCCCAACTAGGCTCTTGCCTGGTCCCTGCTGGACAGACTCCTGGCCTCCTGCCCCCTGCAGCTAACTCCACTCTGCTTCTGAAGGCAGTGAGGAGTCAGAAGTGGCCATTCCAACGTCTCACCTGGAAGATAAGCATAAGACACACCCTGCCTTTCTTCTTCTAAGGTCCCTCCTGTTCCCTGAACTGCTTCACTGCCATTTGCTTGGGATCATGTGGAGTGAGCCCCGGGGTCATAGAGTTGAGTTTGAATGTTGCCTCGACTTGTTTGCAGGGCTAAGCCTGAAATCACTCGCATGTGGCAGAACATCTTTTAACCACTTGGTGTCCATGTTTTCCATCCCTTGCATTAGTACGGCACACGATAGGAAACCGCAGAGCTGTGTTGGACACTGCTCAGTGCAAGGCCAGCCCCAGGGTCTTCACAGTTTGGATCAGTCCGCCCTTCCTGTCTCTACCAGCACTTCCTTGCCCCTTGAAATCCACAAAGGTGCACCCTACTCCTTCCCAGAGATTAACAGGAGTGGACTTCTGTGCAATCAGTGTCCTCTGCCCTTCCCTGCTCCTAGTGCCCCAGTGCCCTGAAATCTTCCTTCCCACCAGCCACAGTGACAATCTCAGCTCCGTCACGAATCCTTTTCTGATGCCTGTGGTCACTCAGTCCAGCTGTGGGTTTCATTGGGTGTATGTTTGACGGCCTCCTCTGCTGATCGCTCAGATCTTTTTGCTGCTGTTTATTGTCGTGATTTGCTTACATGTTCCCTGGAAAGAGACCCTCCAGTTCCTGAGGGCAGGAGCCATTTCTTAGTCATCCCAGCACGGTAAACAACTTCAGATCTTTCAGGAGCGAGGCAGGGCATGAGCAAAGAAGATTGAAATTCAAGTCATGATTTCTCATCCCTGCCACTGAGAGCCTGAACCAACACACACCTGTCTTCTGCTCCCCACACACAGACTTGCAGTCACAATAAAATTTAAACACATTAGAATGCAGAGCTATGGAGCCCAGAGGTCTGCACTGAGTCGGGCCCTAGAAACGCTGCCTCTACGGTGAAGGGTTACTGAACAAGGAAGTGGGTCTCTACTACAGGTCGCAAGTGTGTTGTCTGTGTGTGTATGCATGTGTGTGTGTTTATGTATGTGTGTGTCTCTATGTGGGTGCCTTTGGGCACACACAGCTGTGTGTGCATGTGGTGTGTATACATATGTGTGCATGTGTTTATGCTGGGGTCAGTTAAGACTCCTTTACAGCTCTTCAGCTGGACATCCGAATCTTGGAATTCTGGCCCATGGTCCTCCTCCTCATACTGAATATGGCATGTGTGACACCTTCCGCTATCTCTACGACTCTCAATATTTTAGACATAATATCTAGTTTGACTTCATGACAACCTTAGAGGCAGAGGGTGACGCAAGGAAGGCCTAGTTGAAGCAAGGGAAGTGAAATTACCATCCTAGGACAATGGCAGAACCAGAAAGACAAGCAAGTTGGTTCTAGACTTGTAGGTATATGATCTTGTAGGTATACAGACTGTGGCATATAATCTTAAGCCACATACTAGGTAGGCCAACATATCTGTTGAGTAAAAACCTACATGGCTCTGAGAAGAGGGCTCAGTCAGTGAAGTGTCTGATATACAAGCACAAGGACTCACGCTCACTATCTGAAACTCACACTGAAGACAAGAGTCAGCATGGTGAGGTGCACTTGCAATTCCAGTGCTGAGGATGCTCAGGCTCGTGCCAGCCTGGCTGACCAGCTGAGTTCTGGGCTGGTGAGAGACCAGGTGTCCAAACAAAACAAAGGAAAAGGTGGGTGGATCCATATACATGGGCACACCCACCCACAGGCATCACACACACACACACACACACACACACACACAGAGAGAGAGAGAGAGAGAGAGAGAGAGAGAGAGAGAGAGAGAGAGAAGAGTCAGAAGCAGAAAGAGATAGAAAAAGAGAGAGGGAGAAGAGGAAGATGAGGAAGGTGGGGAAGGAGAGAGGAGGAAGACCTGCCAAGCTGGCTAGGAGAGCTGACAGAGGGTTTCAGGGTGGCATGGTCAGGGCCAGGCCTTCCGGCCCAGTAGAGACAGCTTTGGTAAGGAGCCCGCTCCCAGCCCAGCTCTGCAAAGGGACGGCTCCTGGCCTCTGGAGGCTTGAGTAATGGTTTTCTCCTGAGTCTGAAGGACGGTCTCTGGCCCACTGTCTCAAGGCTACTCTTGGTGTTTTCCCTCCTTGCTGTGCATGTGGCTCTAATTCCCTTTCGGTTCCGTTTGGTACACACCACTTATGTTCTCAAACGCACCATTAGGCATCTGATGTATGCTGTGTTCAGCATGGCAACCACCCTGGTGCTTGACTGGAGGATGTCTGCTGTCCCTGAGAGTGCTGCCTGCTAATGAGTGCTCCCCAAGGGCCACCTCGAATCTCTGTAGTTCCCCCAGCAGGGAGAGTGGAATGACCTACACCCAGCTCTCCAGAACCCCAAGGCACAAAGAACCAATCTCCATGCAGTGCTCGCCATTTTATTTTATATTTTATCTAGCACACATTAGTTAGGCACCCATGGTATGGCAGCTGGATATAGAGAAATAAGACAAATACCTTTCCTTCTCCTCACTGAGAATGACTTTAGACCTGTCCAGGACTGGCTCAGGGTCCAGAAGTTTATAAGATTGTGCTGAATGGGTGTGTCAATGGAAGACTGTGTCCGAGCAACACAGACACATAAATAGCTCCCCACACCCTGCATGTCATTGAGAGGTGGGAATGACACAGGATGTGGAGAAAACCAGCAGTTACTCGTGTGTGGGGGGGTGTGCACGCATGCACATATGTCATGATGCATGTGTGGAGATCTGAAGATAATCTCTACTGCTTGCTTGAGACCCTGGTCCCTCCTGTTATTGCTTTACACACTTGACTAGCTGTCCAAGCCTCTGGACATTCATCTGTCTCTCTCCCATCTCACCATAGGGGTGTGCTAGGTTTTCAGATGTATTATCTGCTACTGTACCTGGCTTTCTTTATGTAGGTCCTGGGGATCCAAACTCAGGAGGTCAGGGTTGTGAGGCAAGCACTTGACCTACTAGGTCATTACCCCAGTCTGCAAACCAGCAATTATCCCCTTTAAAAAAGATTGGAGTCCCTTTATCCCTTTAGAAAGCTGGGGTTTTATCAATGAAGTTTGTAAGTTTTCATTGCTGCTACTGAAGTCAGGGTGACCCATGAAGATATGACTCATCCTTTAGTTATCCCGGAAACGTGAGCTGCAGCGGTTACCAACATGTGGGCTGGACTGCAAGTCCCATCCCTCCTCCCCACCAGCTCCTGCCTCTGCTTAAGCTTGGTTACATAATGTGCTTGTCTGGCTACATGGCAGCTGTCCAGATTCATTTGAAGCCTCTGAGATCATCCTGTCTCCCATTTTACTGATGAGAAATCTGAGGTTTCAAGAGACCAAGGTCCTCGTTCAGGTTCACACCACCAGAAATCAAAATCAACAGAATACAGACAGGAACTCCAAACTCACACTGCCATAGATTCAAACTGCTTTCCAAACCTCAGGTTCTCCACCCTGATCCACAGGGACATCTTACTCGACTCCCCCTCTCAACGTTCAAGGTCTGGGCTTCCTCCTTCTCCCACACTCGGATGTCCTATTGTCTGAAGTGAGAGACACCCTCGGCCTAATTCGTGCTTGGGTCTATAGTGGTGCTTCTCAACCTTCCTAATGCTTCAACGTGTTAATCCAGTTCCTTGTATTGTGGTGACCTCTAACCATAAAATTATTTTTGCTGTTGCGTCATAACTGTGATTTTCTACTATTAGAGATCATAATGTAATATTTGATATGTGGATGGTTGTTTGACCCTGGCACTCACTGGTTAGTCAGCCTCACTAATTGGTGAGCTGCAAACCAGTGAGAGACCCTTTCTTACAACACAAGGCAGGGCCGGGGGGATGCCTCAGCGTGTAAGTACTTCAAACAAAAGCATGAGGACCAGAGTTCAGATCCCCAGAACCCACATAAAACCCTATATGGTAGCACACCTCTGTAACCCAGTATTCCTACAAGAAGGAAGACAGATACAAAGGAGCTCCCAGTAGCTCACGGGCCAGATAGCCTCGTGGAGAACAAGGAATGCTGCCTCGAACAAGGTAGAAGGCAAGGGCCAAAATCCACAGATGTCCTCTGACTTTATACACTCCATCCATAGCATGTACCTGTACTCACACAGAGAAACACATATAAATATACACCCACAACACATACACACACACACTTGCATGCACACACATGCACACACATACACAAAAGAAAACAAGGCATATGACTCCAGAAGAACGACACCAGATGTCATTTTCTTGCTTTCATACTCAAACCCACACGTGTGAATACAGACCTGCATGTGTGTGCATGCACGCACACGTACACGCGTACACACACACACAAGCTAATTAAATATGCCTACCTCCTTAGAAAGATCACTGGTCACTTTGTTGAGCTCCCTAAGTATAGCCCAAACCCTTGATCTGTTCTTCATAGTGGTACAGAATTCAGCTATTATCTGTCTCAATGATCTCTCCTCAAATATTTGTAATAGCCATCAAGATTCTCTCTAAACCTGCTCATTTCTATTCTAAATACCCCCGTTGCACCAGACATTTCTTCTTTGTATCTGACAGTGATCCAGGAAGAGACTCGATCACCTCCTTAGCAGCCTCCTCCCGGACACATCCATCATGCAGGCAAGCAGACAGGAAGAGGTTTGCTGGGGGAGGTGCTGCCCATCCGCCAGCCACCGTGGTGCACAAAGCTGGGCAGGACTCGATATAGGTGTGTTTGCTTTTGCAGTCTGTGAATAGCTGAGCCGTGTGCAAATTAATCTTTTCTTACAACACAAATTTCAGCATTATCTCTTTCATTCATACTTTTTAATTTAGTCATTCAATGAATCAATCTTTACTGGGTATGTTAAGACAGGCCTTGTAAAAAATGCTTGGATAGACAGTAAGACATAACCTCACACTTTCGGGATAGGGCAAAGAGAGACCAATAAATGGACATCTCCTCTTATTGGAGTCTGTTGGTTACTGCTAAGCCTCAAGACAGGTCCTGAGACTGTGGCAGCACAATGGATGCTGTGGTCACTATTTTAAGAATTGATTCTGTCATCGGCTCAACAAGTGGCACCTGACAGCTCCCACTCCAGAAACTCCTTCTTTGGGGATTGCACTCTGGTGAAAAGAGCTCACATCTTCAGCTCTGGCCTCTGTCATGACTGTGTAGAAGTTGAACTCTTCCCACCAAAGCCCCCTCGATGTGTTTCCAAGAACCCTGCCAGATGGTCTTTCTATGCAGATGTCCATCTTCAGGCTACTTCCCGGGAGACTTGGCACATGAGCCAAAATGAGACAGTTGAGAGCTGGCCTTCTGGAGTGGAGAAATGGCGTTCACCAGGTGATCCCACAAACACAAGGCCATCGGGGCCATGAGGAAGAGTGCATAGTGCCATGAAAGAGGGTCCCTTCGTCAGCCCCAACTTCCGTGCTGCCAGATGAGCTCTGACGTTCAAGGGGATGATAGCAAACCAAGAGTATACTGGACTGGAGGAGAGCAAGGAGTGCTACCAGAACCCCAAAGAGAGAGCATCTCATTCTGAGGAGAAGGTGGCCAGCTGGGGCAGGTATTGGGAAAGGGGTATGTCCCAGCTGCAGTACAAGGAGAGGTGAGCATCTGCTCAGTGGAGGAGCGAGGGCCTTAGGGCAGAGGGATCAGTATTTAAGGGATGTAGGATATTTGGGGAGAAGCAGAGCATATTCACAAGACATAGGTAAGAGGGGGTCACACGGAGCTTAGCAGCTCTGGTATGCTAAGCCAACCAAAGCATTTGGTACGGTTTCCAGAAAGATCCTCCTGACTGCTGTGTGGAACCCTGATGGACAAGGGAGGGAGCAGGCAGGGAGACGCTGGAGGAGGCACTACAGCTCACTAGATCAGCAATGACACTCTCCAATCTGATTCAGGGCTGAAGCCAAGCAGGCTGGTGAGGAAGAGGAGGTTAACTGGAGGGCTAACTTCAAAGCAGAAGCGAGGCAATTTCAAGCTATAAAGAACTGCTGCTCGTCTTCCCCCCTCAGACCTCTAACTTGGACATCCAGGGCTGGAGAACTTCAGTAGAGTTCGGGAGACACAGCCAAAACTCAATCCATAGATCAGAAGCCCCCAGGAGGCCACACTAAAGGGTCTCAGCCCCTCCCTCTGCCATGCCTGGGAACAGTGGGCACTGCAAGTTTCGAATACCAACTCACAGTTTGATTTACAAGTAGACATGCGGGGATGTGCTTTGTGCAAACCTTGAATTTTGTTACATTGCTAAGAAACGCTAGCGTGGGTTTTTTTTTTTTTTTTTTTTTTGCTGCTGTTTCATGGAATGGGATGCATGGAGCTTGGGCTTCATCAGACAGGCTCTGGTGGAAGCAAGTCCTGGGGCTGCTTTTGACCTGCTAGGAAGGCTGTTTTGCCTCTGGAGAATTGTGTCTCTTCTTCTACAATGCGGATGAGAGCTGAGGGGGAGGGGGACTAAATGTGGCACAGTGCCTGGCACGCCGCAGACATCAGTCTAATTATCCCTCTGGGAAAGTCCTGCATCTGAGACTTGCAAAGTGGTCCCAGGCAAACAAGTGTATAGCTGCTGTAGCACGAATTCTAATTGGCATTAATAATAAAAACCCAGAGTCAGTTACAGGGGTTAATACTGAAGATCAGAGAAGCAGAACACCCAGCCACTAGAGAGTTCTTACCTCTGCCAGTGCTTAGACCGGAGGGGTGATCTTGTCTCTACGAATCTTCAGACTGCATCCTCAGACTGCCTCTGTCTCCACCAAACCTCAGACAACATCTGAGCTCCTGTCTCCTCCCACCTTATTCCTCTCTCCACCCAGCCATATCACTCCTGTCTCTACCTCTCTAGTGCTGGGGTTAAAGGTGTGAGCCACCACAGCCTGTTTCTTTTAGACTGGATTAATTTCCTGTAGTTCAAGGTGGCCTTGAACTCACAGAGATCCGTCTGCCTCTGTTTCCCGAGTGCTGGGTTTAAAGGTGTCTGCCACCACTCCCTGGCCTCTATGGCTAACTAGTGACTTGGCTCTGTCTGCACTTTGATCTTTGGGCAGGCTTTATTTGTTAGATCACAAATGAAATATCACTACAGGCTGCCATTCACCCCAGCATGAACAGTGGACAGGGCTGAAGCCACCACAAAGATCACTGAGAAACTGATGCTGGATCCTCCAAACAGCTCTTCCGGACTCACAGTCAGCTGGCACAGTCATCATTCTACTTGGTCTCCAGGACAACTGAGAGAGGCAGGAATGGCCAGATCATTTGGCACATGACAGACCAGCAGCATGGGGCCTGTAATGGAAGAGCCTGGACTTCATTCCTACAGAATTCACCTGGCTATTATCCCCACTATTCAAGGAGGAAACTGAAGATCAGAAAAAAAAATTAGAAACCAGCCCAAGGTCAACCAACCCAAGGCCTGCCTGCAGCGTGGGATTTCATGATGCTGCTCCAAGATTCATCTCCTCGGAGCCTCAGTTGTAAATGGGACAGCAATCGATTTGACAAATGTATTATGGGAACCACCTGTCAGCCACCTTCACCGTGTCTATCTCTGCTCATCTCCTCGTGGCTTTGTCAGGACGAGGATGAGGGCAAAGGCGGAGGAGGCTTCTGTTGACAGCCCTGAAAGAGAGCACCCCTTTTGGGTTCTATCCCAGAGTCCTTGTATGCCTCCTGACTCACAGGCCAGGAAAAGGAGCTAGCAGGGTCTGGTGCAGAGTGGAGAGGACAAGAAAGACAGGCTGCAGGGTATGTGGATGCAGACCCAATCCCTGTCACCACACCCTACCCCTGTAGGTGCTCACAACTCAGGAGGCATTATACTCCCAGGTGAGCTTTACCTGACGTATCCATTGAAGAACTGCATCCTGAAGCTTGATGGGCGTGGGTCTATAATGACATTTATCTCCTTGACAATCAGAAACAGTCTTATTTCCATTTTTGCTACAGCAGCTCCTGAGTTACCTGAGGGGCAGCATCCATGTCCTGTCCACCTGTGTGATCCCAGGACCTACCACGATGGTTGAAATGTAACCACCCGTTAGATGTGAAGTAAAGAATGTTTTGTCTTCTGTTTTGAAAGCCTCCACTCACCTCAGATATTTGCATCATAAGCCAAGGCCCTGTGGTCCATAAGAACCACACCAACATGAGAATCTGGCTGCTAACCTGAGAGTAGACAGGAAAGCAAGCGTTGCTTGATAAACATTAGCCCAACTGAAAAGTTAATGAGGTGTTTTGAAGACTTATTTTTAATTTTTCTTATTTATATGCATGTACATATATGTGTGTATGTATATATGTATGCATACATGCATGCAGGTGCCCAAGGCAGACAGAGGAGGGTATCTGATTTCCTGGAGCTAGAGATAAAGGCAGCTATGAGCCTCCCAGTGTAGGTGCTGGGAACTGAACTCAGATCCTCTGCAAAATGTTCTGCACTGCAGAACCATCTCTCCAGTCCAGCAGTCAGGATCTTATCTGGAAGTCTATGCTCTCTCTGAGCTAGACCAGGGGCCAAACCTGTGGCAGTATTTTTAAAACAAGTAAAGTCTTACCTCTGTTTCCGTCAAACAACCTTGGCAGCATGGCAGAACTTACCTCCGTGAGCACTGATAACAAATGAGATTCCTCCCCTTACTAACATTACCAGATTCCTCCACAGCAGCCAGACTGCTAGACCAGAAGAGTTGCAAGGCCCAGAGGAGAGGATTGCTGGGTAATCTATTCTGTCTGCTATGGACCTGGGAAGGAACATGGCATCAAGCCGACTGCCTCTCTGCCCACCAGATCCACATCCCACATGTCAGGAGAAGGCAGACTCATTAAACTACAAACACCCTCTTGCCCTGGTGAAGCCACAGAAACTGAATATTCATGGTGCAAGCTTTGCTACTAAAATCCTAAGTTTCACAACAACTGAGACCAGACATGGCAGAGAAGTAGACATCAATGGTGTTCTCAGAGAACTTAAAAGAACTGAAGTAGGTTTGACAGCAATAAAAAAGAGAAGGAGCAGAACATTAGTGTGAGGATATCAGAGCCTCAGCCCTCTGTGGATAGTCACCTGTCTGACCTTTTCTTGATAAGCTTTGACAATAAACCTGCCTTGGGATTGTTTTCTGCCCTGGCATTAATGGGAACATCTGCTTTTCGTCTGTAAACATCATAAACCATCATTTGGTCTCCACTGATGCATTGCTTCAATGCAGCCCTGAAGGATGGTGCAGAATTTCCCAGGAACACTCCATAACTCACTTTGGGGGGTGGGAAGTCCTTCCTCCCCCACCTCCCTTCTTCACCTACACAGAAAGGAAATTCCAGCAGGTACAATGAAACAGCTGCTCTGTGTGCTACGTGGTCTCAGTTCAGTCTTGACCATCCAGGCATGAAACACACAGATTATTTGGGGTGTGGCGGCATGCACTCTAATGTTGGTACTCAGAGGCAGATAGGGCTGGATCTCTAACATCCCTAGGCCAGCCTGGACTGCATAGTGAAGTCAGGCGAGACAAGACTTCATAGTGCGACCCTGTCTAAAAGCAAGACAAAATGAAATGAAGTACTCACAGCAGGAAGGTGAGCCCACCCAAGGCCCTGGGGTTGATACTAGGAAGATAAATACCGGCTAGGGTAATACAAACTTCATCTTCAGGAATACGCAAGGAATGTTCCAGAAGGAATCTGAGCAAACTGCAGGGAAAGTCACCAAGTAGGCATGAATTTCTACAAGTTTAGCAGACAGCAGTTGTAATAGCAGCAGGAATAAGTCCGTAGTCATGGGTAAGGAGGTGAAGAGACCTGGCCATGGTAGCCGTGATACATTCTACTCTTTGGTTTTACAAGCTTGGCCTTGTAGTCCACATGGAAGTGAGACATGAGGTATTCACCTTCCCATCTGAATTCTTTGAGCATCACAGTCTCTAGATTCACCCATGTTTTTATAATTAACAATATTTACTTCTTTTTGAAAATTGAATAGGTTTAATCAAGGATGGATGAGTAGACCATTGACAGACAGACAGACAGATCTCACATTCTTCACCCAGTCACTGCGCTTCATTTGATTCCATTATCTTGGCACTGTGAAAAATGTAACATGGGAAAGCAAGTATCTTTTTTTCCTTTTTCTTTTTCTTTTTTTTCGAGACAGGGTTTCTCTGTGGCTTTGGAGCCTGTCCTGGAACTAGCTCTGTAGACCAGGCTGGTCTCGAACTCACAGAGATCCGCCTGCCTCTGCCTCCCGAGTGCTGGGATTAAAGGCATGTGCCACCATCGCCCGGCTAAGCAAGTATCTTTTTAACATACTGCTTTAATTCTCACAGATGTTTAGCTAGACATGGGGTTGCTGGATCACATAGAAGTTCCAGACTTATTTTTTGAGCCATACCAAATGGTTGCACTAATTTTCCCCCCATCAACAGTGTTCAAGGGCTTGCCTTCTATTGTTCCCACATCCTTGCCAGCACTTGCCATCTTTCGTGAGAGTGCTAACAGCCATCCACAGGTGTGAGGTGTTGGCTCTTGCGGATTGAATTTGCATTTCCCTGATGACTAGTGGTAATGAGCATTTGTTCCAATATCTGATGGCCATTTGTAATGGTTGTTACAAGAGGCTGGGTGGTGTAAGAGTGAAGGGGAGAGGGAAGACTTTAGTTAAAGGCACAAAGTTTTAATTAGACCTTAGACATAGTTTTGACAGTGAGCAGCATAGCCTGATGTCCATGATGGGAACCATGCACCCAAAACCACATTTTATAGGAGCTCAGATTTCAGAGTTGGAAGGAGAATTCCTATTAACAATAAAATTGCTAGCTAATTTTATCCTCTGCAAACCTCTTTGCGTCGACTGTCTCTAGCGTGATGGGGACATAGACTAAGGCACGTTGTTGAGTGTAGCAGGACTCGCAGCCTCCTCCTGATGCCCCCCCCCAGCCTGCTTTGCGTGGGAGGTGGAGAAGACTGGGACCACGGCCTTCACATCCCCAGAGCAGGGAAACAGAGTGACAGAAGGAGCAGGAATATGGAAACAGCAAGGGAGAGTGGGAGTTTTGTGCCACACTTTCTTTTCTTCTTCCCTTTCTTTCTGTGTTCCTGTCCTCCTTGAAGCAAGGGGTCTACCCCTCAGTTCCAGTCCCTACACTGGCTGTGGCTAATGAGGTGTTCTGTATAGTCTGCTTTGGCCCATTAAAAACGTGCTCAGCTTAGTCGATGTTCCATGTTGTTTATTCATTCTTGAGCTTCACACATGCATGTAATGTACTTTGATCATATTTAACCTGACTCCACCCACTACATCTTCCTAGACCCACCTCCAACTCTCTCACCATGCTGGAATGTTGACTGACTTGGTCTGGTTCTGGCCTTGGGCAGGTAATCCCAACTGCTAGAGAGTGCAGGAGTCCCACTGTACCTAGAAGACACTGTCCACTACAGTCCTCCTTAACTTCTGACTCTTACAATCTTTCTGCCCCTCTTCCGTGATGACCCTTGAACCTGGAGTGAGGGGCGATCTAGATATCCCATTGCCGCTGAGGATCCCGCAGACACTTACCTGATGTCCACTACACAAGAAACTTCTTTGATGGAGTCTAAGAGTGACATTCATCTACCGGTAGAGATATGAGCTTAGAGGGCAGCTTGTTGCTATCTCCATTTAGCAAAATAATAGTGGTATGTGCACCCCCAGGGCCTCTGACTCCCCAACCATGGGCAGATTTATAGCACTGGCCTGTTTTTCATCTTGTGGAGTGGGCCTTAAATCAATCAAAAAGTGGTTTGTTACACTCATAAAATTCATGTCAAATGTGCTCATTTTGATTTGACTTGTCTTGGCCCCATTCAGGGTGACATCATAGTGGTGGTCAGATCAAGGGGCCAAGCTGATCCAGGGAGACTCCAATGCTAATTCCTCTCAGTCCTGGCCTCTCTGCCTTCATCATTACCCTTGTCCCACAGCTGAGCCATGGGTCATAAAGTACCTACTATGTGCCGGTTATCAGATAAGGCTCTGGGAATCCAGAGATGAAAATAACCCAACTCCTATTAGCAATAGGAGACAGCTAGTAAGAACCTCAGAAAAATACTAGCAAACCTGCCCTCACATCCATTTGAAATATGCATCAGGCCCTGGTGTCTGTTGGCTGCTCCCAAGTCAAACACGCTGTAGTCAAACCTGAAAGAATTCTAGTACCCACCACCAAGGACCTCCATGTGGGAATCCCTAATGAGTGGCAGGAAAGGGTCTTTAGCAGCCTGGTATTTTGAATGTCTTTCCAGGAGAATGGCCTCAAAGAACTCACTGGCCTTCCGGGTGATTTCAATAACAACCCACCCAGATAACAACTGCTTACCTTGTGTTGGACTTAAAGGGGGAACACTCCACACTGCCCCAGCTCCCTGCATGCTAGTGTCCTAACAGACAGAACTTTCTTCTACAAAGTGCTCTACACCTCTTCCTGAATGGTGTTTAGGTTAGGGTTTGTAGTGAGAATCCACAAGAGTCTGGGAGAGGTTCGAAAGAATTTATTTAGATGTATAATAGGGGTGAACGCTCACGGACACAGGATACACTGCTGTGGTTGTTCTTCCCAAGGGGAAAGAGCACCAACAGCAAGCCGCCTGCTTAGATCCTAACATCAAGCCTGCTCAAGAACAAGAGAGAGCAAGTAACTGCCCCGACCTTTCCTTTAATGAGGTCTACGGGCAGAACAGAAGTATCACCTCTATAGGGTCAGATAGCCCAAGGTCATGGGTGGGGCGAATACCTACTACACTTCCCCCTTCTGTATAAATGAGAAGGTTCTAAACAAAATTATATTCAATAAGGGCAATTATCAAGTTTTGTCCAGGAGAAAGGGTAATAGCATATACAAAAATAGAACTATAACGAAACAAGAACAACATCAAGCAAGAAACAGATACTAAATGTCCAGGCCATAGGTAACTGGCAAATAACAGAGATTATTCCAACAGCTGTCCCATCCTGAAGAGCCTAAGTCTTGTACCTAATGTACCTAGCTTAAATATGAGAGGATAGTAGCTTTGACTATATGAGGTTTGACTTCTAACCTCATCAAAGGCCCAAGAAGGAAAATAATATTACCTGAGTAAGCAGGAAGTGCAAGCAAGTGACTTCTAAGAGATGCAAGAAATGACAGAAACAGCTGGCTGCCCGGACAGTCACCCAAAGACTCTGTGAAAGAGTGAGCAACTGAACCCCTCCTTCCTTTAAAGGGGTCTCTTGGCAGAGCAGAAGCACTGCCTCTATAGGGTCAGATAGCCCAAGGTCATGGGCAGAACAAATACCCACTACAAGGGTTCGCTTAGCTCTAACTAACTAGCACTAGAAAGGCTTTGGCTGCACTCTAGTATTGGAGACATGCAGCAAGAGGCCTCGACTTCTTAGCAGAGTTAGCCCAGTAAATGTCACATGGAGACAAGTGGTCTTTGGGCATAGGGCTGGGGGGGGGGTCTCACAACCTCACAACCATACCATACATTCAAATAATGCTAAGCATCTTAAGGATTTTTTTTACTATTTTTTTCAATTGACAAGTAATAATTGTGCATAGGTATGGGGTGCCTCCTTGTATGTAGATGATCAAGTGAAATTAATTAGCATATCTTTCCCTGGAAATATTTATCTTTTCCTTGTGGTACAAAGATCCTAAATCTTCTTTTTAAAGCTGTTTTTAAATGTGTGCTACATCATGATGGGTCGTAGTTATCATCCCTCTTTCCCGCATGAAATTTTGTGCACACTGATGAACCCCTGTCTTCCTCCACCGGCCCCGCCATTTGTGACTACCCCATACTCCATGCCTCTGAGAACTTGACTGTTTCCACAGACAGCTGAGCCCATCACTTACTTACCGAAGCCCTCTTCTTCTAACAGCTCCCACATGTAAAGTGTGACGTTAGCAGGGCACTCCCTCGCTGTGGTTTAGCCTTTCAGGGCCTCTAGGTGTCCACATCTGCAAGCCGGGAGAGTGATACACCAAGGAGCTCTGGGAATCCTAAAAGAGAGCATGCTTAAAGAAGTTGGCACAGTGCCCAGTCATGGCACATGCTCAGTGATATGACCAATGTCCTGGGAAAGATGGCGGTCTCCTAATAAAGAAGTGGGACAAGAGAGAGCGTGTATCCTCTCTCTTACTCTCTCTCTCTTGCAACCAGGAACAGCATCTGCCACATGAACGTGCTTTCATGAGTGTTTACTAAAGTCATATGTGTGTGTGTGTGTGCACGCGCGTGCGTGTGTTCATGTGGATGCATTTGCACCTGTTTTCAGATGCATATGGAGGTCAGAGGTCAACATTCAGTGTCTTCTTCAACTACTTCTCTACCTTAATTTTTGAGACAGGGTGTCTCATGAAGCCTGGAGTTTGTCAATTGGCTCAGGCTAGTAGGCTAGTGACCTCTACCTGGCCCTCCCACCCCAACCCCCCATGTTTCCAGTGCAGGGATTACAGACATATTCAGCCACATCTAGCTCTTCGGTGGGTGCTGGGGATCTGAACTCAAGTTCTTCTATTTGCCCAACAGACATTTTACTGACCATGTCACCTCCCCAGCCCCCAGTCCCCAGCATCATCTCTTTAATCTTCTTGGGGGGACAGGCACAGTCAGACTTCTTAGAATACAATAAGTGGTCAAAGCACCCTGCAGCAGGAACAAATAAATTAGCATGCAGGTGTTTGAATAAGATACTGCCCCGGCCTTCCCAGAGCTGACCAGCCGCTCAGACTCTGTGCTAGTGTGTCTCTCTCACTGGAGCTCATTCCAAACTCCTTTCCTGCAATGTCAGAAAACAGAAGACAGATTCATTTTGTTTCCTGGAAGTCTGATAAAGACCTTTCACTGCGCCACTGTGTGAAATGTATTTGAAGAACTTCAAAGAGAGAGGAAGAAAAATTTCAATGATGAACCCTTAACAAGCACATTATCCTGAAAACAACCAATGAGAAACTCCGGTGGTTTTCATTGAGAGGAAAGTTGAACAGGGAAGTGCGGTGGGGGAGGCTGAGGCTCCAAGGATTTTCAGAACCATGCAATTTCATTTCCTTCGAGTGTAATAAGTGAGACAGGAAGAGAAGTGTACTGCCCAGAAGATGCCCTAAAGGTCAGGGTTAATGAGCAGGTTAGAAGGTTCGAAGCTTGCAGGCCCAGGTGCGTGCTGCCCGGTGGATGCTTCCATGGCTCCTAAGGGGCTTATACATAATTAATTTTCCTAAGTAGATACATGGTGTAGCAATGTTGTCTGCACTTTTAATTTGACCAAAGACGGTGTCTTTGTGGGTCTCAACCATTCCTGACCTTTCCCGGCAAGATCTCCGCTTTGTATTTCCCGTAAGCCGTTGAGTCAGGATTCCCCGACATTTCATACCAACCCAGAAACAGGCCCCGTAGCCCAAGTGCAGTGCCCCAGAAAGGATCCCAAATATGGCATCCAGGTTCTGACAGGTGCAGGTGGCCTTAGCTGTCATGCCCAAGTTTGATTGTCATGCCTTCCCCAGGGCAGCGGTATGTTCCAGGGCAAAGCATTTCACCTCTCTGAGCCTTAGACTCTCCCTGTTAGAAATGAGAAATCCGGAGGACTCGTGGTGTCTGGCACTCTTGAGATGTCTTTTCCACGCCAGATGGGAGAGCCTTAGGCAAGAAATCGGCTTGCCAGCCTGCTGGGATCTGAGCAGGCTGGGAGAGGCATGTGGGTGTGAGCTGCAGCTTTGGGAGCCAGTGAAGTCAAGAGCATGGGCCTTTGGAATAAGGAAGAGACTCGCCCTGGCTTTTGACTACCAGCTGTGTAGCCTGACTCAGCCTCCCTGAGTCTCTCCCTCCCTGTCTGGAAAGGACTGTACTCCTGTCACCACAGGGCAGAGTAAGGACAGGAGGTACAGGGTCACCTAAGGCAATCTGAGGAGGTGGAAGGTAACAAAACCAGTCTACAGCTTCCAAGCTGCTGGAAGAGGTTCTGGAAAGCCAGGTACATTGTCCCCACCCCTGATCCCCATGCTTCATTGATTTAGAACATCCTGTTTGGGATTGGCCACACATCTACATTGACTTAGTTGTTGAGATCCAAATGTAGATTTCACACTATGCTGTATGTGTGAAAGCATCGTGCTTTCCCCAGGACTCTTAGCCTGTGGAAATCCCATTAGCTCTCCTAGGCTTCCAGCTACAAGCTTAGTACCGTTAAGAAATAAGAAGTCAATGGCACAGGACTGTTTTTGGTTCTTCAAACAACTTGAAGATAAACTGGGTAGAGTGGAGGATACACAAGACAGGAGTCTCAAGGCTACCATTCTTAAGTTCATCTCAGTCTCTCCTTGTTCTTGCCACTACAATAAATCTCCCTATAGTGCATCTCTCTATAGCGCATCTCTCTATAGAGCATCTCTCTATAGTACATTTCTCTATAGCACATCACATCTCTCTATAGCGCATCCGTCTATAGCACATCTCCCTATAATGCATCTCCCTATAGCACATCTCCCTACAGTGCATCTCTGTATGGTGCATCCATCTATAGCTCATCTCTCTACAGTGTATCTCCCTATAGCGCACCTCCCTACAGTGTATCTCTATATAGCACATCTCTTTTCTGCTGAAAGAATGAGCACAGATCCTCTCTCTGATACGATCGCTAAAGAGACAATGCTGCTTTACCAGTTTCTCAAGCACAGTCACTATCGTTCTCTCCAATAGCCTCTGTAGCCCAACCAAGATTATGATGCCCCAGTTAAAAGAGAAAACTGGACTTAGGAATGCCCCATGATTATTCAGGGCCACAGAGTTGACAAGATGCCTTGGCCCCATCCTGTCTGACTGGAAATTCGATGGCTCCTTCTTTTTAACTTTGTCAAGAGAAAGATCCCAGTCTCTGTCTCCACAACCATGTAAGATGTCTGACTCTCCTGATGGTTAGGACCACCAAGGGAAGAACGAGATAGATAGTACCTCTGAAAGTGCCAATCACAGGTAGCACTGAGCAGACTCAGGAGTTGCCAGCTTCCTTCCCTCCAATCTTACAGAGCCACTCAGAAAGTTGAAGGGGTTTATAGACACTGTAGCCTATAAGCAAGGCACCATGAAGATACTAGCAATCACCATCATGGCCACGTATCACATTCTCAGTCCATCTAAAGAGTCCAGTCTGAAGCATGCATATTGCTTAATCCTCATTAAGCCTTACAAACCAATCCAGCTCCAAGACGTTCTCGACTTGCAGCAATCAGCAAACCCATCCCTGTGAGCCACAAATGGGGCTGTCAACTCTTACCACTAAGGCAGAGAAATGCCAGGAAGAATGGCAGATCTGGAGAAGCAGAGAGCTTGGCCTGACAGCCTAGACTTGAATAAATTGTATTTTCTGCCCGGGGGCGATAAGGTGTAAATCTGAAGCATGTGTTACACTTACCCATCATTATGTCCTGAAATAGGGAAGGAGAACTGCATCTTGTCCGAAGTTTGTAGAAAAATTGTGCTCTGTGTAAATAGCTCAGCAGCCTTTGATGCTGAGCCGAGAGGGAAATAATCCTCAGAAAAACAAGCAGGAGCAGCCGACTCCACAGCCCAGGAAGGGAGGCAGGGGAGGCACCAGCCAGTAGGCACTGTACTTTCTCAGAGCCCCCAGGGCTGCACACACAAAGCTAAACTGTCTTCCCATCATCTTAGCTCCTGATAGGATTGCTTGCTCTAACATCTTCGTAGAGATGCAAACGTGTTTGGTGCAGGTAAAGAGGAAGCTGGGTAGGAGACAGGGGAGGGGAGAGGATTGGCTAAGACTTCGGCATGAGCGCTGGACAGAATCAGGTGTGGCTAGCCAGCTTACAAGTACACCCGACAGAGGTAGACAAAGGGACATGGGGCAGCAACACCTTGGAACCCATTCATTCACTCACTCATTGATTCATTCATCCATTCAACAAAATACACACTTCCTGTCGTCTAGAAACTTACAGTCTAGTGAGGAAATAATGACCTAGTTCCACCCTGTGGCAGGAAGCACAGAGTGAGTGAGATAATAAGGCAAGAAGGCTGAACCCATGCAGGTCCTGGAGCCAGAGACTGAGGCGGGTGAATGAGGCATGTCTGGGAGGATGAAGTGTGATGCATGCAAAGTATGTGGGGAGAATATTCCAGACAGAAGAAACCTGTGGACAGGCCCTGTGGGGGAAGAGCAGCTGGACCTCCGGGAACTGAATTGCCCGGGAATGTGAAACATAAAGGGGAAGAAGGGAGAAGGAGGATGTGCAAGACTCTAGAGGGTCTGGGGCTTTAACATTAGGCTTCTTCCTGCTGGGCCTGTGTTGTGCGTCACTATTCCTAGGGAGGTCTGAACAGGGCTACTAACCCCAGACAGGGAACTAATGAAAACAGATCAAAGTGTAGCTACCACGCTTGTCCGACTTGGTGAACCAATGAGTTTTAGTGGAGTTACTTATAGGAATGTGGGTGCGAGGTTACTTACAGGAGCAAGAACAACTCAATGACAACTCCACCACCAAAATCCCACACAGCATGACTGAAGGTGCACAAAAGCAAGAAACTGGGAGTGTGCTGCACAGCCTGCAGGCCCTCAACAGATTGGACGGGGTTTGTCTTTTTTAGATAGCTTTGCTAAGCTCTGCTTCCTCCAGTCTGCCTGGCTGCTCCGAGAGTCTTCCAGGCAGCTGAGCTCCTTCGACAGTGTCTCAGCAATCGTTACTGCTTATATATGCTTGCGGAGAGAGGGGCCCAGTGAATCTGGTCAGTTTCACAGACTTCCTGAAGCTATTTTGAGCTGTTTACTTCCTGTCTTAATGAGTTTCCCTGCAGGATGGGGTGTTGCACCTCCCCTTGGAGCATCCTATTGTTTCACCTCCCTGTAAACTTCTTAATGAGCTTTGCTCCAAGATGGAAGGTTTCCTGCTCGGAGGAAAGTGCAGCACAGCAGCCTGACTTGCAAGAAGAACTTGGCCACCATAGACCACCAGACTTGATAATGGTCAGCCTGGTGCCCAACCCTGACCCACTCTGCCCAATCAGTCCACACCAGCACACTGGAGAATGTGCCCCAGCACCCTCCCGGGGAGGAAGGGCATCAAGTAGAAGCCTGGTGTAAGTGCACTGGCAGGAACTAACATCTGGGCTGGAATGAGGGCCCAGCCTGGCAAGGGCCTGTCAAAGAGCAGGATGTAACTCTCTGTGCACCCTACACTAAGGGACTTTCCTACTCTTTTCTCTACAGAGAAGGACTTCAGCTCACCGGCTTCAGCTCCCGCTGAGCCTGCATAGAGAGGACAAGTGATAGCTAAGAGAAGTTCACAGGGGAGGAACCAAAGAAAGCTCTACATCCTGTTCAACTGAGGAAGACCACCTCAAAGAAGGACAAAGATTTTAATGAGTGTTCCATTGGGACACATCTAAACTGTGGACCATAGGGCAGCCTCAACCTCCCTGGTCTTCGTGCCCTTATCTATAAAGGGAGGGGGATGAATGAGATGATCTCCTGGACCACTCCATCCCTGTCTGTTGCTCAGGGGATGGGGTGTCACTGCCTTTATCAAGTCACTTGGCACAGCACGTGTGTGGCCAGGCTAGGATCTGGACTAACTTCAGGAATAGACAGCACATTCTATCCTCGGCCCAATATTCTAAAGGTCAAGGGCTAACTAGTGGAGGAAAAGGAAGTTAATGGGGGCAGCTGGGATGCGCAATAATTAGACACTAGGCTGGAATTTGCTTTTACCAACAAATCTCGCCATGCAGATGGGCTAAGTGTAATTATGGGTAGTTTTCGAGGCTAAGTGTTTATAGTGTCTATACACATTAAGGAAAAGAAGGGAGGGCTTTGTTGAAACACCCCGGAAGTCATTCCTGACATAGTCAACCCCTTGCAATGATTGTGCTTACTATAAAATGCTCTGCTTGTTGCCTTACCCGCATCTCTCCAGGGGACGGGTTCATTAGCTGAGTCCAGTTACTGTGTGCAACAGCGACGACGAGAAAATTCGGTTCTTAGAGGAACTGTTTGCTTAGGGCTTTTGGCTCTCTAGCTCTTCTCCCACCGTGAGCCGAGAGAGCAACCTGGCCATCCTGAAGGAGTACAGCTAGCCAGGGATTGAGTCGTTCTGTATAATGGAGAAGATGTAGGGCTGCTCTACTCGCACTTCTTGCAGATGCTAAAGGCAGACAGTAGGCTCTAGGGGTTTGCCACCGTCCTGTTCCTTGCACGTTGTAGGAGCACACATGAATAATGACTGGCTGATTAAAAACAAGCAAAGTGGAGAAGCAGCGAAGAAGGTGCTTCCTCTGAGAGGTGACCCCGTGACCCAGAGCCCTGTGTTCCTTCTGGGACAGCATAACCAGGGGGTTGTGTTTGACGTGGATTTGAATCTCAGCTTCTCTTATTACTAGTTGTGGAGTTTTAATTTCCTTGATTTCCATCTCTGCACAGTGGGCCTGCAATACCCGTCCACAGTCACTGCTGTGAAGACCAAATTCAGTAACCATCCAAAGTCCAACACAGTGACTGACACATGGTTCCCTTTGTCTTCCTTTTTGTGGCCCTTAAGAGCTGCTCAAGAAAGGCCGTCCCCAGGGCAGCACTTGTGCTCAACCTGGCCCTGACTGAATGGCAGGGAGCCAGAGGGAAGTGGCCTGCACCCAGATCTCAGTGGCTGCAGGAATTCAATTCAGTCAGCATGGCTTTCTTCCAGCCAATCTTGCCAGATGTATTTGGCTTCAGCTCGAGGTTGCAAAGTGGTTATATAACCAAAAATCAAAAAAAAAAAAGAAAGAAAAAGACTAGCATTTACAGAAAGCTCATAGTTTTTAGAGCATTTTTGTATGAATTATCTCAGCTGATCCTCTCAGTGACCTTGAGAAGAAGCAGAGTCCTGGACTAGAACTCCCATTTTACAGACAAGGGAACCATGGCTTAAAGGGTTTATTTGGTGCATTTAATACCAAATACTGAGGGACAAGGTGAAAACTTGGACAGAGCTCTCTCATCCCTTGCCCTGGACTTCTTCCACACAACATCTTTATGATCATGCTTTCATCAAGCAAAAATAGAATAAGCCTGTTCTGTATGACAGCTAAGTGCTCGGACTCAGAAGTGAAAGGCGGAGTCAAGTTCAGGAGAGGTGCATTCAGTATGATGGGAGCTGTGGGGAAGAACAAGGAGAGGCAAGAAAGAAGGGTCACCCAGCCTGCAAGTCTTCCTGGAGGAGAAGAGGCATCAGTTTAGCCTTGGAGACAGTGAGTGGTTTTCCAAGCAGAGAAGAATGAGCAGATTTACAGAAGCAGGGAGACCAGCAGGGTATACTCCAGGGCTACAGACCTATTGTCCCGACTCCACCTCCACTCTCTCGCTCATCCACTCATTTAACATGTATTTATGGCGTCTGTGTGCCAGACACTGCGTGAGCTACTGGGGGAAGATGCATGAGTGTGCTAGCAGATGTAGTCCCTGAGACCACGGACTTGACCATCCCATGATGCCTGCAGGCTGAGGCAGGAAGGAAGAGGACAGGAAGTAGGCAGGTATGTGAAGAGCATACCATAGAAGGCCAGGTAAAGAGGTTGTCGATTTCAACCTGCAGGAGATGGACCGGCCTTAATAGATTTTCAGCACAGGATCAACTTCAGAAAGATAAGTTTATAACGCAGATAGAGAGAGTTGTCTGGAACTCCAAGAGTCAGTTAAGGAACCAGAGCAGCAGTGACAGGAAGGGGCCGCTTCTATCCAGCAGGAAAGAAAGAGAATGACGAAAGTCAAGGCAGATATGGGGGAGGATACTGATGAGCCTTGTTGGCTGCTTATGTATGGGGGAGAAAAAGAAAGACTGGACAGAGAGACTGGCAGGGGAGTCTAGGTTGAGCCCCTTGACAAGCAGATGCTGTTCCCCCTGATGGGAATTCAGGGAACTGTTGGTAGAGTGTGTGGTTTTCCTTGGGGAGAGGCCAACAAATGGCTGTTCACTCAGCTGGGGCCCCAATGACAAAGAATAGGTCCACCCAAGCCTAGACTCATGTTGGGGTTATCACCAAGCTGGATAAGGGTTGCTTACAAAATGTGGATGGCCCAAACGTAGTGACATCACCAAAAAGCCCACCTCAGCATGATTTATAGCTCACATATCTTCATCCCTGAAGCTCCCTATGTACCTACAGGCCACTCAACCCTGTGCAAGAGTCTCCTCTCCTGTAATTTGTGAGTTTTGTTTACTTCCTGTGCCTTGTAAGTTTAGTTACTTCCTACCTCTTGATATACCCCTCCCTGGCCTTCAAAAGAAAATGTTTCTGATATGGAAGAAATAGCAGCATAAGTAGAATATTGGAGCAAGTCCTGTGCCTTCTGGGACAGGCAGAGTGTAGGGCATCTGGGGAACATCTGGAAGGCGTTTCTCAGAAGTAGTGTCGTTGTATCTGCAGCCTGGGAAGGAGCCTGAAGCTTGGGGTATGGCTTAGAGGGTCAAGAGTTTCAAGATGATGTTATACGTGCTTGGAAATGGGTGGAATTTGGGGGGAGGGTGCCCAAAAATGGTCAGATAACACTCAACAGGCCCCTGGGAGTACCCAAATTTCTTATTTGATACCAAAATCTTACTTGACAAACAACCAGCCATTAGGCAAGATAAGGAATAGAGAAATCTTTAGTACAAGAGGGTTAAGATTAGTGGGCAGTAGAGACTCTGACTGGCTGTGGGAGTTCTAAGGTCTTGCCCATCCCTGGAGCTCAATGTGATGTCACCATGTCCTTTTCTCTCTCTCTTTTTCTTCTCTCCTTCAGGTGTTTACAAAATATGGGAAGTGTTACATGTTTAACTCAGGCGAGGATGGCAAGCCTCTGCTCACCACAGTCAAGGGGGGGACGGGCAACGGGCTGGAGATCATGCTGGACATTCAGCAAGATGAGTACCTGCCCATCTGGGGAGAGACAGGTGAGCTGGGCCCAGAAACTCTGGCACCGGGTGGTGGCGAGGGATGCAGGCTTCCCTCAGAAAGGTTGATGTGAGCCAAGTAGGTTATTCTTTGGCAAGGGGTCAGGTATATTCTGACAGATGGTGAAGCTGTCCCTGGCATGCTTATGCCCCTGGTTCCCTCGGATTCCTCCAGTTTAGAGGATAAAGGATGTGAGTATTGGGGAGAGAGAGAAGGCAGGGAGAGGAGGTCTAGAAGAAGGTTCAAAGGAACTGTTATGGTTGGGGGGGTGAGTGGTTTGATCTGGGGGGAGAAGAGGGTGGAATAAACCAACATTCTCTTCTCTGAGCCATCCCAAATACCAGATCTATCCATGAAGTCCAACTACAAGGACACCAGGATATGCCTGGGGACTATGGAGGAGGAGGATACAAGGTGTTAGAAAATCAATGAACATGGACCTGGGGACATGAAACCATGCATGTGTAAGGCCCTAGAGTTCTGTGTGTGCTGCTTCAAGTATTCATTCTTTTTATTCTGTAGTTTATCATTAGCAGTCAAAGTAAGAATGTTACGATGTTTCTTAGTGTTTCTGTTAATATGAAGAGACACCATGGCCACGGCAACTCTTTAAAGGAAAACATTTTATTGGGACTGGCTTACAGTCCAGAGGTTAGTCTGTTGTCATCATGGCAGGAAGCATAACAGCATAACAGCATGCAGACAGACATGGTGCTGGAGAGGTACCTGAGAGTTCTACGTCTGGAATGGCAGGCAGCCAGAAGAGACAGTGAGCTACTGGGCCTAGCATGAGCTTCTAAAACTTCAAGGCCTACCCCTAGTGAAACACTTTCTCCAAAAAGACGACATACAATCCAGAAGGCCACACTTCCTAATAGTGCCACTTCCTCTGGACCTATGGGGGCCATTTTCATTCAAACCACCACATGGGAGGGGGAGGCTAAGTCATTGATCACAGCCTAGTAAAAGGAAGAAATGCTCCATGGTAGAAGTGGGGACACAGGGAAAGGCTCTGGGTACACAGTGTATTTTTGAATGGGGTCTTAAGATGGCCCTGAATTATCTAGGTGAGACTAATGTCATCAAAAAGGTGTCTATAAGAGGGGCATAGGAAGGTCAGGAAGAGGAAAGGGCAGTGTGATGTAGCCATAAGCCAAGGAATAATAGAAGTTTCTAGAATTTCACCAGAAAAAGAATATCAAGATGTGTCTAAGACTAACAGTCAGAGATATAAATAGTATCCATATAGTAGTAATGTTGTACACAGGGCACATCAGGGATTATCTCTGTCACTGTTCTGTTACTGTGAAGAAACACCATGACCGTGGCAAACTCTTATAAAGGAAGCCATTTAACTGGGGCTGGCTTACAGTCTCAGAGGTTTAGTCCATTGGCATCATGGCGAGAAACATGACAGCATGCAGGCAGACATGGTGCTGGAGAAGTAGCTGAGAGTTCTACATCTGGGTCTTCAGGCAGCAGGAAGAGAGCGACTCTGGGCCTAGCTCTTGCTTCTGAGACCTCCAAGCTCACCCCCAGTGACATACTTCCTCCATCAAGACCACACCTACCCCCAACAAGGCCTAATTATTTCAAATAATGCCACTCTCTGGTGACCAAACATTCTTATTCAACCACCACATTCCACTCTCTTGCTCACATAGGCTTATAGTCTTATCATAATGCAAAAAATATGTATTCAGTCCAACTTCAAAAGTCCCCATGGTCTATCACAGTCTCAACACTGTTTCAAATTCCGAAGTTCAAAGTCTCTTCTGAGACTCAAGGAAATCTCTTAACTGTAACCTTGTAAAATCGAAATCAAAAAGCAGATCGCATACTTCCAACATACAATGGCACAGGATATATATTACCATTCCAAAAGGTAGGAAAGGGAGCAAAGTGAGAAGAAAATACTGTACCAAAGGAAGTCTGCAAACCAGCTGGGCAAACTCCAGACTGCATCTCCATGTCTGATGTCAAAGGGCTCTTCAGATCTCCAACTCCTTTCGGCTTTGTTGGCTACAACACACTTTTCTCTCTTGGGCTGGTTTCCCACCTAGTCTGCAGCTCTCAGCAAGTATCCCATGGCTCTGGCATCTCCAGAATCTTAGGGTCTTCAACACAATCCAGGCTTCACCTTAGAGTCTCTAACACAATCCAGGCTTTGCCTTCACAGCTTCATGCAGTGGCCTCTCTAGGCCTCTGTTCAGGGACACCCCTGCCACATGCCTGACCTCAGCAGCTTTCCTTAGCCATGGAGAAAGATTGCACAACACCTGCCTTCTGCCTTGACTCTAAAGACAGAACCATGTAGCCAAAGCTTCCAAATTCTGTTGCTTTCTAGGGACTTAAATTTGACTCCTCATTCAAATATATTTTCATAGGCTTTCTGTTTTCTGTGGTTTCTTTATTGCTTAAGCTTTTCCTTAATTCCTTTTCACAAGTTGGAAGCTCAGTTGGGTGGGGTCTTGCCTTGAGTTCACTGCTCCTTTTATTCAGTTTAGCATCAGGCTTTCCTTTAAACTCTTTCTCTCTTTGAGCACTAGTCTTAGCTCCAATATACTTCCTGGTTCTCCTTTTCTCCTCAAATTGTACGTTTTGTATTTTTCCTTGTTCGTCTTGCTCCTTTTCGTTATAGATCTGCATAAGAGTGTCCACTAACAACCACATGACACAGTCTTGAAATCTTCTCTGCAACACCATTAATCAAAAATTCTTCATTTTTTTTTTTTTTTTTGCCTCAGGCAGATTTTCTGGACAGGGTCAAAAAGCAGCAACATTCTTTGGAAAAATATTGCAAGAATGATCTCTGAACCACTTACTTAAATTCTCCCCCACTGAAACTTCTTGAGCTCTGGCCCCCACAGTTCAAATTGCCCTCAGCACTGTCTTCTATGTTCCTACTAGGATGGCCCATTAAGCCCCACTTGAAGTGTTCAACTGCTTTCCTTATCCAAAGTCCTAAAATCCATATTCTGCCAACATAAGAGCGTGGTCAAGCCAATCACAAGAATACACTCCCTGGTATTAACTTCTTTCTAGTCATCGTTCTATTGATATGAAGAGACACCACAACCATGGCAACTCTTATAAAGGAAAGCATTTAATTGGGGCTGGCTTATGGTTTCACAGGTTTAGTCCATTATCAGCATGGCACAAAGCATAGCAGCATGCAGGCAGACATGGTACTGGAGAAGGAGCCAAGAGTTCTGCATTCAGATTAGCAGGCAACAGGAAGAGAGAGCCACTGGGTCTGGCTTCAGCTTCCAAAACCTCCAAGCCCACCCCAATGTCACACTTCTTCCAACAAGCCCCCACCTCCTAATCCTTCTAGGCTATGCCACTCCCTGATGACTAAGCATTCAAATGCACAGTCTATGGGGGCCATTCTCATTCAAAACAGCACAGGGAGGGTAGCTGAGCGGGTGAGATGAGCCTGCAGAGACCAGTAGAGAAGAGTAGAAAGAGTAGATCCAGCAGAAGAGAGAGCCTGAGCCTTAAAGCCAGAGCTGAGAAAGAGAGAGAGGCCAGACACCCCTAACTCTATATTTTGTTGCCCCTCCCATGCTTACTCTCACTGAGGAAGAGCCTGAGGCCTGGCTTCTCCATAGCCCTGCCTTCCAGCTGCCAAGGCAGAAGGCTTTCAGCCCTGAAGATGACCAGCTGCAGTGACAAGCATTCTTCTGCAACCAAACTGTCTCCTTCTCCCCAGCACCTCATCTGAGCACCCTGATGGAGAGAGGTGACTGTGGTCATTGACGCCCACATGATGGGTATCTCTCAGTTGCTTCAGCTGGGAAAGTAAACTCTCCCTATCTAGGAGGTAAAATCTCCCTATACCACATGCAGCAGGATAAAACTCTGTGTTCCCACTTAGCTCTGGCATCTCTGAGAGCTGGTCATCTGGACCAGACTTTTCAAAATATTTTTAGGTGAGGCTGAATACTCTGAGTCCTGGAGGTAGGTGCCTGAAGTGTATTCCTTCGTACAGAAGCCAAAACATATGTGCCTGTAAATTATCTAAAGGAAAAGACAGGGATATTAAATAAGCCCTGAAACCCTGCCTAAGCAGAAGTTAGTCCTGTCCTTCTATGGTGACTTGGCAGGTGCTATCCTGATGCCTTGAGTCAGGAACAAAAGTGCAAATACTGACAACACACACAATGCCAGGCCCTCCATCACAGACATCCTCACACAGCCCAGGCCCCTACATCAACAGGATCTTGAACCTGAACACCAGCTACTGGTAGAGAGAACTCTGGTGATAGAGAGCTTTGTCACCAGAGCCACCTAGGAAGTCAGTATCCTCCACAACATGAGTGATGAATGAACCTCAGAGGTCTTCTCTACTAGGCCAACCTCCTTGTTTACCTGAGGCCCAGAATGAAACAATGATGTATTGACATCAACCAAGCCATCCCTGTTCTGACCCAGACTTGACCATGAACTATGCCAAGTCAGAGAAGTCCCTAATTGAGATGAAGAACTAGCCCCATTTCTAACATGGAGCAGGGATTGGGTTGTTGTCAAAGAGGCAGAAATGGCAAGACAAAGGCCCTACCTTTTGAGAAGCAGAGACACTGAATCTCACTCCTGCCAAGAGCTCTATGCTCTCTTTTGAAGTTGGACATTTGGGGAAACACATAGCAGCAACTTGAGGCTCTGCAGGGAATGGGTAGAAAACAGATGGGGACAAGAAACTCGTTCGAGGAGAATCTGATTAGCACTGTCCAGTAGAACTTCCTGGAATCAAGGGAATGTTCTCTGTGCCATTCAGTATGTTATCTGTGGCTAGGGAAAATGAGGAACTAAAATTTTAATATTACCTTTTTAATATATTAATTTAAAGCTAAATAGCCCCAAGAGCCTTATACTACCATATTGTGGAGCAGTTAGTACATTGGAATGCAGCGTCATCAAGCCATGATTGGTTCTGTTCAATCTTGTCTCCATAGCTACCTCTCACATTCTTCTGTCCTCCTCATCCTTGTCTTTCCCCTCACTATGACCCTGAGTGACAAGCAGAGTTCCTTGTTCTGACTATAGAAGGAAGCTGAGATTAAGTCCCTTCCTCAAAGCCACCCAGTTGGAAGTTCTGAATTCTTATATCAGCCCTTCCTCCCTTCCTCTACTGTATTTTTCTTCAGGCTGAGAAGCCAGCTGAGCAATGGCTGTCTCAATGTCACTGAGAGACCTTGGTTCCTAAAGTTGCTTATTTCCTGGGTGATGAGCTTCAGTGGGACACTTGTCTGTGAAGTCACCTGAGTAGGGACAGAGACACCTGACTCCTTGGCTATTGGTCCTAAGGTCTATGAGCAGCAGTACTGCCACAGCTACCAAAAACAGCCTTCCAGACCTACCAAAGTACATGGCTGCACAGATGGCAGCTTGCTTCTCAATTCCTGAAGGAAGGATCCTAGGTCCCTATAGGAAATATCTGGGTGATGATGGAGGAGAAAAGAAATGTAACTGCTGGGGGAATGGCCGCAGATGGCTTGATGACCCGGGCAGTGTAAGAAAACAGAGAAAATGGCCTAACAGGGTGATGCAAAACCAATGGCAAATCTAGTTCTTCCGATTCTAGCCGTGTGTCTTGGGACAATAGAGGAACTTTGGGTTCCTCGTTTGTAAAACAGAGGTAAATAAAAACTGAAATTCATTGGCTGTTCAGGATGGCTAAGGGGCTCAGAGGAGAGGGCTCCTTATGTTCCACAGGAAAGGACAATCTAGAGATCTCATAATGTCACAAGGGTCCTGGTTGCCCTTGATGTCGGGAATCCTCTTCCTATTGGAAGAGAATCTTTGAGACTCTTGCCTTGTGGATAGCCCCACGCTCAGAAAGAGAAAGAAGGAAAGAGGGAGCAAGGACCTTCCTTGGATGTAATTCCAATGGGAGGACACTAATTTGAAAGACCGCTGTGGCCTCATGCTTAGTATACAGAAGGTAACTCCATGAAAATGATCACAAATGCCCCTTCCACCAGGCTGCTGATGGTCCACGTTAAGGAGCCGAGGGCATCAAACATCTCTAAGTGGGACACCCTGGCAATCTCCCATTTTGAGGTTGCATGTGAACCTAGACAGGGTGCCCCAAAATGGGCCCTGTGGAGAATCAGAAGTTCTGGGACTTTATATGTTCCACAAATAAAAAGGCTCTGGGGTCAGAAAAAGAATCTGGGGAGCCCTGGTTAGACTGTGAAATGCACCTTTATTCATTGCGGGAATTCTTTAATTTGCTACATCATGAATCTCCAAGACAGATATATTGTACGCAGCATTTATTTTCTAAATGCCTTTGGCCATGGAAGCCTCCTTTTCCATAAAGGAGCTCACAAAATATGCTTCTGGAAAAAGCCATCCTAGACCAGAGAAGTGCAGATTTCACGGCCAGAGTTTTCTAACGGAAATTAAATTGAAGACAGGTGGGAGGTTGTTAAAAATGAAACTCTGTGTAGATACCTCTGAGTAACTTCAAAGATAAAAGAAATAGGCAATGGGTTATCTGGGTTGCACATGAGAGGAACCTGAATCAAACAAGCTTAGGCATCAAAAGAATTGTATTGCCCTTGGAATCTGAGACAAACTCCAACCACCAGCCAGCAGGAGGAGAGGGCTGCAGCTCAGAGAGTGCTGGGACCAAGGTGCCTGTCCCCTGGGTGTTCTCACCTGCCTCCCTCTGAATTCCTACCCTTCTCCCTCAGGAGACACAGGCTTTTTCTATGCATATTGTATCCCATGTATTCATGTAGCTCTCAGCAGTTACTAAGATTTTTATGTTTCAGATCCTGCCACACGGCCAGACTACTTTGATTGCATCACTGATCTCCCATTAAACACACACACACACACACACACACACACACACACACACACACAAAGAAGATAGTTATTGGCCCAACTGAGTTGAGTGACCTGCCCCTGGGCCAATCAACAGTGAGTAGGGGATTGCCCTTCTAGTGGGGACTCTGCATAGATACTGGGGAAGTTGGATGGAGGTGAGGAGGAGGGGGTCCCTCAGAGAACTGGGCTGGAGGAGGTGGACCAAGGAGAGGGCTGAGAGGAGCTGCATCTGAAGAGACCAGAATCTGTGCTGAGGGAGCTTCAGTTCTTAGTGCCTGTGCTCAAACACAGGGAATATGACAGCCAGGGCTCCCTCTTCCCAGATCTTCCACCTCTCATTCATTTCAATGCAAAATACACTGTTGTAATCAAATATAATCTGCCTTCATTTTCCCAAATCCTAGTGTTAAGTATGCATGAATGTGATATTATGTCAGATATATTTCTGAGCAGAGGAATTATTTTTGAGATCTGTGCTGTAGCATGGTAAAATCAGCCCCCATCATCCCTTGGGCCCTACCCCAGCCTAATGCCTCCTTCGGTGACTTCACTCTGAATATACTGGCTTTCCTTGGTGCTTCTGGAATATTCCAGGACTGTCTTCCTTCAGGGCATCTGTATCTGCTCTTCCCTCTGCTTATAATCTATTACTCGAGCGCCTACCTGATTTCCTCCTCTGCGCAGTTTTGCTCTATTATCACCTGCTGGGTAAGGCCTAAATTCCCTGGGCTCTGTTTTTACAATTGTGACCCTACCTTCTCTCACTCCATCTCTCACCTGCCAAACTGGTCCCTTCATCCATATTGTGTTCCTTTCTTCAAATATGCTACACGATTTACCTTTGTTATTTATTTATTTATTTATTTTGGTCTGTCCCTTCCCATAAAACATAAGCCCCTAGCATCTTGAATCTGGATCTCACAGGATAATAAGTATTTGTTGATGGAGAAAAAAAAATCACTTGAATTATGCATACTGCTAGAGTCAAGACGAAGAAGGAACAAGTATTAATGATCAGCTACTGTGTGCCACAAACATTCTGTCTCGTGACCCCTTCCTGATCCCCTGCTAATGAGGTATTACAGTGCCCAGTGAAAGATGAAGAAACTAGGTCCCAGAGAAGTTGAGTGGCTCCCCAGGGGCAATCTAGTTAAGTGGATGAAGCAGCTGAATTAAGCGTAAAACCGCATAGGAAGCCCAAAGCAACCGTGCTCAGTCCACCAAGCCCTTTTAATGTGCAAATTGTTACTGTAAAAGTGCTCCTGGGAAAATGGCTGCTGAGGAGTGGTTTGGGTGATGTCTCTGGAAAGTGAGTGACACCTGGAAATACGTCTGCCCTGCCTCCTTTTCTGCCTGGCCCTCTTTCCTTTATAAGAGTGGGATTGTTATATTGAAGGAAAGGTTAGCACGCTTCCCACATAGAAAAGAGATGAGAGTAAAGATACCCTGCAGGTGGAGATTCCAGTCTGCTTCTCTCCCTTGCTCCCTATGGCCAACCCTGGAAGACCCCAACGCTCTAGGGACCCCAGTTTGAAAACTCTGGATGGGAAGCCAGCAGGGTAGACTAATCAGTAAAGTGCTTGCCTTGCAAATGTGAAGAACCAGGTGTGGATCGCCAGATGCCATATAAAAAAGGGGGTGTGGTGACATGGGTTTATCATTCCAGAGAGATAAAGAGATGAGAAGTAGAGACAGGAATATTCCTATAGTACCCAGCTAGCCTAGCCTGGTCTATGTGGGGGACATGTCTCACATTTCCAATGAGAGACCAAGTCTTACCTAAAAGTTAGATGGCTCAGGAGCTGAGCCACAATACCCAAAGTTATCCTCCAACCTCCATACATGCAACCCATACCCACATGCTCACACATACAAGTACATACTAAAAAGAGAAATAAAGGAAGGAAGGAAGGAAGGAAGGAAGGAAGGAAGGAAGGAAGGAAGGAAGGAAAGAAGGAAGGAAGGAAGGAAGGAAGGAAGGAAGGAAGGAAGGAAGGAAGGAGAGGGGATTGGAGGTTACTGATATGAACATGATGGCTGAGTCTATGGCTGTGTCTGTCTCATGGGAGAAAGGGGCTCCCAGCAGGTCTGGGAAGCAGTTGAACCTCAGAGCAACTGCTGGTGGGGAATTCTGATTAAACACAACGGGCTGAACACTCCCATTTATGAGACACTCCTTCTTAAAGCTTTCCCAAAGGGCACCAAAGGAATTTTCTTAGGTAAACCCACAGGGACAATGGCAGGTGTCATAGTGTGGAAGACGGACAGCAGAGAGACTGCTGGTGACTGACTTGAACCTTGACAAGTCAACCAGGACCCCATTGTTCCCACCACAGGACCCTAGAGAGTAAAGTTAGGGGGTTCATTTAAAGTCTGGGGTGCGGTTCTCCTTCTTCCTCAGGGATCATTAGCCATTGGTCCGTGAAGGGGGAAGAAGCAGAAGCAAGTAAGCAGGGCTTGTGGGTCCAGCTTGTGGGTTGATGGAGATAACTCTCCAGGAGACAGCCTCAGTGAATCAGTTCGGCTTTATTCCAGCATCTAGGGGATATATAGGATTGGGGATGGTAGCTAAGGAATCACCTAATTTGCATTAAACAGTGTGATCCTAGCATAAAGCTCCTATCATAAAGGACAAGTCTTAGCTATCATACGTGGAAGCACAACCCTGTTGTAAGGCTCCTAGCACAATGTCTAATTCCCTTATGGGCAACAGGGGAAAAGCTCTATCAGGGAACTATGCCAAGGGTCACACTAGAGACAAATCAGGCATCCAGGTTCAGGGACAACATTCAGATGAAGTTGGACCTCTGGGCCTAGAGACCTCCAAATAAGGATAAGCAGAAAGCAGGAAGCCTCACTGGGGAGGGAGTCCTCCATGTTGCTGAGCTCAGAGAGAGCTGCTGGGTCATGGGTAGACGGCAACTGCTGACCAGCAAGGCCTTCCAGTATTGGGGGAGGAGCTTGTGGGCATCCCTGGTATCCTTCTGTGACCCAAACAACCACAGAGTTACCTCTCTCACCCCAGAAGAAGGTGATACTGAAACAGATATACTCTGGACTTGGGGTGGTCAGGCCCAGCAGATGACAGGGTGAGGTGCTAAAGGAAAACAGCACAAGGAGTCAGAATCCTTGTGAGAGGCAGACACCCAGCCAGCCAGGCTTACCTGTTGCACCTACCCCTCACAGAGGTCTGGGGATGCCTGGAAACTAAAGAGACGGGTCAGGACAGACTAAATGACCAAGTTAGATCATGCTTGTTAGATCATCACTTAACAAGCCCCCCAAAACAGACAAGGAAAGTCTACAAGCTTTAAGTACCTCTTAACCATGAAGGGACAACCACAGGGCCATGCATTTGAGGGACGCCACTCATTTAAGGGCTGAGACTAACTAAGGACCCAAAAGCGAGCAAACAAAAAAGTGTGAGGTAGAGATCCTTGCTAATCTATTGCACAGGCTGTAGCGTCAGATTGCTGGGGTTCAAATCCCAGCTATGCCACTTCCCAGCTCTGTGGGCTAAGGTGAGCTGTTTCATTTCTCTGGGCATATTATATCACCTCTAGATTGGGAATGATAATATCTACTCTATTGTATTGTTAGGCAGGTTTAAATATGAGTTAAGATAAATGGTGGGTTTAGAAAAGCACCTTAGTCATTTTAAGTAATATATAGTATTTAATAAATGAAAAACTAAATGCATGAAACACACAGAAGCACCAAAATGATTTAATTAGCATCCTCAGAAGAGAGAAGAAGCAGTAATATATCCACAGATGCACTGGACGATATTAAAAAGGGACATGTTGAGAAGAAGAAAAAAACTGAAGATTAAAATACATTAAAATGCAATCTATAGGAGGACTGGGATTTAGCAATTCTACCCCAAAAGTGAAAATTAAAATACCAACAGATGTAAATGGGAGAGGAAAAAACATAAAAATTAGAGAATCAATGCAGAAAAAACTCCAGCATCTCCATAGTAGGAGTTCTGGAGTGGCAGAGCTGAAGGGCCAGGAGAGGCCATTGGGAAAGACTTGATGCAGCCCTTACAAGTCCTGTCTGTGATAGGGACAGAGTACATAGATCAAGGCTAAAATTTGCAAAATCTGGGCTGGCAGAAGTAAAAAAGAGGCATCTTAAATGTTTCTGGAGAGGAAGGAAAAGTTCGTCTCCCTGGGATATGGAATCAGGTGTCAGGACCACACACAGGAGGCAGAGCATCTCTGGAGGTGAAGCCATGGTCCTTCCTGTCTGATACAGAATCCTACACTCACCAGACTGCAAATGAGGTGTGAGTGTAGAACTGGGATTTAGAAAGATATGTCTTGGGTAGATTTTTCTGGAAGTTACTGCAAGATGAGAGAATAAAGACAAAAGAAGGTTCCCGTGGGAGTCTGGAAACAGAGAACCTGGCATAAGGAGAGTTCCAGATGTGAATGGAGAAAAGGGGAGGTGTGAGGAGGAGGCAGAGAGTCCAAAGCAGAGCAGGCAGCTGTGGGCTCCAGGAGGGACCACTTTTGTGGATCTGGCCAGTCCTGAAAGGCATTTCAGAGTTCTGCTCCCAGGCCAGGGCTCCAGGAGAGAAAATGGGACAAATGAGAAAGCAGAATGACGAGCCAAATGAAACCAAAGGCAGGGGAAAATTAGAAAAACTGACATCACAACCCTTGATGGGGTTGGAGAGAGGGCTCAGTCGGTAAAGCACTTCCTTCAAAAGCATGAGGGCCTGTGTTCAAATCCTGAGAACCCAAATAAAAAGCTGACATGGTTTGTGGCTATAGCCCCAGCAATAGCAAGATGGAAGATGGGGGTAGGTGGTTCCTTGAAGCTCACTGGCCAGCTAGCGTGACCTATTTGATGAAGTTCCAGGCCACTGAGAGGGTTTGTCTCAAACAGAAGGTAGAGGATGCCTAAGAAACACCCCTGATGTTATCCTCCAACCTTAACACGCATGCCGTCATCCACACACTTGTACCCATACACACAAGAACACACAAGCACGTGCCTTTCTATGTTACAAGACTGGACTGTGGACAATATTCATATAGTCATAAGTATGTAAAAACTAAACACTAATTGATTCAAAGTCTATCCTTGTATTCAGAGGGTTACCAGAAAGGAAGTGTACATCATAGCATCCCATGGAAGAAGCCCACATATTCATTTTCCATGGTAAGAGCTCAGGAGAAAACATGTCGAAGTTGTACCACTAAGACATAACTGACAAGCCGTTGTTACCTGTGAAAGGTAAACATGAACATAGGAAAGACAGCTCAAGCAGTGAGCTTAAAGTTGATGCTTCAGAGGAAAGAGACTTGGTTGGGGGGGGGACGGGCTGGAGGATTCAGAGATGGATCAGGAAACTGATGTTTTTCATTCAGTGCCTTGCAGCACCATTTAGCTTTTAAAATTATGTACATAGACTGCTTTGATAAATATAAAAGTTAAATTAAAAATAACCATAAATTTTTACCATAGCTGGAAGGCCTGAGCAGCCATCAGGGAGAATACATTTCCTACCCCCCATTACAAATGGGACACAGCAAGAATGAGACTGATGGTTGCCATGGTTTCGTCAGCATATCTGCTCCCAGTAAAAACTCTTGCCGTGGTGCCAGGTCCTAAGGACTTCCCAAGAATAAGAGGCTGCGGCTCTGGCCTGAATTCTGAAGAGTCCAGAGCACAGTGACATGCAGCCACCAGCTGAGATGCCCCGCTCACTCTCAGAGAAGGGCTTTGTGCTGGGTGGGCATCTCCACAGGTGCCCGAAGACTCGGGAGGAGTGATGCTATTAATTAGATGTGCTGCTGGAGGCCGGCATCTATGAAACAACCTGATTTTTATCTGGCTGGAGACTTACTAAGTGTGATGCAGAAAGCACATATGATCTTGTTACAGGTCCCAGCCAGTCAGCAGTCCAAAGAGAATACGCAGGGAGCTGATGAAACAGACCCACCCTTGGTAATCATGACTCCTCTTTAGGAAATCTTCACTCAGCACCCACTGTGTGGTTAGGCATCTTGGGGATCCAGGCGAAGATCCAGGCTAGGTTTTCAAGAGTATACAATCTAAAGACTTTCTGGGGTGTCCATATATAGGTCTGGCATAGTTCAAAATCTTTTCATTTTATACCTTTTCTATCCAGTGTCTAAGGAGTGGCCAAGTCTTCACATTGCGGTCAGGGAACATGAATGAGCGCCATTGGGTGCTATAACCACTGGAATAAAAATAGAGAACACGTGAGGAGGCGTCAGTCCCAGAAGGGAGGGAAAGAGTATCTCAGGGGAGCTGCAGAGAAGAAATGACCTTGGCTTCCCCATTTACGAGGCAATACGTGGGAGTTAGAGGTGACTGTGTGGTTATGGGTTGCTGAAATCTCGAGTACAGAGAGAAGAAAGCCAAGATCAGCCCGGAGCATGCTAGGCTGACTTCTGGGTAGAGGCCAAACCATCTGGTATCTGGCCTGGTGTGCTTTACTAAAATGTAGATGTGGGGTCTGGAAGTGCGGCTCACTTAAGAGCACTGCAGTTCTTTCAGAGGAACCAAGTTCCGTTGCTGGCACCCATGTTGGGCTGTTCACAACCATCTATAACTCCCGGGTGATGCAACACCCTCTTCTGGCCTTCGTAGACAATGGCGTACGAGCGCGCGTGCGCGCGCACACACACACACATGACAATAATTAATAAGATAATTACTGATGTGGGTCTGGAAGTCAGTCCTCATCCAGAAGCCTGGGCTCAGCTAAGAGCTTGTTAGGCATGCAGAATCTCAGGACACGCCCCGAATCCTCACTGCACCACGGTCCCTGGGGGACTCACAGACATTCAGTTGTAGGAAGCTCAGGCCTAGACCACTGTTTCCCACCACAGAGGCTGGAGAATAGCAAAGCCTTTCTCTTAGATCACCACACGTGAAAATCTGCATGCTTTTGTATTCCCTGATTGAGAAAATAGTCAAACACGGTTGCTATGAATTCTCTCTCACTTAGGATGAATCTTGAATTTGGTACACTTACCGGTCGGTATGATACAAGATCCACTCAGGAGCCTCATCAAACCTGACTTCTGCTGTCCACATTTCCATGAATAGAATCATATTCATTCACTAACTGCCTCTCTAATTTCAGAGACATGAGCCTCCCCAGTGGCTTTTCAAAGGTGCCATCTCCCACATGCTCATCGTCCAACCCAGTGATCAGCCTTCTTATCAAGCAATTTATCTTCTCTGAGCCCAAATGCACTAGGGAAAGACGTAATTTTTTTAAAAAAATCCTTGGGGTACATCTTTTTGTAATGAAGCTGGGCTGAGCTCCATACCTGGCGCCTTCACTGATCCCTGCTTTGCCAAGATTCTGTTTAGCAGAATCTGTGTAGTCACACTTCTTGGTGCCGGGCCAAAATTTCACATTCCTATCTCTTTTCCCAGCATGGACACCTGGCCCTGCATTATAGGAGGTGCTATTGATCCTCTGATCCACACACACAGGAATTTCTAACCCTTTCACTGGTTGACATATCTAACAGCTGCCAAGAAGCAAGTCTCTTCCATAGTGCCCTAGCTAAGTAGTATTGAATCCAGGATTGGAATCTATATCTGACTGGGTCTACCTCGTTCCTTTCCACTTTAAAATGAAAAAAATGTATAAGGCTGGAGAGATGGCTCTCAGTTAAGAGCTCTTGCAGAGGACCTGAGTTTGGTTTTGCGCACCTACATCAGGCTGCTCACAACTGCCTGTAACACCAGCGCCTTCTGGTCTCCCTGGGCACCTGCATACACATGTACACACATGCACATGCGTGCAAGAACACACACACACACACACAGAGAGAGAGAGAGAGAGAGAGAGAGAGAGAGAGAGAGAGAGAGTCACACAGAGGAAGAAAGGAAAAGGAAGAAAGAAAAGAAAGGGGGAGAGAGAGAAGATAGAAATATATTTAAGATTTCTTTGAGTAACAGTTCAACAAAGTATCACATTTTTGTCCTAGGGTCTTTAAAATATTAGTGTGTTCCAAGACTCCTCAGCAGGGATTGCCACTTTCCCCAAAGTCTAGTAGCCATTCAATAGCACCTCCCAGGGCACCAGTCATTAGAACACTGTGTTTCATGTGTTGCGCTGGCCCAGGACAGACAACTGAAGCCATCCTGAAAGGGGACCCAGAGTTGATTTTTATTTTCTTCTACCAAAAGCTCGGGTAACCTCGAACTGTCACGTGAAAGCAAAGGAGCTTGTTCATGCCCACCTCATATTGGATTGTCTTCCTCAGGGCTACTGCCTTCCTGGGTCTGTCTACAAGGGAGGAGCAAAGAGGAAGGACAAGACACGCACACTCCAGTTTTAGATAGACAGCAGTTCATGGTTTCCTGATTGGAAACAATCAGCCCATCTGATTTGATGTGAGCTCTGAACGGTCGCGTCTGTTTTTTAAATCTGGTTTTTCAAATGAGATGCAGTGAGGTTAAGAGATTCACACATCTCCCTTGTCTTAGTCACTGTCCTATTGCTGTGAGGAGACACCATGACCACGGCAGCTCTTAGAAAAGAAACCACTGAACTGGGGGCTTGCTTATGATTTCAGAGGTTTAGTCCGTTATCATCATAGTGAGGCGCCTGGTGGTGCACATGGCGCTGGAGCAGTAGCTGAGAGCTTTACATCCTCGTCCACAGGCCCAGTCAGAGAGAACCTGGGCCTAGTGTGGGCTTTTAAAACCTCAAAGCCAACCCACAGTGACACACTTCTTCCAACTAGTCTCTACCTCCTTCAACCAGGCCACACCTCCTAATCCTTCTAATTCTTTCAAACAGCTCCACTCTCTGGTGACTAAGCATTCAACTATTTGAGTCTGTGGACCACCACAGTTCCTAGCTCACAGCAAGTTAAAGCTAAAACTAACCCAGAAGATCAGCCCCCACATCATTTTAACAAACAAACAAAAAGGTGTAAGACTCTGAAGAGAGAATGCAACCTCTCTGGGACCACATGGCTGGAAATCAGTTAGCTCATTGGTTCCAGTGCCCACATTTCCGCTGATGAGCCCACCTGCTTCCCTTGCCAGATCTTGGGGCCCTCTGATTTCTCAAGTGCCCGCACAGGCACAGGGACCAAAAAATGTTTCTGGGTGGAACTCAAAGAGCGTCCAACAGTCCCTTTCTACCTGGTCCCTTGAGTACCAGTGCCGGGACTCTTGTCCCCACCATGGTCACTGTTCAACTCCCACTGAGCTTCCCCAGGACCTAGAGATGAACGAGGAGGAGCTGCTGAGCCCACCATAGGTTAACATATTCTCCCTTGCATCCCTGACTAGCTTAGAGACTATGGGCATGTTATTGGGCAGCCAGTGAGTCATGTGACCAGTTAATAAATGACAGAGGGAAGTGAGGACTAAGACATTTGGATGCTGGGGCTGCCTGGCTGTCACCTACCAGGCTACACTGGCCACTCCCTCCTCTGTGAACCTCAGTCTTCTCACCTGAAAAATGCCAAGTTTGTTGAATTGTTGAAGGTTCTAGAGCTCTGGTTGCACTAGAGTCCTCTGCATCCACATATCCTAGGCTCTGGACCTGTTCATGATTTTCCCTAGGTTTCGGTTTCTTCATAACATAAACGATGAATAAAATACAGTGCAGTGGAGATATGGGCAGCCGCCACAGATTGGCTGGAAAAACCCAGTTAGGCTGTGAAACCCCCATGCTTACTGTTCTTGTGCCAGTGTTGTGGTTTATGAGTCCCAGAGAAGGCTGCAAACTCAGGAGGCTCAGGATCCTGGCCTACAAAACCTCAGTGGACCCCAACCCAGTGCAGAACATGGCCAGGGATACCAAAAGGCACCAAGTGTCTAAGTAAAGCCACACACAGGAAGGCAGAGAACAGGGAGGTCAAAGCTTGATTCTAGATTGGCTCTGTGTAACTAGGTCATGTTATCTCACTGAGCCTCTGCCTACCATCTATACAATGGGGACACTGATTGCCGAAAGTTGGTGGTTCACACCTTTAATCTCAGCACTCGGGAGGCAGAGGCAGGGGGATCTCTGTGAGTTCGAGGCCAGCCTGGTCTACAAGAGCTAGTTCGAGGACAGGCACCAAAAGCTACAGAGAAACCCTGTCTTGAAAATCAAAAAAAAAAAAAAAACAACAACAAAAAACAAGCAAAACAACAACAAAAATAACAATGGGGACACTGACCTTGCAGAATGAGATGACCAACTAACCTCTAGTCACACCTATGCCTTTCTTACTTCCTTGCTGTTCTTGAGCTGGGCTGAGCACACCCTGTGTCCTGGACACTTACACTTGCTGCGTTCTCTGTCTAGAAGGCTTTCCCTAGGTCATCTCACACTTCTCCACTCCTTTTACCTGGGTTTAGAGTACAAATACCAGAGCCTAAGGCCTCCCCAAAATCCCATCCAAGAAAGACATACTTTGCCCCTCCCCCACTGCTCCTCCTAGCACATGCCAGACACACAAGCATGACATCATGAGTGTTCCTGTTTGCTGCTACCCCTCCCCAGAACATAGCTCCAGAAAGACAGAGACTCTGCCTGCTTTGCTGCTAGACCCCTGCTCTTTAACAAACGAAAATGCCCACAGGCGGTATTGGGGTCCAGGAAGGGTCATCACTCAATCTTAATGGTCAGATAATTAACAAGACAACTAAGGATCAAGATGAAAAGTCCTAGATACTGGGCACTGAGTGGTGGAGGGACAGCTTGGAGGAGGGCGTGACAGTAAGACGGACAGAGGCTAATCAAGTGGAGCTGAGGAAGGGCTAGCTAGCCCAAGCAAAGAGGACTGGAAGACAGCACAAGATAAAACACAAGCCAGAAACAATGACCCGGTAGTGTGATGTTAGTGGCATGGCAAATGGCTGAGTTCTTCCTGACCTTGACACTGCCTTTTAAGCATCACAACCCCTCCCCCCGGAAAAAAAACTCATGGCATCCATAGTCATTTACAGATGGGGGACGGGGGGGGGGAGTGAGACCCCAGAAAGTGAATAACCTGTGAGAGCCTGAGAGATGGATTTGATTTCACCCTGCCTAGCCCCGGACCTCCAAGCAGCTCACCAACCATCCCAGGTTCTCTGTCCTTCTCTCCCTCCAGGTAGGAGAGCCATGTGCTTCAGCCTGCTCAAAACACCTGGCTCACTCATTTGGGAAAGGGGTACACCATCTTAGGGGTGAGCCTTGAAGGGGAGTGTAGACGAAGGTGGGGGGAGTAGATCTAGGCCTGGTGATACAATCTACAGACTGGAAGAGTTCACACAACTCAGGGATAAGCTGGGGTAAGCTGTAGAAGCTGGCCTGCCCCTGAAGAGGGTGAGATCTCCATCCTTAAGGACACGCAAACAAAATGGCAGCTCTTCTAGGAACAGTGGTCTAGTGGGAACTCCACTGTCTCTCAGGGATTAAATGAAAGATTCCTTGGGGCCTCTACCAATCGAAACTCAGGCAGAACTCAGGGGTACCCTCAACTGGATAGTAAGAGGAGAGATTGATCCAGGGCTGTTTACAAAAGAGCAGGCAAAACATAGAAAAGCAACAGGGCTCCTTCAAGGTCTGGGACTAAGAACAGGGAGGGGGAGGCATTGTTCACTAGGGAAGAGGGGAGAGAGCTGCTCTCAAAAGTCAGAGAGAACATGGGCCAATCTGACACAAACTAAAGTGAGAAGAAGCAGCCTCATTTGAGTAATTGCTCACACTAGATTGGTCTGTGGGCGTGTCTTTGGGGCATTGATTTGACTAACAGTTGATGTAAGAGGGTGCAGCCCACTGTGTTTCTGCATCAGACTCCTGCCTTGAGTTCCTTCCTTGGCTTCCTTCAAGGATGGGCTGTCACTGTAAGCCAAACAAGTCCTGTCCTCCCTTAGTTGGTTTTGGTCAGAGAGTTTTATCTCAGAAAAAGAGAAGCAAACTACGAGCAGAGTGAGGGCACTCCCAAACTCCCAGGACCCCCACCCCCACCCTCACCCCGGTCTGAGCTGTGGTCCTCTAGAGTGACAAGCAGCTGACCACAATGACCCAGCATATAGGGGCTGTCTTAGGGTTTCTATTGCTGTGATGAAACACCATGGCCCAAAGCAGCTTGGAAAGGAAAGGATTTATTTCAGCCTAGTTCCACATCACAGTCCATCACTGAGAGATGCAGGGCAGGAACTCCAGTAGGGCAGGAACGTGGAGGTAGGAACGGATGTGGAGGCCAATAAGGGGTGCTGCTTACTGGCTTGCTCCTCATGGCTTTCTTGACCTACTTTCTTATGGCACTCAGGCCTCCCAGGTGTGGCACTGCCCATAGGGAGGGGGGTCTTTCCGCATCAATCATCAATCAAGAAAATGCCCCACCTGCCTATAGGTCAATCCTACTGAAGCTTTTTCTCACCTAAGATTCCTTCTTCCTGACGGTGGTGGCGCACGCCTTTAATCCCAGAACTTGGGAGACAGAGGCAGGTGGATCTCTGTGAGTTCGAGGCCAGTCTGATCTACAAGAACTAGTTCCAGGACAGGCTCCAAGCTACAGAGAAACCCTGTTTCGTCCCAGATGACCCTTGCTTGTGTCAAGTTGCCCTAAAGACTGGCCAGCACAGGGACAAACACCTCAGCCTGAGATTCCTCTCTCGCACCAGTGTTCTACTGATCCTTCATTCCCTGACTACCTCCTCAACCAGATGCCAGAGGGCAAGAGAGACCCCACTGTAAATTCCCAAAGCCCCCATTAACCTCCCAGGAGCAGAGAGCAGCAGGGAGGCGTGGCACCGGGGTGAGAGAGCAGCTGCTATCCTGCACTGGGAGACATCCCCTCTAGAGTGCAATCCCCCTGTCTCAAGCTGCCCTTGAAGCTGCCCCCCCCACATAGTCACTGTAATAAAGTTAGTTTTGTCCAAAACAAGATCGCTTTGTAGCAATACATCCCTCACTTGAGCCTAGAAAATTCCCTCTGCTTTCAGAGCCACTTTTCTTCCTCCTTCTCTCCCGTGCTTATTTCCTCCGCGTGTTTCCTGTAATTTGCAAAGATTAAAGATTTAAGCTTCTTTTATTGCCCTGTACTTTCCCTGCCCCATTATGCATTCTTCCCGTCACTCCTGCCTTCTCCCGCGGAGCTCCCAAATCCATTCTGCTCGCACAGAAAACACCTCCCCAGGTAAATCTCACCTTGTGCGTGCCAGGCCACGCTCCCAGAGAAGGCTGGCAGAGCCTGGCTTCCGCAGGCTGAACTCTGCTGAGCGACGCTCCTCGTGATTCAGCACCGTCATTCATGTTAAGCTATCTGGGGTTCGGCTCCATCCCAATTAGCACGGGCTTCTAAGGCTGGGGCGGGGGGGGGGGGGGGGGCGGGGGGAGCTTTCCCTTGCTCGCAGCTCTCTCACACTCTGCATCACTCAGGCTTTGAGTCCTGGTGTTCAAGGACGTGTAAACAAATCCTTCACAGCACCGGGGCCTGCGCCTTTGAAGGAGGCTGTGTTGTAGCATTTGGTGGTGAGAGTGATGTGAACCGCAGCAGGGCTATCGGGACAGTCACACTGGATCCCTGTTCACAGGGGCCACCAGCCCAGTGTGATGCTGTCACTACCACCTATGAATTCTTGATTTTTTTTCATTTGGAATTTATTCCCATAAGTAAATGTTGGCAGGCCCTCTAGCATTTTTTACACTGTTTTCCAACAAGGAGCCCACATTAGCTTTTTGTTCTATGCGGGTTGTCCCAGATACAGTTTTCATTGTGGCTGTTGTGCAGGCTGTCCCCCTGCCATCTCAGCAGGTGAGACCTGTGGGTCCCAGGCACTGGTGTTTCCCTGTTCCTCCAGAACCTGGGTGGATGCAGCAGGTCCCAGGGCAGGGACAGGTCCCAGGGCAGGAACAGGTCCCAGGGCAGGGACAGGTCCCAGGGCAGGGACAGGTTTCAGGGCAGAGACAGGTCCCAGGGCAGGGAACAGCGGGTATGTGTGGGGGTTTAGGCCCTCACTCATTTGTTCATTCAGTATTTATGAAGCTCTGCTGTGTGTCAGCCGTGTGGTGGCGGAACTGGGGAACTGACCATGAAGTATATATGCCTGTTCATGGTTCTGCATTCAGACCCTCAGAACTGCAGGGCACCTGCTCACACTGAATGAACCACACAAAGAATGCCAGGTTAAAAAACAGTCTTTGGGGCTATGTAGAAAAACCCTGTCTTGGAAAAGACCAAAAAAATGAAAAAATAAAAAATCAAGAGACTTGACTTTAAGCCCTGGCTATGCCCTTGCCTTGCTGTGTGACCTTGGGCACGTCATCCTTTCTCTGGACTCTAGCACTGTTTCTCCAAATGTGGCTCCGATAATATGTAAAGAATTCCTGGAAATGAAGGGTCCTGGTTCTTCCCATAATGCCTGAGTCAGAATTTCTAGTGCTGGTTCCTATGTATCAAAGAGAAAGGGAGGTGGGGGGGGGGGAGAATATGATAGACTATGAGATCTCTGGGTGATTTCAACAAGTATTCTAGAACCTCAAAGGTAGGGGATCTGAGGTTATGTTTGGTCCTAATAAACTGTATTTGGTTTCTCAGCTCTCAGTAAAGTGCCTGCCATATTCAGGAACTGATGGAGATGGGGAGCCAGAGGAGCAGGGGCTGGAGTGGCCTGCCATTCAGAAGTAACCTGGAGAACAATCCAGAGGAAAATAAAGGGCAGCTCTAGGGAGGAATAGAAGCAAGCTCTCTCTAGAGACATGGAAATGAGACTTGGGGAATGTGGAACTGGATAACCGAGAACTACAGCTTGGTCTGCCCATAAATCCACCCGCGTTTGCTGTTCAGATCGGCACCGGAGTAGCCCAGAACCTCTGTGGACAAGGGACACACAGGAAAAGCTATTCAAGAAGGCAGGATAGTGACTGTGGAGTCACCATCATGCCTGTAACCCTGAGAAGGCTTGTGGTTGGATGTTCCACCACCGTGTTCTCCAGTAAGTCACCAGCTACATAGTGGCTCGGCCAATTTGTTCCCTTTAGTTAAAATAAAAGGCCCAGTTTCTCAATCATTGGAGCCACACTTCAGGGTTACAGAGCATGGCGCAGCGCCTTCCGTGCAGAAATTTCCTCTTGCACAGCACTAGTCCAGAAGAGCAGAAACTGGGAGTGGTGGAGAAAGGGCCTGTGAGACAACCTCGCCAACCTGAGTTTGGATCTCCAGCTCCCACATAGAAGCTGGGCAGAGCAAAACACACCAGTAAGGCCGGAGCTGACAGAGCGGCGACAAGTGGAACCATAAAGGGTTTTGGCCTGCCAGTTTTGTCAAGTCAGTGAGCTCCAGTTCCGTGAGAGATTCTATCTTTAAAAATTAAGTTGGAGGGTCTAGAGAGACGACTCATTGCTAAGAGAGTGCACTGATCTTACAGAGGGCCTAAATTTGAATTCAGTTCCTAGCACCCGTGTTGAGCAGCTCACTACAGCCTATAACTGCAGCTCCTCTAGGATCCATGAGTGCATATACCCATGCACAGACACACACAGTGACACACACAGGAGAGAGACAAGGTTAAGAATAAAGCTTTTTAAAAAATAAGTTGGAGAGCAATTAAGAATGATACCAGTGACCATAGTGCAGATATACCTGCACACATCCATACAAACATGTACATACAACATGAACGCAATGAACACACACACACACACACACACACACAGAGAGAGAGAGAGAGAGAGAGAGAGAGAGAGAGATCCATCATCTGCTCCTCTCATCCATCCAATTGCTGTTAATGTAAAATAAAATGAGCTTGCTTTAGGTTTACCTGTGCCTACATCTACTATTATACAGCTTCTAGAATAAACCAAGGTCTCTTGCAAAACCCCAGCCCAGTCTGATTATTCCCGTGTGGTCCTCACTGGCCAGGTTCCGTGGGCTGATTGTTTTATCCATTACTCATGGCATTCCCCACAGAAAAGCTTCCTTTCTTCTTGGAGGCCACCATGCTGAGCCCATCTTTACTGGCTAGAAGGCTTCCTAAGCCCAGTTGTATAGCAGCTTCCACTAGCTAGAAACAAGTGCCGGCAGCTTACCGGTTCCTTCCCAGGGCTCCCTGAAAGCACTCCTGTGCATCCTCGTAACTTCAGAGTCCCACGATTCTCAACTGCTTTAGCCTGTGCTTGGGCTACTCATTCCCTTTCTTGGGCAGAATTTAGAGAACATAGCTCTGGAACTGAACCACTGGGCACCCTACTCTCACTCAGTGTTCCTCCCTGACCTAAAACCCTTCCTTAAGAATCTACCAGCCATGGGTGAGGCTAGGGTCTGGGAGGGATAATAAGTCTCTCACCACAAGTAAGCACATTCTCCACCATCTATAGGAGGTAGTGATACAGAACCATAGGTGAACAGGAACCTGTGTACGTGGGTGTTTGGATAGTGTCTTAGTTACTTTATATTACTGTGAAGAGACACTGTGATCAACTTATAGGAGAGTTTATTAGGGCTTACACTTTCAGAGGGTGAGTCCTTGATCATCGTGGCAGGAAGCATGGCAGCAGGAAGCAGGCATGGTAGCTAGGAGCTTTCATCCGGATCCACAAGCAGGAGGCAGAGAGTTAACTGGGAATGGGCATGGGTGTTTGGAACCTCACATCCACACCCAGTAATACACCCCCTCCAATAAGGCCACACCTCATAATCCTTCCCAAGCAATTTAACTAACTGGAGACCAGTGTTGAAACATATGAGCCTGTGAAGCCCATTCTCATTCAAACAATCACAGGTAGGGCAATCTGGGTGAAGAAACCACAGAACAGTTGACCACTAGAGGGGTGTATATATAGCTTGCCTATGATTCTGTCCCAGTGTATGAAGCCCCATCTGAAGCCATACCCTGGCAAAGCCACACCCCTTTTCATGAAGCCTCATATCAGCCACTGGATGCCGTGTCTAAATTATGAAAGTACTACCTATCTCCAAACCGCAGACCAGGCCAAGCCTGCCTCAGTCAGTAACTGGCACACTTTCTACAGTCTTAATATCCCGGTGACTGCCCCCAGCCCTCTTCTTCTCTGGCAGCTTTGGTGCGCCCCAGACCTTCCCTAAACCATGGACCCAGCACTGACATATCCTTCCTCCCTCCCTCATACTCACCTTCTACTCCAGTTCCCCTCATTTTGGCATGTACCCACCTTCTCCCCACTCTTTTCTTTGGAAACATTTCATTTGGAATCCAGACTGGCCTTGCCTGTTAGTAAGTGGCTGCGCTTCAGTTCCAGAGCACCCGCTCGTTCATTCAGTAGGTGTCTGGATGTCCTGGTGAAGAGGCCTGAGGCCCACAGACAAAGCTCAGCTCTGGACTTAAAGATGCTGCGGCCCGAGGAAGGAGACGGGCAGCTAGGGAACAGTCACAGAGTCTCGCAGAGCTCTGGCATGTGGATACAAGAGCTACAAGAGAAGGGGTCGTTCTGGGTGGGGCTGAGGGATGAGTTCTTCAAGGCAAATACGGTAGGCATCAGGTGGACAACGCAGAAGGACACTTGAGGCAAGGGATTTGTGTGTCTATGTGCTACCGGGAACCAGCAACAGACAATCCAGGCAGCCTTGGAAGGCGTGATCACATGGGCTATTCCCAGAGCAAGGCTGGAAGTGGGGGCGGGAGAGCAGGGCTGCAGAGCCAGGCTCCTTCCTCATAGGCAAAGGGGGAGCCGTACAGGTTTGTACTTCCGAGCCTCATCTGTAAGCTGATGCAATCCCCCTGGAGCCTGCTGTGCTCCACCAACAGTGAGCACAACTTACTAAGAAGCCAAGCTCTGCCTCTCCTGTCCCTTTTGACTGCCAAGGGCCATTTCTCCAGTCCGGGCTGTCAGGGCGGCCTCTGCTATGGCTGTCTATCTCGTGAAGCTCAGAGGAGGCAGGTGTTCAAGCAAGCCCTGTGTTTCTGTTTCTGATTCTATACACTGTTTTCCTCTGCCTGACATTCTCATCTTCAGCTCATGGCCCAGGGAAAAAAATTTAGTAAATAAAATATAAGAGCTTCAGAGGCTGTCTCCAGGAGGCTGGATGGCAGCTTAGGAGGGAATGTTACTCATCTTCTAATCGCATTTTACAAATATGGTGGCTGAGATAGGGAGGTAGCCTAATTGACTTGAATTAGATTCACATTCTGACTGTAACAGAAAACAACACATTTTTTTTTCCTAATTCTAAGGTCACACAGGCTGGAGAGTTGGCTCGTTGGTTAAAAGCACACACTGCTCTTCCAGAGGAAGAGCGCCAGCAACCACAGCCCATGGTTCACAATCTCCTCAGCTCCAGCTGCTCTGGCTTCCGTAAGCACCTGCACTCATGTGCACATACCACGCACAACTTAATAAAAAATAAGTCGTTTTAAGAAATTCCAGACAGGCATAGTGGCTCATGCCTTTATAAAATCCCAGCCCTTGGGAGGCTGAGTTTGAGATCAGTCTGATCTGTATAATGAGTTACAATACAGCCAAAGCTACAGAGTGAGACCTCGTCTCAAAGAGATAGACAGGCAGACAGACAGACAGACAGACAGACAGACAGACAGACAAAAGTGAAAAGGTCTAAAGTCCTAGGCTAGGGAGATGACTCAGTAGGTAAAGTACTTAGGCCACTATGGAGTCATGAGTTCAATTACCCAGAACCCGTGTGGAAGAGCTGGGTATGGTGGTATGCACCTGTTACCCCAGCACTTGTGGGTTAGAGTGGCTTAGAGACAGGTGGCTCTCAGGGACTCTCCTGCCTAGCAGAAATACTGAGCAGCAGGTTCAGGGAGAGATACTGTTTCAAAGTAACAATGGAGGAGGAGAAGGATAATGGTGGTGATGGTGATGATGATGATAGGGAGAGCAACTAATGAAGACATCCTGATTTCATTCTCTGACCTCCACAGGCTCCCACACAAGTGAGCTACTCATGCACATATAATACACACACACGTTCTAAAGTCACAATTCTTAAATGATCTTTCATAGCTTTTACAACCAAGGCTGTCTGCAAGGTTCTGCTGAGTTTCTTTTGAAGGCTCTGTGGGGAAGTCCGTGCTCCGACTCTTTCCAGCTTCTAGAAACTGCATCCATCTCTTAGCTGGTGACTCCTTCTCCCTTTTCAAAGCCAGAAGCTTGGCCTCTTTGCTCTCTTTCTTTAACTCTGGTCCCTGCTCCCTGTCCCAAGGACCCCCTATGATGGCGCTGAACCCATTGGCACAATGCAGGTTACTCTCTATCTCAAGATCCTTCACTGCCCCATCTCTATGAAAGTCACAGGCTCAGGGTTCAGTGCTGCAGATGTGGGGTCATTATTTCTACTACTCAATACCTTTGGTGTCCCCGAGAGCTGTTCAGCCCCAGGACCTCGTGAGCACCTGCCGTCCCTGACCTGCGGCTCTGTCCACATTTGTTCTTTCAGAGGAGACAACGTTTGAAGCAGGAGTGAAGGTTCAGATCCACAGTCAGTCTGAGCCGCCTTTCATCCAAGAGCTGGGCTTTGGGGTGGCTCCGGGGTTCCAGACCTTCGTGGCCACACAAGAGCAGAGGGTAAGTTCCCCGTGCTCCCCAGATCATGGGTCCTCAGTTTAGTCCAGCTACCTCAGAAGCATGAGGAGAAGTGAGAAAATACTAAGTAAATGCAGTTCTCCAGAACCTTCTATTGACTCCTAAAATCACCTGTGCAAGAAGTGAAATGTAACTTTCTTTTTTGTCTCACCGAAAGCTTGAGTATTCTTTGTTCCCCCAGAACATTCTACCACTCCTTTTGTTATTTAGTTACTCATTGCCAGTGAATGCTAAAACAAACCGCTACACCAGATTTGATAGTCTTAGCATTTGTATTAATGAAATTCAAAGCAGCCTAAAAAAGGAAAGGGATGAAGCAGTCTCTAGCTCTCCCTGCTTAAGAAGAGCAAAGCCTCTTCCTGGAGTTTCCCGCCCACCCTTTGATGAAGCCTTGGGCAGAGTCCCACCCAGCCAGCAGGGTCTGCAGGAAGGCAGGGAGAGAGGGCTGGTACCATTCATGTCTAAAGTGGATTTTACATCTCAGAAGGGAGATCGTCTCAGACGCTCAGTAGGGAGGCCGTCTCAAAGCAGAGCAGCCAGAGACAAACGCAGTTTCTTTCTCCAACTTCCCAATATTTGCTGTCTGCTTTGCTGGAACTAAAAGAGAGTCCCCATCCAAGCCAACCAAGACGTTTAACTGGGTGAGGAAGAGTCATGTGTGGTGGGAGGCTCCTGCTGAGGGGGAAGTGGTTACAGAGCATAAAGATGAGGTTAGCCCATCGTGTGACTAGAGTTTGACTCTGTCATCTTTCACCTGGTACTGGCTACAGCTCTTTAGACACATCATAAAGTGATGTTCTGAATTAAAAACTTGTTTTAGATCCATCAATAATATTATATATATATATATATATTATATATATGTATTTGGATTTTCGAGACAGGGTTTCTCTGTGTAACAGCCCTGGCTGCCCTGGAACTCCCTCTGTAGACCAGGCTGGTCTCGAACTCAACAGAGATTCACCTGCCTCTGCCTCCCGAGTGCTGGGATTAAAGGCGTGCACCCCACACCCAGCTTTAAACTAGCTATATGTTTTAGGTCTCTAAGGAAGTATTTATTAGTGATGCCCATCTCATGCACGCTCTATTCTGTGCACACTCCTGGTCAGTTGGTTAAGGCGGAGGTCAGCCTTTGCTGCAGTGCAGGTGGCAGAGGTGGTAGTTTGGGGATGAGGGCATGGATTCTGGGAGGTTATTCTGGACTCTACAGACCCCAGAGACAGAGGTAAGTGGTGTGAACAGAACATATACTTGAAGGCATAGAATGACTCAAGATGGACAGCTGGACCAAATTTTGGGCTAAGGATGTGACAGTCAAGAAGAGTGAGACTCTGAATTACCCAGTATAAGCAGGCAGACAGACAGACAGACAGACAGACAGACAGACAGACAGACTGACTGAGAGATACTGGAACCTAAGCTCTTAGGCTCAATGGGCTCCTGGACACTGCCAGAAGTAAGCAAGGCCAATTAAGAGTGGAGACCACATTTCCACCAGCCGTGTTCTACTGCAGTAGAGCCAGGAGTCCAGGGTGAGTGGCCCTCAGCTTGGATTTATGCAGAGACCATTGGGAGTTAGAGGGACAATGAAAAGGACTTGCGCAGAATCAGAGAAGTGGAAAACTGTAGAAACCCAAACTGGGCGTGGTCCGTGTGAAACCCATCAGGGCATACTCCCAGTGCTGATAGAACTGGGGTTCCTCTCACAAAGAGCCCGGGAGCCTAGTCCCCATCCATCTTCTGGTGTATATAAATTGAAGGGTTCATTCTTTCGACAGCACTTTCCTTTTTTCAGGGTGACCCTTTTGAGGGGGGCTAGAGTTGCCATGAGCTGTTGGAAACTGTGCCAGTATTAGATCAGGTCTCCAGAAGCCGAGATGGAGAGAGCCAGTGAAGAGGCTAAAGTGGGGGTGGGGAGAGTTCTCAGCATTTGTTCCTGGGGAGCAAGCCCACACGGCTTCAAAGAACCAAGCATGGGTAGAACCAATAGGTATGCTGGGGAAATCTTGGATGCTGAAGAGTATAACTGTGACTTGTTGTCTAAAGCAAAGCCTCGCTTTGTGGTTTGCTGGATGCACCTACCACGGCTGTGGCGACAGCCCTCTTGGGTCTGCCTTGCTCTGAGTACAGAGCAAATGTACTGCGCTTCTTGGCACTTGAACCGTAGCTTCTTTCTCCTCTGGTGAAGGTAGGAGAGGAGAGCACTGGTGGAAGCTGCCGCTGTTCAGTAGATTGAGAGACATGGTTGTTCTTCCCTGCTCATCCTTCGTCCGTGACATGGAAGAAAACTCTTGGCTAGGGAAGTTGGAGCAGATGATTTTTAAGAGCTTAAGTCGGTGTTGCTCTTGCCAAGATGAGACTGAGAGGCTCCCCGTGGTGAGCAGGATGCAGAGAAGCCGATTTGCAGCGTCCAAGGGCAGCGGGACTGTTTGTGCGGCCGAGTATTGATGGCAAGTCAGCCGCATTCATTTCCGTATTTCTCTGCTTATTATAACTAATAACGAGATATTTGTTAAACATTTTACAGTTTTCAGTGCATTTCCGCTTCATCATTTCATTCATATTAATAGAGAAATACAAAGCACATCCCAGAGCTAAATCTAATAATACATTATGTTTACATGTACAGAAAAGAGCATATTCACGGGAAATAAGACTTGAAGGAAATAAGCCAAAATACCCACAGTGGGGCAATTATGAATGATTCATCTTTTTTCCAGCTTTTCATGTCTTCTATAATGTGGCTTTGTCTTATTTATTTGTCCAGCAAATATTTGTTGAGCAGCTACTGGGTGGGGGCGGGGGAGAGCAGCAGGGGGAGGGACGACGTGCCAAACAATACAGACCCAGTTTCTGCTCTCCCAGAAGCTACAGGTGGGTGCTGGTTTTAGCAATGAGAAAAATCCTGCCCAAGCCAAGTATAACGTGGTAAGGGACCCTTGGCTATACATTTTCATTCTACCAAAAGGGACCCTGGTGCTCAAACATTGACTCTCATAGATGGCGCCAGTCTTTCCTCTCTTTTCAAAATGAATTGTTCTCGTTTTGTCACTTCTGAAATGGGGTGTTTGTTTTGGGGATCAATTGGACTTCTCCATGACAACGGGAAGTGATCCTCTTTCTTGGTAGTGCCTCATCTGTGGCGCATCAGTGAAATATGGCAGCCATGGAGTTCTCAAGCCGAGATGCTCTTACCTCAACCCAAAGTGCAAGGGAACCTTGAAGTAGGTCAGAGGTCACAGGACAGTGGAACAGAAAGCCCATTCCTGGAAAATTGGTATGACCCATGCTAAGACAATTGATTCCAGAGTAGGGACCCTTGTGACTGGGAGGAACCAGCGCTCTGAACTGGGAAAGTCTTCTCATGTAGTAAAAATCCTCCCTTGCATAATTACACGCATGCTTTAGTATTTATCTATATTGTAATCACAAAAAATACATGTTCTTGGGCTAAATACCAAAGCAAAAATCGCTTTTCTAAATATGTGTTTGCCTTTAACCCAATTAAACCAAGGTATGTCCCTGCCTGAAAAATGCTTCCTTGGGTAGCTCTGCTGTCTTATGAGCTCCTGCAATAACCCAGGGGCTCTACCACCAGAGACAGGCAATGGGGTTATATCCTGGAAACAGCTATAGAACCCTGGTGACTGAGAAACCCGTGTGAAACTACCATGCTCTCAAGCCATGTCCAGCCCTGGCATCACAGGCAGACTCCGTCACAACGGCTTCAAGCCGTGGCTAATTCTGGTGTGCCTGATAGTAAGGTTTCCCGACCAGAAGCCTCTCGCCCTTCCTCTTTGCCTTGGTGTTTAGCTATGTTTCCAACATATGGAGGGAAGCCCCTTGAGGTTCACAAGAAACATTATCCTCCTCCACCTCCAGATTAAAAAGGCCCAGCTGCTGGGTGGGAGGTGCCTGCCTCTGGTGGCGACAGCTCTTGTGGAGCCTCTGCATTCAACTTCCTGAGTGCCTTTCGAAAGAGAAGACTCATTTGTCAAGCTGACAGCCAGCCCGTGGTCTCGGGATCTGCTTCACCGTCCCCATTAGAAATGGAGGCTTGCCCAGTTGTTGTTTTTTCCTTTGTTTTTCGAGGCAGTAGAGAGAATTTATTGCACATGTCCTCAGTGGCTTCCAAACTGCCAAAGCTGGAGCCATGTAAACATGGCAGGATCCAGTTCCGCCCCACTGAAACACTAGGAAAGTTCCAGAAGGAAAGACGGCTTGGTGTGTGGCTACTCTACTCCCTGCACATCCTCAGGGTAACTTGTTTCCCACAAGTAGGCTGAAGAAAAGAATCAAGTAAGCGTCTAGCTGCTTAGCGACTTAATGACTATTACCACACATTCCCCAAAGTAGAAATATCTCTGAATTCCCCCCAGCCTATCAACACTTTTTCTACACAATATGAGCTTGTTTTTCTCAAGATGGAGTTAATGGCAGGGAATGAGGGATGGGGTGAGAAGGCCCTCTTAAAGGAATTGTTGATTAACTGCGATGAGCGAGGTACCATGTCCAACTGTGTTGGAAGCCTCCCAAAAAGTCATATAAAATGTGCTCATTTATTATAAATAAAAATCAGTTTGTGTGTGTGCCCCTGCCTCAGTCTTGCAGTCTCTGTCACTTATCTTCTTCCTGAAGAGATCGTCATGCTTGTTTGGGTAGAGTCTTTCACTTCCTTTTCAAGCCCAGTGCCCCACTGAATCCTTCAGCAAGGTCACCCATGAAATCTTAGACTAAACCCCATCTTCATTAATGCTGATACTGCTCAGGCTCTCTCTCTCTCTCTCTCTCTCTCTCTCTCTCTTTCTCTCTCTCTTTCTGTGTGTGTGTGTGTGTGTGTGTGTGTGTGTGTGTGTGTGTCTGTGTGTGTGTGTGAGTCTGTGTGTGTGTGTGACATGCATGTGTACATGAATGCACTCGTATGTGTTCACATGTAGAGGCCAGAGGTCAATGTTGGGCGTCATCCTCTGTCAGTTCTCACCTTATTTTTTGAGACAGGGTCTCTCACTGAACCTGGAGCTCGCTGATTGGCTAGGCTGATGGGACAGTGGGCCAACAGGATCCTATCTTTGCCTCCCAGTACTAGGATTATAAGCATGGGCCATAAAGTCCAGCCTTTCATGTGGGTACTGGGAATCTGAACTCAGGTTGTCACGCTTAAGCCATCTCCCAAACCCCATTTTGATTTTCATGTGGCTGTGGCTGGATGGTTGTACCATCCCTGTGACACTCCTAACAACCCTTGTCTTCTTTCCGCCTCTCTGGCTTCTTTGTAAACAGTGCCTGTGTTGTTTACCCCTACATGTTGGGCACTCCATGATATTAGATGCGCCCCTAAGTGAGTTCAGCCTTTTCTGTGATTCCTACCCTGCCACCCTTGGACCAGCTGTCTTTCCTGATCCCCAGACCCAATGATGCCATTCTTCAAAGAAGTGCCATGGATATTGCTGTAGGATTCCCATAGCTACCTCCCTTTAAGGCTCGTGGCCCTCTCCTTAGATTGTTATAGGCAACATCCTCGGAGTGCCATGGCCTCAAATCAACAGCCCCAACTATGTCTTTCCATGTTTCCAAATCTACACCCCCAAATTGTTTTTCTCCCTAGATACTACAACCCTGTAAATGGCCTGAGGACAAATCCCCATTTGCTAGATATACAATCTTGTAACTTACCGTCCTCCTCTGTAAACGAGGGATAATGATGGCCTCTACCTCACCAAGAGAGTTCATATACACAGCGTCTCTAGAATAGTTCTTAGTACACAGTAAAGGCCCAGTAACTGCTGGATATTACTATCCCCATCCCAGGTGCAATTTCAGTTCAACATTTCACAATTTCACTTGGATAAGAAACACAGCTGCCTCCATCCCATCCTGACTCTATCCGATCCACCCCTTGCATTGATATGATTGTTCTAAAGTACATGGTGCAACCCTCCCCTCCCTCACTAACCACAGGATGAAGTCCAGGAATCTTCTCCCAGACCCTTCCAGCCCTGCCCCCCTTTCCAGAACCATCTCACCCTACTCACCCCACCTCCCACAAAATGCCCCGCCCCTGTATCTTTCAGTGTATGTTACCCTGAGTGTCATGCCCTCTCTCCGCTCTCCTGCTCATTTCTCCACTCCTTGGCCACAGGCAGAGGGGAGGAGGCTCAGTGTCTATTGATTCGCCCACTTTATCTTACTCTAGAGACAAGTTAATAAATCAGAACCTTCCTTGGTTGGGTCCTGCCGGCCAGTACCGTATTATCTTTTGATTCATGACCAACTTGCTATCTGAACTCCCAAATGCACAGTGTTTGGTTTCTGAGGTTTGTTTGTTTTTTGTTTTTTGTTTTTCTTAATAAGAGGTAAGAAAATCTGTATAGGACACTTCCACACATAGGTCAAGAGCTGTCTCGACTTTCCTTGCCAACCAGGAAGGTGAAATACTAATCACTAGCAAATCTCTCAGAGATGCCTACCACAGAGAATGAAAGAATGGGGGCATCCATGCCGGTTCTCACACTTCCTCGGCAAGGGCAGAGGAGAGGGAACCTGAAAGATGTTTTCCTGTCCCCACCCCTCCTCCTTCATGCTTGAAAACCACTTATTGAGTTTTGTTTTGTTTTTGTTGGAGAAGTCCCTGGATTTGTTTATGTTGTGACAACCAAGCCGGACAGCCCCAGTAATCATTCCCCGTGAGCTGGTAAATCTTAGTGTTTCTCTGCTAGATTGTTGTGCCCTCAGAGTACCTCCGGGCTCCTACCTGCTGAAATGCCACCCCCTCACAACAGCATCCAACCGGCTCTCAATATAAATGTATCTAATCAAACAAGCTGTGTGCATGTCTTGCCCCATCCAATGAGAGAACGCTCTTTGAAGACCAGGCTTCCACAGCAATATGACCAGAACCCAATACTGGACCTGTAAGTGAATAAACAACGGAGCTAAGCAATAGCGCTTCAGTGGCTGTTCAGAGCCCTGCGGCTATGCCTCTCATGGTGGGGGGAGGGGTGGGCAGGGAGGAGATCTTCTGAAACAAAAGATATCACTCCTGAGATTATGTGCTACAAGTGCTAAAATAGGTCTCAGGAGCCAGGAGGTGGTGGCGCATGCCTTTAATCTACATCCCAGCATTCAAGAGACAGAGGCAGATGGATCTCTGAGTTCAAGGCCAGCCTAGTCTACAGGGCAAGTTCCAGATCAGCCAGGGCTACAGAGAGAAACCCTGCCTCAAAATATCAAAAAAAAAAAAAAAAGTCTCAGGGACTCAGGAAAACAGTGTTGGCCAAGGGGATCCCAGCAAGGACAAGTAGAAGAAAGGCTGGAACCCACCAAAAGCGTATCTCTGGGGCAAGATGAGCTAGCTGTGATGGACAGAGGGGGAGCCTTTGGGTTGGGAGGCAAGTGCAGAGTTGACAGGATTCATTAATATGGGGGCTGAAGATGGCTCTTGGAGAGGACCCAAGTTTGGTTCCCAGCACCCACTTAGGGTAGCTCACAACTGCCTGTAATTCTAGGGCTAGGAGATCCCACACTCTCTTCTGTCCTCCACAGGCACCAGGGACGCATGTGGTGCCAATACATATACTTATACATATATACACATAAAATAAGTAAATAAATATTTTTTTAAAAAAGTTTAAAGGTAAGAAGTGCATACCAAGGCAATCAAGATGGTTCAGCAGGTGAAGGCGCTTGCTGTCAAGCTTGACAACCTGAGTTCGATTCCTGAAGGGGAGAAGTGACTCCTGCAAGCTGTCCTCTGACCGCTAGACATAGGCTGTAGCACACACACAAATAAAGCAGTTTCCAGTCTCACAATCTGCCCACACGAAACTTTACACATGCCCCCCAAGAAGTATGAATGTCGATGTTTTCTGTGGTAGCTCCTACGAGCAAGAAATCACAGGCATATTCATCAATGAGATGATTAAGGAGGAGGCTACATATCCAGTCTCCCCTCACCCCCACCCTGTGCCACAGTTAAGCAGGAAGATTTGGAGGATCCTCTGGGGAAAATTCCAAGACAGACTAGTAAAAGAAAGAAGTGAATTGTAGGACGATACATCCAGTGGGCTCCTATTTGTGTTCGGTGTCCACACAGAAATCTATACTTACTTTACTTACTCCTGCACATCAGCAGACGGGAACATTGTGGAGAAGGTCACGGGGACTGGAACCCACAGAAGAGGGATTGTGCACAGGAAGGTTTGTCTCTTTTTCTAGCTCCTTGGATATCTCGAACAAGGGTTCATTTGTATATTTTTGTATAAACTATGTGATTTCTTTAAGTATATGCAGAAGGTAGCTAGTAACAAGTACGCTTTGTAGTTTGGACCTCCCATCTAACACACGGACTCACACAGAGTAGGCCTCATTCACCTCTCCCTGGGCTGGTCCTATGACCCCTTCCCCAGCAGACAGTCTCCCTCTGTCACATCTGACCTCTCCTCCCAGCCCCTGCAGAGGTCACTTCTGTGACTCCAAAGTTTCCTTTTTTACAAAAATCAACTTTTGTAAAGACTTTTTGTCTGTCCTTGAACTTATTATTTTAATCTCAAGGCCTACAAGCGTAATTTCCAAAGCTCACAGAAAAATCTGTAGGTCCTAGCCGGGACTGTCTCCACACTGCCTGGCTCCACCCACACAGAGATGATAGATGCAGCACTTGACCTTAGGTGTCTGTCTCTGGGATGGAGACAGACTCCTGGCCGTGTCTGATACCCACCTCCAGGCTGAATCCATGCTAGAAGCCCTATCGATGTGTGATGAGTCACTGAATTGAGCTGAGCTCTCGAATCTCTGCCTAAAAGCTTGTTGAAGGAGTGGGACTAAGTCCCTAAAGCACTTCTCTTGCAAGCACGAGGACCTGAGGTCAGTCTCCAGAACTCACAGAAAACTGCAGGGTGTGGTGGAACACCATTCTAATCCCAGCCCTGAGGACACAGAGACAGAAGAAACCCTAGGGCTCACTCACCAGCCAGTCTAGCCTGGTTACCAACGAGAGAGCCTGTCTCAAAAGAGATGGGTGATGTTCTTGATGGTGACATTCAAAGTTGTTCTCTGGTCTCCAAAAGCACATGCATACATGGGCATGCTCACTGGCACCAATACACATGCACATGAATGTGCAAACATATACACACATACACACACACACACGGAGCAGTGTGATGAGAACCATGACTGGAGTCAGCTCAGTAGAGAAGTGTTACTCTAGAGGACATCAGGTCACCCTGGAAGTGGAGCATTTAGATTTAACTTCACCACTACTTCTGTGGCCAACAGGGTGATGTGGGGTGGGGAAGTTGCCTTGGCCTGTCCTAAAAGCGTGCCCAGTTCCTCCTCAATAGTCAAGATGGAGGAGTGTCGGCCCAGCCTCATTTAGACCCTATAAAGAGCAATAAGGCCTCCTCACCTCTCAGGAAGTCTTGTCAATAGAGGAGAATCAGTCTTCAAGGATTATCATGAGTCCTTGAAAGTCTTTTTCACAAGATCCAGAACCTTCCTAGATGTAGTACCCTCATTACTGCAGCTGTGCCCCCAAGTCTAATCAAGCAGAAATGACCAACAGAAAATAAAACTAGAACACAGAGAGCCAAGAAATGTGCCCAAGGACGCACAGCATGGAAGTGGAAGAGCCTGGAACTGAGAAATTCTACCTTGGGGTGTTCTGGTTTTGCTCTGGCCAAAGAACAGGCAGGAGAGGAGTAGAGCATAAAATGAGGTCCCCTCAGTGCTGACGAGGAAGGACCTCTGCTCAGCAAACAGAAATGGACATTCACAGCCACAGCCAGGGGGTAGGTAAAGGGGAGGCACGGAGAGGATTTACCCAGCAAAAGCATAGCATCTGATCCCTAAAGAGCAAGAAGACACTGTTTGAGGACTAGGAGTACCAGGGATGTGGGAAAACGCAGCAGCCAGAGCCCGGGGGGGATGCTTCTGGTTTCCCCACAAAGACCTTAGCAAATGTTAACTGAAGAACACCAAAGCCTCTCTGTAGCATCCTCACTTAGAGAGGATGATTCCAGCCGTGGCATCTTTCCTCCCAGTCTGCTCTCCCTTAGTGTTGAGTTCTGCCTTGGTCAGGACCCTGGAGGACACAAAGAACAGAGACTGAAGGTAACATCAGGAAAGGCTGATGGCTGATGAAGGCTGCAGAAGGATCAAGAAAACAAAAGACTACAGTGCAGTACTGAAACTAAGCGTCAAGGGACTGCCTCTTCTTTCTCCTGTCTTCCCTTCCCTTCCTCTTTCTCCATCCCTCTCATATGGCTTCGCCCCCACATGCCCACAGCTGGAGGTGTCTGGGCACTCTCTTTTAGAATATGTAGGGGAAGTTGCCATGATGGCCCCTGGTCTGGTTTATTCATTAAATGTGATGTTGTTTCTCCCTTTGCTACTTCCTATCATTTCCCAGAAGCCTCTCTGTCACAGGAAGTCTCTAACATCATCACAGCCTTGCATCACAGCTCCTCAATAGAGGCCACCACAGTCAGCTCCGTTGTTCCTATTCTTAGCCTCTCAGGGCACTTGTGTGACAGTGAGGCCGTGAGAGCCCCGGACAATCATAACACAACCACTTGGTGAGACAGGGGTCCCAGGGCCCACCTAACCATTGATGAAACAAAAGTTTGGTAGTAGACCGATGCAATCTGAAACTAGACCCCTCACCTTCTAATGCCTGGGCGCCGTCTACAACCCCTGCCCTGTTTCTAACACTCCCAAGTAGACAGGACTCCTGAGAGACATGAACATATGATGTCATTGGTTAAGAACTCATTTCAGAGCTGCATACTTCTTTTTTATTGTTTAGCATGCATTTGTTTGTGTGTGTGTGTGTGTGTTTGTTTGTATGTGTATGCATGTCTGTGCACATGTGTGAGTAAGTGTGCTTGCCTATGTCTACCCATATGGAGGTCAGAAGTCAACTTCTATTGCTTTTCACCTTGTGTTTTGAGACAATGTCTTTCACAAAACCTGAAGCTCCCAGACTCAGCTAGCAAGCCTCCCCAGCCCTAGGATTCTAGATACACAGCGCCAAACCTGGCTTTTATGTGGGTTCCCAGGATCCAAACTCAGATCCTCATGCTCGTACAACAGCCGCTTTACCCACGGAGTTATCTCCACAGCTCAGTGTACACTTCTTTCCAATGCCAACTGCTCTTTGAACACATGGATGCCTGGTTTTACAAATGAGCCAAGCCACTTCCTGGTGGGGGACATTGTTATTTGTGCCCTGATTTCATTTCTAGTTATTCCCCCTCCAGGTTTACCCTTTCCTCAGTTGATCTGAATAGGATCGATGGTCAGTCACTGTTGAAATCTTCAAAGGAAAACCACACACATTGGATCCATACTCAGTAGCAACCATCACAGCCCAGGATCATGCCTTGTGCACTAGGTGTGCATCTGCACCCGAGACAGTGCTTGTCCTAGCCTTGTTTTCCTGTATCTTTTCTAACAGAAAACCAGTGACTCATCCTCTTCCCAGTGGACCAATGAATGTGCCATTTTGGATGATAAATGAGGACCGTGCAGGAGAGATACTGGTTTAGAACAGGATAAGAGGCTTCACTTGCGGCCCTGACTCTACCCGTAACTGCCTAGGCAGCCATGAGAAGTCAGCATCACTCTGGACTTCAGGTTGATTTTCTGTCATATAGACTGGTAGTGCAATTATCTTACTTGGCTACTTAGAGAATCAAATTTGGTAATAACCGTACAAGTCCTTCAGTTGTGGAGTGCCTTCATAACTCTCCCAGATGGATAGGACATTGCATGGAGTATTTGAATGTGCTCCTGCCCTTGGAATGGGATGGAAGTTAGATTTGTATCCGGAAGACTTGGGCTGGTTGGTGGTAGTAATGGAATCCCTGACTCCTTCTTTCAACCAAGCTGTAGTGAGAGACTATGAATTTCCTCTCTCACTTCAGTCAATGAAGACAGAATATATGGGAAACAGTTTTTAGGCTCTGAATTTCTGGTAACAAAGGTGACCCCAGAGAAATGAGAAATATAAAGCAAACCCTACGATTGTCCTAGATTATGGTTTTGAGTATTTCCGGGCTCCAGTGCAGGCTGGAGACACCAGATGGCACCTGGTAATCCTCCTCCCCAACCCCCGCCGCAAAGGATGTGGAGTTGAGATTCCAAATGTCAAATATCAAAGAAGGATGGAACACCAAAGATATCAGTAGGCTTCTGGATGGGGCACACATGTGAGAAAACTGCTCAGACACACAGGAGAAAGACCTGAGGCCATCAGGGGAGACAGTGGCCAGCAGTCACATGATACTGGAAACTGTGCTCATTCCTACCAACCAAACTGGAGGTCCTCATAACCCAAAGGATGCTACAAAGGTCCTACCGGGGCCTCACATCAGTAATGCAGAATAGTCAGCCCTCAACTAAGTGCTATTCTGGTTCAAATCTTAAAGCCAAAGCTCAAAAGATCAAACTATTTCCAAGTAGCTTCAATATGTTTCAGAAAATTTCTCAAGAATATTTATAGGTATACAAAAATAACCAATATGCAAATGTAGTAAATTCATATAGTCTGGCATCCAATCAACTATTACTAGGCATACAAAGAAGCAGGAAAAATACCTGCAGTGGGAGAACGATCTTTCAGTATAAAACAGTCCCCAGCTGACAAATAGTAGAAATGGCCAAAAGGGGGTTGGGAGATGATGGCTCCGTGGGTGAAAAAAAAACACTTTTTACATAAGCATGAGGACCCGAGTTCATATCCTCGGAACCATGTAGACGCTGGGTGCGTAGTTGAAGTATTTGTAACACCAGCGCTTCTATTGGGAGATGAGAGGCAGAGACAAGGAGAACCCCTGGAAGCTTGCAGGACAGCTAGCCCAGCATACACAGGAGGGGGGAAAAAACAAAAAAATAAAAACAAACAAACAAAAATCCAAAGGTATCCTCCATTAAACAAGAAAGAAGGTGGAAGACAAGGACAGACACTCTGACCTCCATGCATGCACCATGGCCTATGACATATACGTACTCTCAAAGACACATCCACACATGTGCAGAGGGAGGAAGGGAGGGAAAGAAAAAGAAAGAGAGAGAAACATAGTGAACACATCTACATATAGACATAGGAATTGGCCAAAAGGACTAGTCTATTTATTCAAAACACAAACATAGAATATATATATATATTCATTTATAAAACTAAATATGTGTTCATAAATTATATGTATTTAAAAGACCGAGTTTAGCTTACAGAGAAAAAAGTCACAATGCTGGAGACTGAAAAGACCCTGAAGGGAATCCACAGCAAGTGAGGGTCACACAGAAAGGCCGAGAAGTACAAATACAGCAGAAAAGGGATTTTTAATGAAAACTCTCAGTTAACTGTGGAGCAACTTCAACTGGCTGAACAACATGTTTTTAGAGTCATAGGAAACAGAAAAATTGATGAAATGATGGTCAATCCTTTCTAAACATGATGAAGATTATTATAAAGCTTTAAATCTAAAAACCTCCAGTAACTTCAGACCTCCTCACAAGAGCTGGAGAAAACTCCGCCGAAATTGTCCAAGACCGTCGTCAGAAGAAGAAACATCTTAAGGGCATCCAGGAAAACAGGCACGTTACAGGCAGAGGAATAAGAGTAAGGATGGCAGCCAATTTCTGGATGTACAGCAGGTAAGGAGAGAGCAGAGTAAGCCCGGCAAGGAACTGAAAGGCGGAGGGGGCAGAAATCTGCCCGTCTAGAATTCTATACCCTGTGAAAATATCTTCCAAAAGGAAGGCAAAAAATTTAAAGCACACAAAAGCCAAAGAAGCTGCAGCTCTAACTATAGCAGATGCATCTTCAGCAGCTCTGCGTGCCAAACGAGTTTCCTCTGAGTGAGAAGAAAATGACACCAGATGGAAACACGGACCCACCCGAAGGGAGGGAAGAGCAGCAGAAACTGTGAAGATGGTGGTAAATACAGAGAACCCCTTCTTACTATTTAGATTTACTTAAAGATAATTAAGAGCCACGCTGCATAACAAAATGTTTTACGAAACTTATAATGCATGGTTGATCAAAATGGGTATCAAGAACCGCACAAAAGCCAAGAGGGAAGATACTGGGAAATCCTCGTCCACGCTTTGAGCTAATCCAAGTGCCGTAATACGACCAGTAGCAGACTTTGGTGAAAGACTTCATTGAGAACCCCAAACAATCAATATGTTAGAAAAGCATATTATAGCTGCTGCTTCAATGAAGGATAGAAACGGAACCAAAGAAGTCCGCTGTTGTCAAAAACATAGTTATGGCTCCACTTGGGAGAAGGCTGCCTGGCATGCATGAAACTTAGGGTGGATCCTTGACGCCGAGTAAAGCTCAGGTGGTGGCACACACCTGTAATCCCCGTACCTAGGAGTAGAGGCAGGAAGACCAAGGTCATCCTTGACTGATTAACAGGTCAAGGGAGAGAGAGAGGGAGAGAGAGAGGGAGGGAAGAAAGGAGGGAGGGAGGGAGGGAGGGAGGGAGGGAGGGAGGGAGGGAGGGAGGGAGGGAGGGAAAATGGGAGGAAAGACGGAAGGAAGGAAGGAAGGAAGGAAGGAAGGAAGGAAGGAAGGAAGGAAGGGAGGGAGGGAGGGAGGGAGGGAGGGAGGGAGGGAAAATGGGAGGAAAGACGGAAGGAAGGAAGGAAGGAAGGAAGGAAGGAAGGAAGGAAGGAAGGAAGGAAGGAAGCCTGTGTTCTTTAGCCCAGTAGAAGCCAGGGATTTGGGAGAAAGGAATAGAAGACAAATGAGATGGATAGAATATATCTAACAAAATGACAAAAAAAAAATCTATCAGGAATCACATCAGATGCAAATGATCTGAAGAATGAAAATTAAAAAGTATATTTTCAGATCAAACAAAAAACCCAAATCCTTAGTATATATTAGTTGTTAAAGCATGTATTTTAAATGTAAAAACACAGAGTTTAATGGAAAGAACAGAGGACCAGGCACAGTGATGTACACTGTAATCCCAGTACCAAGAAGGTCAGAACATAAAGATCCTGAGTTTTAGATAAGTTTGGATTGCATAAAGAGACCTTGTCTCAAAAAACACATATATGTAACATATACATATATACATAGAATTATGAGCCAGCGGTTTTGTCACACGCCATTAATCCCAGCACTCGGGGACAGGGGCAGGCAGATCTCTGTGAGTTCGAGGCCAGCCTGGTCTACAGAACTAGTTCCAGGAAAGGCTCCAAAGCTACAGAGAAACCTTGTCTAGAAAAACCAAAAAAGGAGGAGGAGGAGGAGGAGGAAAAGGAGGAGGAGGAGGAAGAAGGAGAAGGAGGATGAGGAGGAGGAGGAGGAGGAGAAGAAGAAGAAGGAGAAGGAGAAGAAGAATAATTTTATATGTGTGTATATGTGTGCACATATAATTTTATTTAAAAGAGGCTGGGGATAAGCTCCATCATTCAAGTGCTTGTCCTATAAGCATGAGGACTTGGGTTCGTATAAAAAGCCAGCATGGTGGTGTGTGCTTGTGATCTCTGATCTGAAAAGGAAGCTATGAGACTGTGGCTTGCTGGCCGGTCTAGCCTAATCTGCCAGTTCCAAGGCAGTTGGAGATTCTGTCTCAAAACAAACAACAAAACAAAGTGGGTGACTCTTAGGAACAACAACTAAGGTTGTCCTCTGACTTCCATGTGCATATACCCACTGCGCATGCACCCTCATGAACACATGTGCATGCACATGCGCACACATGCACGCACACAAAAGGGAAATAGGGGCTGATGAGATGTGGCTCAGTGTTTAAGAGCAACTGTTGCTCTTGTAGAAGGCCTGGGTTCAGTTCCCAGCACCCACATGGTAGCTCACAACTGTCAGTAACTCCGGTTCCAGGGATCCTATGCCCTCTTCTGACTTTCCTGGGCACAACGTCATACAAGTCACACACAAGTCAGACATGCAGTGTACCTATATACATGCCAACAAAATATACATAAAAATAAAATAATCTAAAAACTTTAGAGAAATAGACACGAACGATATTCATAGTACTCAAGAAGTGACTCTACTAGCTCATACTAAGAAAAATTCCAGAGCACCAGGAACAAAGAAGATAATTTCCCAATAATAACAAGATCAATACATAGAGACACCGTTCACACACCGACTAGCGAAGCTCCAAAATATCTGAAGCAAAAATTGACAGGACTGGAGGGGGAAAACCAACTGAGGTATTAATTGACCCAGGCATGGTGACCTATGATCTCAGCACTCATGAGGCTGAAGCACAAGGATTGCTATGAATTCCAGGCCAGCCTGAGCTATGTCATAAGTTCCAGGCCAGCCTGGGCTAACATGTGAGACTTTCTCTCAAAAACCCAAAATTAATAAATAGCCTTCTCTCAGTACTAGTACAGGGGCTAAAGAGATGGCTCAGCAGATGGTCCTGCCTATAATCTCAGATCTCAGAAGACAGAGACAGGGCATTCTGTGAGCTCTGGGCTCAGAGAGAGACCCTACCTCAGCACATAAAGTGAGAACAATCAAAGACACCCAGTGTCAACTTTTGATTCACACACACACACACACACACACACACACACACACACACATATACATTCATACCACACATACATACACAGGTAAAATAAAAGGTAGGCCAGGTAGACAGATCAGCAAGGACATAGAAGATATGAGCACCACAGAAGTTGATTTGATGGACACCCATCCAACAACCTGTGTCTATTAGTCTATTAGTGATTTGATGGACACCCATCCAACAACCTGTGTCTATTAGTCACTTTTCTATGTTCTATTGCCATAATAAAAGTCCGTGACTAAGAAAACTTATAGAAGGAAGGGTTTATCTAGGGCTTACAATTCCAGAGAAATAGGAGTCTGTCACCATCAAGGCGAGAAGCATGGTGTCAGACAGTTCGGTAAGCAGGCCCGGCACTGGGTAGCCACTGAGAGCTTACATTCTGAGCTACAGGCAGGAGACACACACTGGGAATGGCAGAAGTCTTTTGAAACCTCAAAACCAGGCCCAGTGACACAGCTCTTCTGTAAAGGCTAACCCGCTTCTTTCCTCCCAAACAGTTCCACCAACTGAGGAGCAAGTATTCAAACTTCTGAGTCTATGGGAGCCATTCTCGTTGAAACCACTACCCCATGTGATAACAGCGGCATACACATTCCGTTAAATATACTCAGAACATTTACCATGGGCCATAAAACAAGTCTCAATAAGCGTGAAATGATTCAAGTGGTACAAAATAACTCCTGATCATAATGGAATTAATTTAGAAATCAATAACAGAAGGATGCCTAGAAAATCCCCCAACTATTTAGAGGCGATATAACACACTTCTAAATAATCCATGAACCAAAGAAAAAATTAAATGTGAAATTAAAAGCAGTTTGAGCAGAATAAAATGAAAACCTGTCACATAGAATTCTGAAGAGACTATTGGCGTTTCACCAAAAAGGCAAGTGTAGGAAATCAAGAAATTTATTAGGAAAACAAGGAAAGTCCCAAGTCAGCGGCCTTGGCCTCCTGATTAAGAAACCAAGAGCATGCTGGGCCTGATAATACACTCAGGAGGCTGCGCAGAAGGATAGCTGTAAGTTCAAGCTAGCCTGAACCATGTGATGCTAGCTCAAAGAAAATAATAAAATGAATAAGTAAAACTAAGAGCAAATCACACCAAAAGGAGGCATGGAGAGAGAAATGAAACTGTGGTACAAGTCTATGAAGCAGGAAACAGGGGAACAACAGAGAAAGGATTTTTAAGATGAAAGTGTTGCTAGCTCCAGCATCAGGTGAACTTGGAACAGTAGAGTTCAGCATGGCGCCTGTTCAAGGATGTGGTGCAAATAAATTAAATGTCCCCTATTCTTTAAAAGAAGAAGAGGAAGAAGAGAAAGTAGACAAGAAGGGAGAAAAGGAAGAGAAAGAAAGAGAGAAGGGGAGGAAGAAACATGATAACCTCTAGCCAGAATATCGAGGAAAGAAAACACAGATTTTCCTAAGGATGAGAACATTGACATTGGAGATTCTATAAATAGGAAAGGGGAAGCATCAGAAAATTGTGAATGACAGTGCCAATAAGTTCACAGTTGAAGGTCTGGTGTGGGACTCTGACGGCTTAGAATTCTCAATCATGTTGTCTCTACAGCTTCTAGGGGGCTAAGTCCAGAGTGCTCCGCCATCTGGTTTGTCCCAGGCCTAGGTATCTTCTCCTGAGAAACTCTGGGCTCTTGTGTCTCAAACTGGGATGCTTGGCTACTGTGGGACTTCTCCCAACTTGTACTTCCTCCTTCCTTTCAATCAAGAGTGTCACTCAAAAGCCACAGATCTCTTTCCAGGTCTGTCTGACCCAACTTTTACATTCTCTGGGAGGCCTGAGCAGACAAAGATCTCTGTGTGACCACTCTGTCCTGGACCCTGAAGCTCATAGGTCACATCTTACATGGCACCCTGTCTCTGGGGCCTCCTAGAGAAGCTTCACCTAATTAGTCTTCCCTTTGAGCCCCAGCTGCTATTCGGGGTTCCCAGGGTCTCAGCCAGAAAGCTGGAGGAGACACTAATGAACTGATTCCCACCTGGCAGGAAGGACTTTGAAGGTGTAAATGCTTTGCCCTGGTCCACCTTCCCACATTGCTAATGAGTTTCTCCCCTCCCTCCCCCTCCTGAACCTTGGAGCCTGTGGATGCTAGGCAAGCACTTTACTACTGAGATATATTCCCAGCCTAAACTCTGTGTGCATGTACATGTGTGTATGTGTATTTATGTATATGAACACAAAACTGTGCACTTGCATGTAGAAGCCAAATTTTAAATGTCTTCTTTACTCTCCAGCTGAGTTTGTTTGTTTGTTTGTTTGTTTGTTTGTTTGAGACAGAGTTTCTTTGTGTAGCTTTGGAGCCTGTCCTGGAACTCACTCTATAGACCAGACTGACTTCGAACTCACAGAGATCCACTTGCCTCTGCCTCTCGAGTGCTGGGATTAAGGCGTGCGCCACCATGGCCTGGCATCAGCTGATTTTTTTAAAGACACTGCTTCAGCTGGGCTGTCTGGCCAGGAGTTCCAGGGATCCTTCTGTCTCCACTCCCCAGTGCTGTCATTACAGACCCATGTGTAACCGTCCCCAGCTGTTACAGTGGTGCTGGGGATCCAAACTCAGGTCCTCATGCTTGTATGACAAGCACCGTACCAGCTGAGCCACCTCTGGGGCCTTTCTCTTCTTTCTAAAGCTTGTGATGTCCTAATCTGCGCCTATCCTAATAGAAGTCCTGAGCATCTTTGGAGCAGCTAAAGCCTTCTGTACAGTCAGACTCTATAGTCAATGATACAGTTTAAGCAAACCCAGCAGGTTCCCCAAGGTGCAGGCAGTGGGCAGTGGGTTGTCCTGAGACCACAGCAGGCCATACAGGCAGCCTGGTCCCAGGCTGGGAGCCACCAAGTCACCTGTGGGTCGCGAGGGGCAGCAAGTCCCAGGCAGGGAGCTGTGTGAGAGACAGATAGACGTGCCACAAGACCACACCCCCAGATCTCTGAAGGCAGCTGGTTCCTAGCAGGGAGCCACGCAGTGGGTGAGAGACAGAGACATGGATAGGCATGCCATGCAGAGAAAGTGGGTATTTATTTAGTGGATTTGGAGGGGAAAGGGGAGAAGAAAAGAAGAACACAGAGAGATGCAGGGGGGGGAGGAAGGGAAGAGGAGGGAAGGGTAAGGACTCAGACGGGAGGGTGGCTTGTCTCTTAAAGGGACAGGACAGACCATTGCAGGCAACCCTGGTCCAGCCACCACTCTCCCCCAAGCACCCTTGGTTGCTCCTCGCTATCTAAAGAATAAAGCATGGCTCCACGATTCCAGGGTCCAAGGCCTGTGATCTGGGTGTAGGCTACCATGGAGCTGGAAATAGAATCCATACTACCTCTCAGCTTCCTCATCCTGCACCTCTGCCCACTCTCTTCTGTTTCCCTGAATTCCAGCTCCTAATGTCTGGGGCCAGCACCCCTCTCTCTACGGACTCAAATGCTGCCTCATAGAAAGTCTCCTCAGATGCCCATAGAGGTCTTCCTGTGAATCACCGGTGCATCTATTAGTGATTCTACTGTATGTCAGAGGCATTCACATATCAGAGATATAGCAACATCAGGGTCTTTAGCTTCCAGCCCTTGCCCAGGCCTAACCCTGACCTGAGTGTTCATTGTTTACCCACAAAAACTCTATTGCAGCCATGTTGAGTATTTTGTTGGTTCCACAGACCTAGCCCTGCCCACTCAGGGGTTGGGGCTTTTGTCTTTGTGGTCCCTACTGTTGCCCTTGCTGCAGGCATGCTTGGTAACTCTCTGGCCACTTTAAACCCAAGTTGACCTCCCTGGCTCCCATCTATTGCTAAAGAAACATTTCCCACCTGCACCCCACAGTCTCTTTGCATCTCTATCACCCTTCCAACCAACCAGGAGGCACCTAAGGGACACCTTCCAATTCATTCATGTTATATCCCCCATACCAACAGCACCCAGAACATATTTGTTTAGTGACTGATTATGGCTTAGTGCTCTGAGCATGGTTTCCAAATACAGCAGCTGTCTCATGGCTTCCAAATGACTGCCCTGATTTACTTTATCTTGAACTAACAACTGCTTTCTTTTGCTGTGTGTGGCCTTGGAATGTCCCTGAGTCTTTTGTTTATTCAGATACTAAGCAAGTATGTACTGGGTGGAGAAGGGAGACTTGTCAAGTTTCTGTTTCACAGATCCTGGTTCCTTGGAATTAATTTTTATTTTGAAATCTCCAATACGTATTTGTCTGTGTTGGTTAGTTTTGACTGTCTGTCAGCTTGACATAACCTAGAATCACACCTGAGAAGAGAATATTAATGAGGAATTCTCCATATCAGGTTGGCCTGTGGGCATGCTTGGGGAAGATTATCTTGATTGTTCATTAACTGATGTAGGAAGACCCCGCCCATTATGGGTGGTGCCATTCCTTAGGCAGAGAGTCGGACAGTATAAGAGTAGAGAAAGCTAGCTGACTACTAAGAAGCAAGCGAGGATTCATTTGTGTGATTATGATTATTTTCTCTTTGCTGTGGGTGTAATTATTAAGTTCCTGCCTCGACTTCCCCTTTATCTAGGGGATAAAGGGGACTGTAACCTGGAATACAAATTCCCATAAATCCTATTTTTCTCCAAGTTGCTTTTGGCTTGGATATTTATCACAGCCACAGAAAGGAAACTAAAACAGTGTTTCATCACCTCAAATGGCTCAAGAGGGCATCCTCCATGCTCTAGCCAAGATAACATGCAGCTTGGTGCCTCCTCCAGTCTTCCAGCCTGACCTAACCAGCTACCTTCTCTGGTGTTCCCAGCCTGACCTAACCAGCTGCCTTCTGACCTAACCAGCTGCCTTCTCCCGTGTTCCCAGCCTAACTTAACCAGCTGCCTTCTGACCTAACCAGCTGCCTTCTCTGGTGTTCCCAGCCTGACCTAACCAGCTGCCTTCTTACCTAACCAGCTGCCTCCTCCAGTGTTCCCAGCCTGACCTAACCAGCTGTGTAATGTTTGTCAGCTCAGAGGCCCTGGCGCCTGCTGATCCACCACAGATGCCAGCATTAGAGTCCCTCAGCAGAGAATGCCACCCTGTTTGTCCCCCAGGGACGATGGGTTTAACTCTGTCTGGGATGTGCTTCAAGTTCCTAAAGGCTCTCCAGCCCAAGAGTTCTTTTCTACCCATGGGCAATAAAACCACCTTTTGTCTTCACCTAAAAAAAGGAGTGTTTCCATTGCCCCAGAGCAAATCTGGCTGGAAAGATAGCCTGTCAGGCCACCATGATGAGAGGCCCAGGATCAGAAAGAGCACTTCATGGCTTTGCCTGTGACTCAGCCTGAGATAGAGCCCGCTCAGCCTTCTTCTATGGTGGGACCACACACAGGGGTCTTCTAGCTCAGACCCTATCTGTCAACACAGGACAAATGACATTCCATTCCAAAGGACTGTTGTGAGGGCTAGATGGAATTTAAAAAAGTTTTTAAAAAGAGCCTTAAAAATCTGGTAGATTGATTTTTCCCATATTATTCCACTTTTTATTCTTTCCATTGTGCATCTTGATTGCTCTTCATTTCCTGTTCTCCTGCCTCGGCCTGTGAGCCCTTGGGAGATGGACACTATTGCCACAGAAGCCATTGTCTTGTCACCACTTCCGCAGCAGGCACACACAGAATGTGCCTTGGCCCTAACTGGACGCTGAAGAGCAACAGTGCTCCTCGTCCTCCCCGGGTATCACTTGACTAATGACATTCGGTGAGTCCTTCGTGATGGATATGAAGCCTCCACAAGGTGTCAGTACTTTTAGGAAACTAATTTGACATCTCTACACCCCCCCCCCAAAACAGCTTTGTCCATTAGGGTGATGAGTTCCCATTTCCAGTTAAGGAAAACTGACTCTCAGGCAACCTAGCGCCCTGCCCCAAGCCACAGACCTTCCAATTGACTAGGCTCTAAGTGAAGCCCAGCTCTGTCTCTAGGTCATGGTCCCCATCACTTCCCACAGGCTCCTGCAGAGGAGTTCTCATGCTTCCATCTCATAAATGAGATCATATCAACACTTTGTCTTGTGTTGAACAGACAGAAAATGGTTAGCCAAATGGTTTGGGGGGTAAAGGTGCTTGCTGCCAAGTGCAGTGGCCTGAGTTTGATCACTGGGACCTAACGTGGTAGAAGAGAAGGAACTGAGTCCAACAGTTGTCCTCTGACAGCCACACATAGAAAATGGCATGTACATGTGTAAGGGAAGAAAGGGGGGAGAAAGAACAAAAGGAAGAAAGGAAGAAAGAAAGGAAGAAGGGAAGAAGGAAGGAAGGCAATAAACTTTAACTATGAAAACACAGCATAAGGTGGGCACTTTAGAGGATGTTTTTCAGATATCTTCAAAAGTAATATGGGGCTTCTAGAGTTGTAACGGTACAGCTCAAACCAGGGTCATTTCGCCGTGTTGAAAGCTTTTCGGCTTTTACGCACTCTCCACACCCATCATTTTAATGACCACATGAGATTTTGGTCAAACAGATATGCCGTTGACTTATTGTCCCTCCGCTGTCAAATATTCAAATTGCTTTATCTGCCTTTGCTCTTGTAGGTAGTACTTCACTGAACAACTTTGTGCACAAGGCTGTGAGAATATTTCTTAGCTGACTTTAATTCCTGTCTTTGGCTAGTTCCTAGAATGATAAAATACTAGATCAAAGCAAATGGGCAGTCGTAATGACCCTGAAAATTATAGAGTATACTTTTCCCCAAAGACTTTTATGTATAAATATAGTTAGGGACCAGTGTCAGACAGATGGTGACTACACAGCAGAAAGCCACAGACAGGAGAAAAATGACATGGGGTGGGGACTGGAGAGTGGTTCACGTCACCCTCACTACCGCTCACAACTACCTATTGCTGCAGTTCCAGAGGATCAATGCCCCCTTGTGGCCTCCTTGGGCTCCTGCATACAGATAGTGCACTTAAATCCATACAAAATAAATAAATAATAAATAAATAAATAAATCCTGAGAATAAATCCTGAGCGTGGGAAAGCAAGAAAGGAAGGGAAGGAGAGTGGGGGGGGGAGGTTGCCTGTGTTTCCTCAAACTGAAGAGAGCAAGAAGCAAATATATGTTTCCCTGCTCCTCAGAAGGGCAGAATAAACAGTTCTCGAAAGCGCATGTGCTCGGGGAAGGAAAGATGTCTGCATTCACTCCAAGGGTGTAGCAGGTGTTCTTGGTGACAAATCACAGCATATGGAAGCCACCACTAGACTTCCTAAACAACCTCCCAGGCTTTCTCATCTGCTACACCTCTAAGCTTCCAAAAAGGGTTCTAGCTCCAGGTCTGCCATCCTCAGCCCACTGAGCTTTGGTTTTCTGGCCTTCCAGAGGTTTCTAGGAATGCGGGGGGGGGGGGGGATAAACAAGCTTCCATTGTGCATATAAAGGTTATGTGCATAAAGGTCCTTGGGATTTTTTTTCCATCCCTGATAAGTTCACAACTAAGATTTCCTAGTTGGAGTGAACTTGTCATTGCTTATGGTTCACAGGGCAGTGGGTTACTTGGCCACACAGAGCACATCTCCTCATAATTTACTACAACATTTTTGTAGGTAGTTCCTGCAAATTCAACTTTCTAAAAAGTGATATGTCCTTAACTTTTCCTGGAAAACACACACAACTCCCCCATTCTCAGTCAGGCAGCTTCCCCCGCTCAGCTCCTGCCATCCTTCCAAAGGTCCTCTCGTCAAGTGCTAGATAAAGCTACACCTAGCAGAGGCTGCTGGAGCCTGGCTAGCCTGGGGCTTCATGGCTGGCCTATCTAAACACTGAGGACCTCCCGCCATGCCCTGCTGACGTCCAGTCTCAGCAATCTCCAGACACCAGCTCTAGAGGTCAGAGTATGGGTCAAACCCAGGCCTGCAGGTTTCTGGAGAGCCACTGGACCCTTGATTGAAAATGAACTTCCTCTTATCCAGTATTAACCAGGCCCAACCCTGTAGCCCAGCTGCTAACATACTGGCCTAGGATGCCCAAAGCCCTGGAACCCATCTCCAGTATCATGTAAATCAAGTGCGATAGCATTTGCCCATAATCCCAGCTTTCAGGAAATGGAGACCGGAGGATCATAAATTCAGGGGCATCCTCCACTACATAGGGAGTTTAAGGCCAGCCTGGCATAAAAGCAGCTAATATTTTAAGAGTCTGGAGGCACCCAATATTTAGGGTACCAGAATGTGTCAGAACCAGCTAGATGTCACTAAATGCCTCTTGCTAGACCCAAAACACCGATTATACCAGGCTGTCTGACTATAGGCCCAGCAGATACCTTCCACACAAAGCCATGGATGCGGGTACATCCATACGTGGAGGACTCCTGGATGGTTAACGACGAACATCAGATCCGTTTGCTATTCAGGACCCAGAGCTCTGAATCTGGCAGCTGACAGTCACTCCTTAGCCCCTAATATGTCTCTGTTTCCCTCCCTTTCCACCTAAAACACTCAAAGCCAGCTGTCTGCAGAGCCTGGTATCAGAAAGTCATTTCAAAAGCCAGAGACCAAAGTCCAAGGTGGCTGGAGCCCCAGCCCACCCATGATCAGCATTTTTGGTAGGTGCCATAGGTGGCAGCTGGTGGGACCGCTCTGCAGCCTCCCGCCCCGTGACAGCAGCCCACCTGCCTAGGGTGTTCCCATTTCTCAGTTCATCTCTTTTCTTTCTCACTGAAGCTACATAATGTTAGGTTTTACTGTCCAAAGCAGGGCACTTTTTAAAACAGTAATATTCCAGAAGTACATATTCCAATGTTTAATTATTCAGAAATATCCAAAGGAATACCAAGAAATGTGCTTTCTCCTTGCTGTGTCTTTGAAGAATCTCATTAAGGACAGGGTTGAGGGACAGAATCCTTACTAACTGGTCACCTGACACAAAAATTCTTGGTTTTGAAATCTTTTTTTTTTTAAACTTTTCATATGAGTATGTATTCTATGCTTGAGTGTATCCCCCGACCTCCATATGTCTCTATCAAGCATTGGTCTCTTCCTGGAGGCCGTCTCTCCCCTGTTACATCATCTGTTCCTGCTGTCATAAGCTTCATAGAGCAGCCCAGGCCACCTGTCCCCGCGTCCCCACCTGTCCCTGAGCCCCCAGCCATCCTTGAGCTCCCAGCTGCCCCTGAACTCCCACCTGTCCCCAAACCCCACCTGTTCCTGAGCCCCCACCTGTCCCCAGCGCCCAGCTGTCCCTGAGCCCCCACCTACCCCTGAGCCCCCAGCCATCCCTGAGCTCCCAGCTGCCCCTCAGCCCCCACCCGTCCCCAGCGCCCAGCTGTCCCTGAGCCCTCACCTGTCCCTGAGCCCCCAGGGTTCCCTGAGCTCCGACCTGTGCCTGAGCCGCCACCTGTGCCTGTGCCCGAGCCACCAGCACTTGGCTAAAGAAACATCAGGCTGTCAGGTGTGGTCATAGGAAGGGGATCCCTGAGACCTCCAGCATAGCTAGAGACTGGGGTAGCAGGCATGTGAACCATGTCAGTATGCCCATTCCCCAAAGGAGACCGAATCCAATATCTGAGCGAGAAAAGGGTTACCTCTCCCACCCCAACCCCAAACTGTTACCACAGGGCATCCAGGCTGTCATTGTTAACGCAGCCCTTTTCCTTCAGTTCCTCTTCAAGTTCCATTGTTGGCGTCTGCCTGTATTTTCTCATACAGAGTGAATCTATGGTAGGGGTGTGGCCCTCACTGGGTGTCTTTGGATATGTTGGTGTGGCTACCTGTGCCTACAACAAAGACCCGTGAGGTGGACTGCCTAGAACTTTAAATAAAGACTGTAGCAATATTCCAAAACCTGAAGCCCAGCCCTGCCTCTGCAAGCCAGCTGTGTGACCAGAGACAAATCCCTCAGCCTTGCTGACCTCAGTTCTCCTGATAATGTGGACAAATGCATTGTTCTCAGTCCAGCTGCAGGAGTTGAACCCTTCAGGAGCTTTTGAGAAATTCAAATACTGGAGTCCTGGCAAAATGACTGGATCCTGGTCTCTGGGGTGAGCACCAAGTTCCAGCAGTGTCTAAAAACATCTCCAGGTGATTCTGATGCAGCCCGGGCCGAGCACACTGCTCTGGGTGATCCAGCCCTGCTGTTCAATTAATTCCACCATTTATCACAGAGGAGACGAGAGTTAGGGAAGCCAAAGTTAGTGCTGTGCTTTGGATTCCGGGCAAGAGAGGCCAAGGGCAGAGAGGCTCGGAGTGCCACCTGGGATTCAATTTAACTTACGAATTTCCTGAATAGAAAGGGGAGAAAACGTCCTGAATAGAAAATCAGATAACTAGCAGGCCCAGAGCGTGGACTGGGGGTGTTTTGGTAGAAATATATTTCTGGGGGATACTAGATTCATCCCCCATGGGATCAACCTGCTGTGGACAATGGAAATGGGAATCTGAGGGGGTCCATGGGAGCCTAGAGCTGGCAAAGAATCCTCCTTCCTCCACCCGAAGTCCAATGCTGCCTCCAGCACCTTCCCTGGGAAACAAAACTACAGCTTGTGTGGTTTTAGCTTCCTGCCAACCTAGCAGTCACAGAGCAAGAAGAGGGTGAAAGCCTCGGAAAGACTATTTCACCCACCTGGTTTAACTTCTCCAAGGGCTGGCCTCTCACCTCAGGGGAGAACTTGTTTCTCGGTAATATACAGAGTGTCTTAAATTGGTTAGCATCTTGGATTTGATGGGCTACAATGTTAACACTGGTCCCTCTCAAACATTCTAGCATTTCCATTATTCCGTGATTCTGTAGCCATCTATCCAGATAATGTTTATCTTCAAAGAAAACATCCATCACTTCCCTAGGGTCAGTCACCAGATGTTCCCTCTCCTGCACCTTTTCGTTTCATCTGTGGACCAGTATCAGCAACACACCTCTTGACAGAAAGGCAAAAATCTCTACCTTGCCCCACACTGTGAGATTCTGCCTTTTGATAAGTGAGGTCCCTTCAAAGATAGTAAAGTACTAAATAAATACTGTCATAAAAGCTCAAACAGCCCCTGCACCAAACACACTCACACGTGCATACCCGTACACAAAATCTGTTTGCCACAAACACTCAGCTGGAGAGCCCTGCACGTCAAAAGAACCTCTGTGGGGCTTCATTGCATTTCCTGTTTGATTCGCTGAGCATTTGGTTTATTTCTGGTGCAAGCAGAGAGAAACCCACGTGAGGACACTGGCACCTAAGAACCATAGGTGAGATTGGAGGATAATGGCAGTGAGAGCCACTGCCTCTTAGATGATAGATTCATGGCTGTCCAGGACAAGGGCCCCCAGGACCCTTCTAGTCCTCTTAATGACACGTGACACATGCCACCACTCCTCTAGTCCTTTCTTTCCTGGGCCTCACTCTGAGAACTCCATGGTCCTCTCTAACCTTCTCCCAAATGCTGACCGCCTCACGTGACACCTGATCTAGTCCTGAATGCTCACCACTATACCTAGCTTCAAATCTATTCATGTATTCCCCTTACATCCTTCTGTATATCCCCAGCAAGACTTCTTCCATGGTCCAACATCCATCTGTTCACTCACCCATCCATCATCATCTTAACGGGTGTCTGCACACTGTGGGAACGCATCCATGCATAACATGTGACCTCACACCTAGGCACTTAGAATCTGGTACAGCAAGCCAGTGATGTGGGACTGGACTTTTTCAAGACCTTGTGGCAAGTCCAGGAGAGAAAAAGCACAGAGGTCTGGGAGCCTAAAGGAAGGGTAACTCAAATTCACGGGGTTCAGGAAGACTGGCAGGAGCTAAGGGGAGGCTGTTTAACTTCATCTTTAAGGGCAGATGCTCATCTGCTCATGGCAAATGAGAAGAAAGGAACCCTAGGCATCAAGAATGGACAAGAACGGACGTGGAAAGAATGATAGGTCTGTGTCATAGACAGGAAAGCCTGGATGAGAAAATGGAGAGAAGTTGGCGTATAGAAGCAGGTGCAACCAAACAAACCAGAACCAAAGACTGGGTTAACGATTTGCACTTTCCCCTGAAGAATCACTTATTCTACCAACTTTTAGTATATGGTCAAGAAACAATCATTTAGTGGGTGCCTTCAGGGTGTCCTGTATCAGGCTAAAGGGGGGAGTGTCACAAAGAGCTACCCTCAAAGCTCTGTTCCCATTGGTCTCATGCCCTTTGGCAAGACAGAAAGATGCTGTATCATAGAAAAGTGACAGGGGCTGGAATGACAGATGGGAGGCCACTTGCTGTGCAACTGTTAGGACCTGAGAGCAAATCCCCCAGAACCCACATAAGAAGCTGGACTGGATCACATGCTCTCTCCTAGCCCAGCACTGTCTCAGGAAAGGGTAGAGACAGGACAGTTGGTGTGACTTAATGGACCACCTGCCCAGCCCCGGTTCAATGAGAGAGCCTGTCTCAGGGGAATAAGGCGAAGGGTGATGGAGCAGGACAGTCAACATTTCCCTCTGGCCTCTGGGAGAGATGAGAGAGAGAGAGAGAGAGAGAGAGAGAGAGAGAGAGAGAGAGAGAGAGAGAGAGAGAGAGAGAGAGAGTCGTAGCATAGTACCCAATAATCAGATGGGAAATATGATCAGAATCAAGAATAAGGAATGTGGAAAGCCAAGCCAAAAAAGCTTCCTAGAAGAGGCGGGGTTTGTAATACCCATTAGAAAATAGCCATGACATTGGAATGTGAGGTAGATTGGGAGTGGGAAGTTCTCAGAGGCCCTTGGAAACCAGACGTTACCCTTTGGAAACTAGATGGCCAGGAGTAGAAGAAAAAGTGACAATTGAGGGCTTTCTTCAGATGCCACTGAGGGGTGTCTGAGGAATCTTTGCGTACAGTCATCAGAGACTGTACTCCATGAGCCTGGGGGCAGGAAATTGATAAGAAGAGCCTGTTGGTGCCACATCAACCACCCAGTTCTCCCCATGTGGGGCTTCTTAAACCCAGCGGTGGAACTCCAGTGGGTTCAACTGATTCCGTCGCTTTGTCTTCTTGACCCACTGGGACAGACAAACTGCCTCAGCCTTCCCCCTCAGAGATGCTTGCAGGGCAGCTTCAGTCAGGGACTGACATGGACTGGGTCAAGGGGCCGAAGCATGTCTGGTGCTGATAGAGCTCCCCATGCCTGATCACGGACTGGCATGAAGCACATCAATTTCTCTTGCCCATCTCCCATCCACCCTGAAGTAAGAGGCCCAGATAAGGCGTAAACAACAGTAGAGACAAGAGCACAGCTGGCCAGTGACCTTTCTGCCTGTCTTGAGGCACAATTGATCATGTCTATTCCTCATCGGGGTCAATCAAAGAGGACATCTTACCCCAGCCAACTGCCTGAAGTCTAAATAAGGAAACTGTATTTGCTTGATGAATGAGTCATGAGTGCCTTAGAAACTGCACTCGCTAAACCTGCACCATAAGCTTTTCCGTAACGATAAATTCTCTGTGGCATCAGGCGGGGCTGCGAGGCACATGCATCCCCGCAGTCTCCTGACAAATTGTAGCTCACAGACACATCTCAGGAAAACTCTGAGTATTGATCTCCCTCACATGACCAGGCTGTATTTGTGGTTTAAAAAAAATCACTGACTCCTGAAATGCTGAACTGGAAAAGCCTACAGAGACCATTTTTACTCACGGTGAAACTGGGTCCCACAGAGGGAAAGTTGCCTTGGTAACTGGCTTGGCAGCAATGGGGCCTGGAGGTTTCATCAGGGAGACACAGCCTTAGGCCAACTCTGGAAAAAAAAAAGCTGCCCCCTTCTTCTTAAAATTGGGAGGTGTGCATGCCAGCCAGTAAGAGCCAGGTGTGATAGGCGAGGTAAAGCTAGCCTGGAAGAAGGTGCCCAAGGTAAGAGAAATGGACGGTGTGTGGTTCTGAAGTAAGAGCCTCAGCAGAGCCGCCTCCAGGTGGTGGGTGCAGACCAACAGGCAGGAAAGACAACTAGTCAGAGAGCACAGAGTGGAGTCAAGGGCACTGGGTTTTACTGGGGAGAGGATATGACCTGGTCTGTGTTGTAGAAAGATGGAGGGGTTGGCTCAGCAAGGAAAGGTGCCTGACCGCCAGAGCTAAAGTCTCCGGATCCAGGTGGTAGGAGAGAACTGCCTCCCACATGTTGTCCTCTGACCTCCACATGCATGTCATCATACCCGTGAATACATAGATGAGCGTAAAGAGCGTTGTTTTGAAAGATAGGGTTGGGATGAGACTGTGTGCACAGGGGAGGCAGGGGACAGAAGCTATTGCGGGAATCTGAGAGGGGTGATGGCGCGGTCTCCACTTGTGGAGAGCAGAGACATCTGTGTTGGCTTGGGGAGGTGGACTCTGTAGGTCATACGCATTTGGTAGAGGAGAGAGAAGAGGGAGACGAATCCTGGGGAAAGATTGTTGTTTTCCTTCTGACTCCCAACATGAACAATTTATCACACCTAAAAATTAAGACCCCATGCATCCATTATTCTCCAAATTATACTCTGAATTTTCACACAACTATCGAAAATGCATTCCAAAATACGATCTGGTTAGTAAAGTCCATCTTGCTAGCCCCCATCAGCCTGCCACTTGTCGCTTCCTTAAGTTGGAGAATTTGAGTTTCACTTAAAAAACTGCCTGTATGAGGCAGGGGAGGCTGACTTCCCTAACGATCAGCCCTGCAGTCTGAGTGACAGCGCCATAAATGTTTATCCTTCCCCCCGCTGTAATAGGCAGTGTTCCATGAAGTCATTCAGGGACCCAGGATCCTCCCATCTTGTGGCTCCACTCTCCTCCAGGTTTTAGCTTCGTCTCCTCTCTGCTGTCAGATGGGGAAAGAGCTTATCCAGCTTTAGCCCAGGAGGCCCACTTCCTTTCCACCTTGTCTTATAGGTGAGAAGCAGCTATGTGCTTCACAAGGGGGCCTGGGGAACGCATCTAACACAGGGCAGAGATGAGACCCGCAGTCCCAGGGCACTCATGGGCTCTCTGGTACTGCCCTGGTTCATCTGAGCAATATGCTCACCAATCAGCATGGAATGTTTTCTTAATGAAGATGCAGAACTTGCCTTGATCCAAATACCGCCCCCCCAAATCATCTAGACACAGTGAGACACACCTACAATCCTAATGCTTGAGAGATGGGAGCAAAAGGATCCAGATTCAAGGCCATCCTCAGCTACATAGAGTTCAGTGATAACCTGGGCTATCTGAGACCTCGCCTCAAAATAACCCAACATAGGGGCTGAGGAGATAGATCAGTCAGTAAGTGTTTATCTTGTAAGTGTGAGGACATAAGTTCCACCCCAGAACCTACATTTTAGAATAAGAAATCTGGATAGTTGTGCTAATCACGGGGTTGGGAGCATGGGATGGGGACACACTGTTAATCCCAAATGCTAGGGAAGTGGAAATAGGTGGATCCTGGGCAACTGAGGTTGACCTCTGGCCCACATACAACACAACATACATGCATGCAGGAACAACACACACGCACGCACACACACACACATTCACACACACATTCACACATACACACACACACACACATACACACGACCTCAAACAAGGTGTGCCTCATGCCCTCGACGTCACTGAGCGCCGACTCTGACACCATCTTCTCCATCCTGAGGAAAGCGTGTTGCCCTCCACCTACCATCCCCCAACAGCAGGAGCTTGCTCCCCTCCATGTGTTCCTCCTAATAGATGGCTCTTCCTTCCCCTCCGCAGCCACAGGAGATAGGAGCTGGAAGGCAGTTGTCAAGAATTACCGCAGCCTGGAGAAAGGAGCGTGAGAATGAGAGTGATTCATCAAGGAGACTTATAAGCCGATTGGGCAGCTCGTGATCAGAGCTGTTTAGCTACCCAGAGGGACAGCAGGATAAATTACAGCCAGAAGAATTAGCAATTACAACCTTGGCACCTTACATGGGGGAGGCCCGTTCCAATCACCTGTCACTGTGCTTGTAAAGTTTAGGGGAAGACGTCTGGGGCAGGCTGCTCTGCATTCATGGCTTGCTTTGAACGACGGGAGGACGGGTTCCTGGGGAAAAGAGTGAGACGGGTATTTATAAACGAATTGTTTCCTTGGGTGAGTCTTTCAAATCTGTTTCTTTCCTTAAGTCCCATTTGGCTCTTAGCAGCCAGTGGCTCCTGGCACCGGCTTCAATGACGTGGGTCCTGCTCCTTCTCTCTTCCTACTAACGTCACTGTCAAGTAGCTAATGGTTCCTGAACAAGCATGGCAGCCCACATATGTAGCTGCCACTTAAAGGACCCAGGGTTAAACCTGGGGAAATAACAGGTCCTTAAATAATTAAAATAATCCCTGCTCTTGGCCAGAGAGAACTTGGGTGGATTTTTACAGATTAGATTTGCTTCAGGCAAAAAAATGGTGTGTGTGTGTGTGTGTGTGTGTGTGTGTGTGTGTGTGTGTGTGTATACATATATAAATCTATTAAGCCCCTGATTTATCGTTAGGGAAACATGGGGTTCTCTTTGTATGTCATGTCATAAAAGCCCTCCAAGATGGAGGTTGATTTCCCGGGTCACATGAAGATAACTGGTACTCAAAGAGGGTCAACCTCTTGCCCAAGGCCACTCAGCCTTTGAGTAGGAAGACTTTCTGAGCCTAGCCTATCCCCCTACAACCTAGTGCATCCTTCTGCTCCTAACATAATCTCCCAGGTGCCTACCGAGGAATTATCCAGAAGTCACCAGAGATAAATCATGTTTGGGGAGGGGGGACATCATGGTTTGAGACAGACTGGATAAACTTGAACTCACCACACAGGAAGGATGCTTTTTGATTTCTCGTTCTCCTGCATCTACTTCACTGGTGCTAGGATTATGGGCATGCACTACTGTGCCTGGTTTTCTGCTTAGGATGGTACCCAGGATTTCCTGCATGCTAGGCAAGCACTCTACCAAATGAACTACAATCCCCAGGAATTAAGCTTGTTTTTAAACAACTAGGAAAGGCTCAAACTTAAACTCACAGGGCCATAACGATGGGGTCTAGTCCTCAGAATATGAGATTGTCCTCTCCTGCTACAGGTTAGTTGTGAAGGATGCATTCAAACAAGAGATCACTGACAAACCCAGTCGTCACTTTAGAGGCATCATAGTAAGACTCAGAGACTTAAACAAAAGATACCCATTTCCTCATGGCTCTGGAGGCTGGAAGATCAAGATGCCAGGGCTGGTTTCTGACAAGACCTTCTTTGAGGCTGGCCGACAGCCACCTTCATCCCATGATGCTCTCAGAAAGCCCCTTCCCTGGGTGCACGCCAACAAAGAGATCTGGTGACCCTCTGACCTCATTTAACACTAATTAATCACCTAAAGGCCATGTTTAACCATATAGTCAATCTGGGGGAAGAGTTTCAACAAAGGAATAGAAAAGGGGTTCACCATCCACAGCAGACACCATTGGCATTGAACTCCAGACGCCAGTAATGTGTTGGTCTTGCCATGGCAGCCCTTCCTAAGGGCCAAAGAGACGAGGTTAGAACTATGGAAGACCATATCTGCTCAACTCTCCTTCAAAGTATTTCATGGGTTGGACCCTGACCACCTTTAGAATTAGCACAAGGTGGGAGATAGAGAGATGGCTCAGCAGTTAAAGGTATTTGCTACTCTCAGAAAGGACCCATGTTAATTCCTGGTACCCACATAAGTTCTCTAACTCCTGTGCTAGAGGATCTAATGCCCTTTTCTGGCCTCCAGTGGCACCCATATGCACATAATGCTTATACATATGCTCAAGCGCACACACACACACACACACACACACACACACACACACACACACACATTACATAATTAATTTTAAAAAAAAAATAGCACAGCCCAAGATCAAAAACTCATGCACACAAATTGGCATAGTTTAGTGGAAAGAAAAAGTGGAATTTTAAAGTTGTGGCATAGCTCTGACCTATGTGTAAGAAACAGGAGTTAGCAGAGCAAGGGGGTTGGCTCACTTGGTAGTGTCGCCACACAAACTTGAGGACCTTAGTTTGAATCCCCAGCATCTATGCAAAAGCCTAGCATGTTTTCATGTATTTGTAACCCCGGGATCATGTGATTAGGTAGAGCTGGCCAGCCAGCCAGTCTAGCTGGATCCATGAGCTCCAAGTTTGGTGACAGAGCCTATCTCTAAAAAAATGTAGAAAACTGTAGAGGAAAGATATTAGACATCAATTTCTGGCCTGTGTGTGCACATATGCACATCCTCACAGAAACAGAGAGAGAGAGAGAGAGAGAGAGAGAGAGAGAGAGAGAGAGAGAGAGAGAGAGAGAGAGAGAGACCAGGACTATAGTGTTGCTGGAGATGGGGACAGAAGCGAGGCATTTGGTGGACCCACAGGGCGTGAGAGATAAGTTGACTAAACCCTCATGAGCTCCTGTGAAAATTAATTATTTAGGGATTTGCAGAACACAGTGTGGTACTACCAGCATCAAAACTAGGGAGCCAGCCTAGACATAGAGCAGGGCCCCAGCTGATGCAGGGCTGAGCTGCAAGGATCCAGGAGATCCCTGCCCCTCTATAAGCCAAGTGCCAAGAGGATGAACCTCGGGTTGCATAGTTCACCCTCACAGAGTCCCATTGGAGACACCTAGACTTTATGTCTGGTGAAGTCCCCCATTTCCCCCATGAAAAGCTCCAGGAAGGCAGCCAGTGACAAATGATGGGTCCCGCACTAAATGCTCTGTGTGAATGGGCCTCTGACTCAGCCATCTGGGCTCAGAGAGGCTGTGGGCGCTAGAGCACAGCGTGTCACCAGCGCAGAGAGGACAGCCTTCCAGGCTTCCATGCATGGACTCCAGGGTTGTTCTTGTCACCTGGGCCCCCTGCCACTGCATTATGTCCCCAGACGATGCCTCTGCCAAGGCTTTGCCAATGGAGTACCAGCTGCCACAGAGGGGAGCTACCCAACCCCTGACTGGAAAATCAGCATGACTGTTAGCTGCACATGCAGGGACCCTGACACCCTGGTCGGTACCCATGTGTGGGCTCACGCTTCACCTTCCAGCCCCACGCATTTCCAAGAGTGAATGGAACTGAAGCCAAAACTGCACCAAATACACAGAGCTGACAGTACAGACCAACCTGGATCCAACTCTAACCCTGAATGCTATGCGGTGGCATGTGCCTGTAATCTCAGCAGTAGGAACACTTAAAAGCCTGAGGCAGAAGGATTACTAGTCTGAAATAGGCCTGAACTGTGATACAACAAAACTCTAAGTTTCTTTGATTTTATTCTTAAAAGGGGAAAAATAATAAAAGCTTCCCATTCAAGAAAGAAAGAAAGAAAGAAAGAAAGAAAGAAAGAAAGAAAGAAAGAAAGAAAGAAAGAAAGAGAAAAAAGACTAAGTGGAAATGGCTTTAAGTCCCATCAACACTTCTGACCCCACCTCCAGCACTACCTCTCCCACGCCTACAAGAATGTCCCCAGTGCCATGTAAATGTAATGTATTTTAAGGGGAAAGAGTGGGAAGATGGGAATTGGAGATGGATGGCTAGCCAAGGAGGGGGTGAAGCCAGATGGGAATGCAGTGGGGGGAGCAGACTGCTTGGGATGCCCCAGTGTGTTCCCCGGAGGCGTCATTCATGCCTCCAGCCATGTGAGTGGCATTGGAGGTTGCTGCTCTGTGGTCTAGCCCCTGCATAGCTGTGTCCCAGCAGCTGCAGCTCTACGGGGTCCAGTTTCACATAGAAAGGTTCCTCCCACTGGTCTCTTCTGCCTCGTCCATTTCATCATGCTGGGAGGTGGAAGCAGGACCCAGAAATTTCCTGAGAACAGTTTGGAACCCAAATCATCACTTAAAGAGAGGGAGTCGGAGGAAGACCATGTCACCAACACTAACCGGTCAGGTGTGGGACCACCTGGGTCCTGCACAGGGAAGGGCAAAGCCACACATCAACAAGAACCTGACCTGGAACCAGAGGGCCTAAAAACAGCTGAGTTCTGAGAGACCAAGTGCCTGGCCTTTGCAAGCAGCTGGCCAAGCCCGGTCAGTGTGTCTTCTGGGCAGGCTTATTGTTCTGGTTAGTTCACCTCCCCACCTTTGTCCTTGTAACATGTCTCTCTGGCCGGTTCCAACCAGCAAATCACACAGCAAGGAAACTGCTGAAGGTTGTTGGCAGCCTCAGCAGAAGTTACCCAGATGTGATTATAACACCATGTCATCCTCACAGACACTCAGAAGATGCCTCTGCCAAGAAAGCTGTGACAGTCACTGGGAAGAGGATGGAGGGGTTGACTCTGCAGGGTCATACCTACTGTGATGTGTGTGTCCTAGTACCATGTCAGGCCTGTTCCCTACACGCCAAGCACTGGCCACAACCTGACACTCATATGCCAGTCATTATGTATGACCTGATGATTTTCCTTGAAGCCACGCCTCTTTGTATGATGGGCTTCTTCTTTTTCTCCTCCTCCTCCTCCTCCTCCTCCTCCTCCTCCTCCTCCTCCTCCTCCTCCTCCTTCTTCTTCTTCTTCTTTTCCTCCTCCTCCTCCTCCTCCTCTTTTGAAACAGGGTTTCATTGTTCAGCTCTGGTTGTCCTAGAACTCACTTTGTAGACCAGAGTGGCCCTCGAACCCACAGACATCTTCCTGCCTCTGCCTCCTGAGTGCTGGGATTCTTTTTTAACACAGCTTTTGTCCATGAAGTTCCTTCTACCCAAAACACCCTTCCCATGCCTGATTATCCTGCATTCTTTCTAGACTCAGTTCCAACCACTGCCTCATGAAGTCTCTCCTGTGCCTCCCTTCCCGAGTCGGTCTAATTATGCCCTCTCAGATGCCCTGCACTCCTGTACTTTATAGCCTCCACAGTTCCTGTGTGTTATATCATGCCTAGTCTTCCTGGATTCTTATCCCATGGCCATAGGAATCACAATACTCATCATCAAATCTTCAGTTCCCGGCAGTGTTCCTGAAACAGATTGTGTTCTTAATAAATGTTCCCTGGACATGTGAGTGGAAGATGTTGTGTGTGGAGCAGGTGGATGGATAGATGGATGGATGGATGGATGGATGGATGGATGGATGGATGGATGGGTGGATGGATGGGTGGATGGATGGGCAGATGGATGGATAGATGAATGGACAGCAGATGAATATGAATGGATGGACGGACGGACGGACGGAAGGACGGACGGATGGATGGATGGATGGATGGGCAGATGGATGGGCAGATGGATGGATAGATGAATGGACAGCAGATGGATGGATGGATGGATGGATGGACAGACAGACAGCAAGTAGAAGGATGGATGAATGGGTGGGTGGGTGGATGGATGGATATTGGAGGGATTGGTGGGTGGGCAGATGATGGATGAACACATAGATAGATGAAGATAAAACGACAGAAGCTGTCTTTGCAGCCATGACATGTATCTAGAATGATTCTCATATGTCCCCGAGAGATACGTAGATCTAGCGAGGCCCAAAGTGGAAGTTATGTTTGAGTGAGATGCATTGCAATCTTTCAGAAACACAGCAGCATTCTTCTTCTGCGGAGCTAATTTACATTTTCTGTTCTTGTCGCATCCTTTCCACTCAGTGACATTTTTGCGATGGATACAAGCTTATTATTTTATTATTTGTCACAAATCATAGATAATTCACTTTTTAAATTGATTTTTTTGTTGCCTGGTAAAGTGCTACATCAGCTGCTACGGCTCCTGGGTCCCTTTCAGCAGCCACAACAGGCAGCATTGGTAACTTCAAGGTAGGGACCGGGAGTGGCGGGCTTCTAACTGGGTAAAATCCTTTTGTGGTACAATTGGTCCAAACACTAACTGGGAATACTTTTGCTTAAGAGAGCAAACCCAATCACTGTGCTTGCAGGGAAGGAAGGGGGAGGTCGTTCTGTGTTTCTATAGTGCATAATAAGCTTTGCCTTTCTGTGAGAATATTTAGCCGTGTGTGGTTCGATGCCATCTGCATTTGAAGCCTCTCAGAATGCAATGCTTCCTCTCAGTTCCAATTTCAGTCAAATGGTGGTGGTTAGCTAAGCCCCGGGGCCATCGTCTTTGATTGATTGGCAAGGTCTGTCATATGCCCTGGATGCAGGGAAAGGGCACAGTCGCCAGGTGTGCCTTATAGAGTGCCATCTCCTCTATACTGCACCTTCCGTGAGCCCACGTGCTTGAAGCGAAGCCTCTACCGAGAACAGTGGCTTAGCAACAGAGCCTAGGTTTGGATGGGTCCTGACTCTGGACTAGGAACTTTGCGATCAAGCAGACCCTGGTTTGAATCCTGCCCCTCACAAGCTACTGAAGCTTGGTCCTTTGTGCAAAGGGGGAAACAGACATTCACTGCCAGTGAATAACTAAGCCATTCGGTGTCTCCTGTACTGAGGGGTCTGAAGAGCGCGTGCTGCCATCCTTTAAATCTTTGCATCCGCATCCAGCCACCCTCATGGTAATGACCTCTGTTTCCCGTACACCCCACCCTGTAATAGTACATCGTATTAGAACATTCAGTCCTTGTAAGGTGGTCATGGGAAGGACAGATAGCTGGGTTTCGATCCCTGCTCCACCACCCACTACCCCTTCAAACAGAATCACTCTGGATCAGTCTAGCCAGGTATTCAATGCAGATCAGAAGAAGCACAACCCGTATGACAGGTGTGGGCACTCAGTGGGTCTATGCCAGAAAAATGCTTTGAACAGTACCTAGAACCCAGCAAGAGGAACCCAGCAAGAGGAACCCAGCAAGAGCTCAGCTATGCTTCCAATGTCTGTTAGCCGACAGGTGGTCATTGGGGCAGTAAACCTTCCCACCAGGTCACCGTGAGGATTTAAAGAGGTGATGTTCTACCTCAATGCCAGGCACATAGTAGGTGCATACCAACTGAGAGATTCTCTTGCCCCTTCTCTTCACAGCGACTTGTGCTGTGTCCTGAGCCCATCCTCCCTGCTCTGACCTTGTGGGATGAACTTTCAGTGACCCGGGTGGGAGGCTGTAGGACTGTGTCTCCTCCCTCCTGGCTGTCTGAAAGGACATGTTTCCCCCGAGACCCCTTTGATGCCTGCATTACCAACTGATTGGTGGATTTGATTTTAGTGTTTTATTTGATTTTAGAATTGTTTAAAAGGAGCACAGTATAATCATTTGCGAACACACTTAAATCACTCGGCAGGATGCAATAAAAACATCAAACTCAAAATTACAGCTCAAAAAGCAGGCTCTGATTTCTCCTCCTCCTGGGTGGGCAAGATAGAAGTTTTGCACATGTGTTAGAAGGTGGGGAACGAATTCACAGGGCATGGCTAAAAGCAGGAGAATGTCGGATTATGAAACTGGGCCTTCTCAGTGAACAAGGCCCCTTAATGATAGCCCAGAGGTTGAATGTCACATCCAAGGTCATACGAGAAAACCTAACTACTCAAATGTGACCCAGTGCTAAGCCTTCCTCAACAACGGCCCCCATGGAGATCAGAGTGCCGTGTTTGTCCTGCTACCCCTCAGCTTTGCTGTAAAGAGGATGAGAGAGAGAAATGCCTCAGGATGATGGTAAGGGTTCAGGGGCACAGAACCCTCTTGAGTGTGAGCACCCCACTTCACTCACCACTGTAGGCTCTCGGATCTGAAACATCCTGAAAGTGTTTGTCCAATGAGGCTGGAACACTGGCCCGAGACTCCTGACAAGAAACTGCATGGACCACATCCCATCTATCTCCTGCCTCCTGCTCCCTGGCAGGGGCCAAATCTCCTGACTGAGCACCTCCTCCTTGGTGGGAGCTTTGCTGAGTGAGCCAAACACCCCTTTGACAGCATCCTCTGAGAGACAGAAGGGAAAGGGAATCTTCCCTTTGGCTCTTAAGGCAGGTTTTCCCAGGGTGACAGCTTGCTGCTGGCTCAGAGCCAGGGTCATGCTGGCCTTGTCTTGATCTAGTTCTCCAGACAGAAAGGGGGAAGAAAACACACTCTGGGCCAAATATTTAAAGCAGGCAAGTTGTCTGAGAGCAGCCCACCCACTCAGCACCCTGTGCCCTGGCTTGCCCTGTGCCCTGACTTCCAGCGAGGCTCATGCATCAGAAGACTTTGAAGGGGCTGGGAGAGTTTCGCAGCTATGCACTCCAGCCACTGGTTTTGTGGTGCTCATAACTAAGGCTCTGAGGGATTGCCGTGCCTGGCCCACAGCGCTCTTCTCTCAGCCTCAGCCGCTGCCTCTCATTGCTGGTGCAGTCGGTCTTGATCATGTGGTCCAGTAGCATGCAGTTAGGGACTACATGTAGAAGATCCCAGAAGCCATGCAAAGTAAGGGTGTGCCACGGTCTACCAGAATGTGTTTGTATGTGTGTGTCTGTATACGTTCATATATATGCAGGTACGCGTATGTGCACAGTTACACTTGCCTGTGATTGTAGAGGCCAGGGGGCAACCTCACTGTCTTTCCTCAGGTATCCATTCACTTTGGGTTCTTTTTTTTTCTTCTTGAGATAGGCACTCTCACTGGCCTGGAACTCACCGAGTAGGCTACGCTGCCTGTGAACCCCAGGGATTCACCTCTCTGTCCATCTCTATAAGTGTGCGCTACCATGCTCTGCTTTATATATATATATGTGTATATATATATATATATATATATATATATATATATATATATATGAATTCTAGGGTTCAAACTTGGGTCCTCATACTCCAAGGCAAGCCTTGAGTCTTTGATAGAAGGGTGTGGCCAGATGGGCTATCAGTCCTCCTGTCTATGTCCCACGAGCCCACCCCTGAGTCAGGGACACAGGACGGCAATAAGGACCCCCATGGAGACTGTAGTTTCTACTTCTTCAACATCCGTTATGCACCAGACACGCTTGGGGATGTTCCATCTTGTTATGCAACCAGGCAGGGAAATCTTAACATCCTGCTCGAGAACTCCTCTTCAGGAGAGAGCCGCCTTTCCCAAGGAAAATGCCGTGGTGAGGTGAGACACTGCGAAAGGATGTGGCCGTATGCCAAGACTTCGGAGGAGGATGGCACTGCCTAGGAATATCCTGGTTCTGCTCCTGAAGAAAGTAGGGAAGCACCTGAGGAGGGAGCAAGAGGAGACAGAGACGGAGAGGAAAAGATAGAGATGGGGCAAGGTGAGCAGGCAGGAGAGCCTGCTCCAGCTCCCTCGGACACCTTCCCTGGGTCCCCGCATCTCGTGTGGGTGGGATTTCGGCAGAATTTAATCGATGACTAAACTTTATACAAGGTCTTTGTTGGCTTGAGTGTAGAATTGTCCCCCACGGGCTCATGTGTTTTAACACCTGGTCCCCGCTGGTGGTGCTGCTTAGGGAGATTATGGAGTCTCTGGGACTTTGCTTATGGACACAGGCCGCTGGGAAGTGTGGTTTGAAGGGTATAGCTTGGCCCTTCGTCTGACCTGCTTTCTGTCTCCTGCTTGGCATCGTGCAATAACACACAGCTGCCTCCAGCTCCTGCCACCACGGACCAGCCCGTGTCCTCCCTGCCATGAGGGACTGCAATCCTCCAAACCTGTGAGTCAAGACGAGCCCTTCCTCCCTTGAGCTCTCTCAGCCCAGTTCGTTATGCCCAGCCAACAAACAGTACCTTCATGGTGTGGAGCAGGTACTGGAGATGTCTCCTGAAGGCCACAGCTGGGCAGTGCACATCTGTGCTTAGCAAGGTCAAGTGCACAGCATCCCTCGGAGGTAGATAATATTTCTAGATCCAAGTGTGGAGTTGAATGTCAGAGAGGTCCGGCCGTGTGTTCAAGTTCCCCCAACTCAGGAGTACAGTGCAGACATCAAATCCAGCTTAGTCTAGGCCACAGAGCATACACTCTGTGGTACAAGGCCAGGACCTCCACAGTGTGAGGTAAAAGAGGAAGCCGAGCTAGAACAAGACTAAGGGCCTAGCCTTGGCAAGGACTCTGGATGTGTTTTCAGGGACCTAGAGGGATACCATTCAAGGGAACAATATGTCCACTCCCTGAATCAGGAAGCTAAGGGTCTGATACAAGAGTCAGGTGGGTATTTAGTGGCCATCAGGTATGCCAGGTGGGCCTCCCTGTCTCTCTCTTTCCTCTCCTCCCGTGCCCTCTTAGCCTTCAGGAGCAGAATGTATGCCTTCCTCAATACTTTCACCATCCTCTCAACATCTCCGTCCAACTTAGAGCCTCAGATGGTGGGCTGCAGACACAACAGGGATAGGTCCAGGAAGGTTAACCATGGCGAAGGAAACAAGCTTGAGCCTCTCCAAAGAGCACCTCGGGCTGTAGCGCCACCTGCTGGTGAGTCTCAGACCTTGGATCTGGGACAGTTTGAAATATTCCGAGGTTGAGGAACAACGTAGGGTGTCCCCAGGCAGAGGAGGAGCAGCCATCATCTTCTCTATATAAAATGAAAAGCCTGTGGAAAGACGACGCCTCAGGATCCTGAAGCAATGGCAGGCGAGCATCAGAGAATGCAGTGGCAAGAGTTCTCAGTTCTTTGTTTGGTTCCCAAATTGAAGCAATTATAGAAACCACCAGTTCCATGGCACAGTGTTGTCAGTAAATGCAAGGCTCAAGACTCAATCCTGGCGTGTCTCCTCTCTCCCTGAACTAGCTCATCCATCCTGCCGGCTTTGTTACACACCATAAGCTCTATCGGTCTCGATTCTAGCTTTCTCTCCTAGATCCAGACCCCAAGATCAAACTAGTGACCTTTTAACTTGCATTATGAAATAGGCTCTGTGTGTGTGTGTGTGTGTGTGTGTGTGTGTGTGTGTGTGTGTGTGTGTGTAAGCATGGAGGTGGTCTTCTTCTAAGCTGGCTAGCCAGCAAGCTCCCAGGATCTATCTGTCCCACACCCCCAATGCTGGAGTTACAGGTACACAACAGCCAGCCACAGTCAACTTTCTATGTGAGATCAGAGCTCAAGTCCTTATGTTTGCAAGTAATCACCCACTGAGCCATCTCCCCAACCCCTAGCCAAAAATTGCTGAGCTTCTCTGGCTCATCAAGCCAAATGGTAAAGAGAACAGGGGTGGTTTGGATGAAAGCACAGTTGGTAAAGTGCTTGCCTTGCACATGTGAAGTCCTGGGTTCGGTCCCCAGCACCACATAAAACAGAGTCTGGTGGTGCAGATCCTAGCACTTGGGAAGTGGAGGCAACAGGTCATCCTTAGTCTCATAGTGAGTTTGAAACCAACTGGGATACCTGAGACCCTGCTGAAAGAAAAGAGACAAAGGGGGAGGGGAAGGAAGGAGGAGTGTGTGAAGGCCTGCACTAGGAACCAGAATGGGATGTTGACGACACCTAGCCATGGCTGTGAGGCACTGGATCTATCTGATTAAGTCGGATGAGGAGTCTGATAGCTGGGGCTGACGGGTACGCTGAAGATGCTATAGAACACTGGAAGCCACACTAGCCCATGAAATGGTGGCATTCAAAACACTGCTCGGATCATTCACCATCTGTCATTCTCAAGTCACAACAGACTTAGGGTCTGTGGTTAGACGTGAATTGAAGAAAATTTAGAGATCATCTCATTCAGCTGCACAGCCAATATTTGGACCTCTCTCCTCTGATCCCAGCCAATGAGGATTTGCTCCCATGAGTAGAGGGATAATTTCATTATCGAGTTGTACTGGGGGATTAGAAAGTTCTCTTATGCTGAGAACAAATCCTTTTTTGGGATTAAACAAAGCAATACATTTAACGTGCTACCACAGTGCCTGCACGTCAGGAAACATTATCTTCATCTCTGCCTCCCTCATGACAACTCTTCGTGTGTCTGTCTTTCCCTTGGGATGCCAGAAAACAAACCCAATTCTTCTTCCTTGAGACAGTCCTTCAGATATCTGAAGACAGTGCTTCAGGGTCCCTTGAGGCTCCACTTGCCTGGGATAAACAAATACTCCAACCCACTTCCAGACACTCACTGGTAAGCAAGAGTTGCTGCTGTGTATACTATTGTTTCCCGGCTGCCACCGGCCGCCGTGTGAGGCTTCAGCGGTGCCGATGGAGCAAAGGATGAAGCAGCTATGGCAGAGCAGTCAGGGTACCTGAACCTGAACCTCTAGGAAGGAAAGGCAGGGAAGTCGCTGACTTCAAGGGAAGTTCAGCTTATTGAACAAGCTCTATCAGACTGCATCTACTTCCCTCTCATTTTGATGGCACATCTTTTTTGTTGTTGTTCGGTTTGGTTTTTAGCGGGGGGGGGGGGGGGGGATTGAGATAGGGTTTCTCTGTGTAGTCCTGGCTGTCCTGGAACTCACTTTGTAGACCAGGCTGGCCTCGAACTCACAGAGATCTGCCTGCCTCTGTCTCCCGAGTGCTGGGATTAAAGGTGTGCACCACTGCTGCCTGGCATGGATGACACATCTTAGTAGAAAAATGAATTCAGGGTTTGGGGAGAGAGCGCTCTCAGTTAACTGCTTGCCATCCAAGCATGAGGACCTGAGTTCAATCCCCAGAACCTACATCTTTTTAAGCCGCCAGGCACTGTAGTAGACCCCTGTGATTCCACTTGTGGCAGGCAGAGATGAGATGAGTCTGAGAGCTTGCTCACTAGCCAGTCTAGAAGAGTCCTGAGCCATGGGTCCCAGGGAGAGACCCTGTCTCAAGACACAAGCCAGATGGTTCCTAAGGAGCCACACCTGAGGTTGGCATCCGGTTTCTGCATGCACTTGTACACGTGCATATGCACACCTACGTATATAGTCACACACACAGCCTACACATACACCACGAAAATATACACTACACACACACCTACATACATACACAGACAAAGACAGAGAGAGAGTTAAAGGGAGAAAGAAAATTATCTCCTATAAACGGAGGTTTTTCTGTTCAGCCCCATCCCGCAGGTTGCTGCTAAATAATCACTCAGAGGCTTACTATTAATTACAAATCGATTGGCCTATAGTTCAGGCTTATTCCTAACTAGCTTTTACATTTAAATTAACCCATTTTTATTCATCTATGTGTTTCCACATGGCCATGGCTTTCAGCAGTCTGTTGGTATCTTGTTTCTTGAGCAACTGGTTTGCGTGTCTCTCGACTCTGCTTTTCTTTCTCCCTGTATTCAGTTTGGCGTTCCCACCTAGCTATATCCTGCCTTGCTATAGGCCAAAGCAGCTTTTATTATCAACTAATGAGAGCAACATATATTTCACAGCGTACAGAAGGGTTATCCTACAGCAATCTCCCGTCACCACCATGAAATTAGCTTCCATCATTTTGGAGTCCCAGACTCCAAAAGGACCTGGTGCATCCTTCCCAAATCCAATTTATTGATTTTGGAAACCGATATTGAACAGTGCGGCTACACAATGCATCCTAAATCCTGGACTATCAGCCCTTTGCTTAGAGGTCATTGACCCACAAACATTCTCCACCTATGCAAACTAGGTCCAGAGGGAGGCAGCGACTTGTGCAGGTTCAACAGGAAGTTCGTGTGGATGTGAAACCTGTTCACAGGTGCCAAAGAGAAAAATGGGAGAGAAAGGGAAGAGTTCTGAGTCCTCATGGACTGCTTCTGGTTCTTTCCAGTCGATCCTCTCCAGATAGGGGACTGTGAGGCAGTGACAGGCACAACGGTGGGACCAGAAATTCCAGGAACCACCTGCTGGCTCTAGCCCTTGCTGCTGTGTAGTCCTTAACCTTTTTCTGAAACTTAATTTCCCCCCAACAAAATAAAAATAGGAATGCCTGCATCAAGAGAGACCTGTGAATATTAAATTAAGTAAGCGTAGAGACTCTAAGTTCCCAGAAGTGCGGAGCAGCTAATAACAGTCCAGCCCTCCTGGAAGTAGCTCTCACAAACCCTAGGCACAAGGCTTGATAGTCAGTTTTTGACTGTGCTGCCGAGAAACGAAAGCAGCCAGCAACTGGGGAGTACACAGGCCTTAAAGTCACACTTGGTGAACCGCATGCTTATTTCCCCGACCTCTCCCACGTGGACACTTCAGAGTTCTAAAAGAATATTGAGGCTGGAGTTCAATTAGAGATCAGCAAGCATCGAGTTAATGAGCCAGAAACCAGAATTCAGGGTTGCCAAAAAAGGCTGGAAATAAGAAGGGAGAGCCTGGAAAAGAAGGGACTCAGAGAGGGATACGAAATTTTTATATAAGTGTTCCTCAAATCCTAGGCTCAATCTTCACCGTTCTGTGAATGGATAGAGAGCTCAAGAAGCCTGGGAAGAGAGCAAGAGCCGAGAGAGCTGAGCCACCAGTTCAGCAGTGCCAATGTGTGGGAGGAATGAATCCTCAAACAGCCCAGGGTTCCCGTGAAGCCCAGAAGTCTCATCCCTTGGGTATGAGACCACAGGATTACCAGCAAAACTACACTGCAGCCACAGAACCAAAGCGTTCTCCATAAGCCTAACTGCCTTCTAGAACAAGGCTAAGTAGAGAAAGATAATCTATCCAAAGTCTCTATAGGGATCGACCCACAATGTCTACATTACAAATGAAAACTTCAAGACACACGAGGTAAGAGAGGAACGTGAGGAGAAACCTAACTGGAAACAAACAGGATCTCCATCTAACCCCAGTGTTAGGGGGAGTAAGTGTACAGTCATGGTATTAAACCTGCTAAGCCATTGCAGAAAAGGATGGAAATAAGGACAGATTTTTTTAAAGGCAAGATTTGGAAATGTTTTTAAGGAAACCAAATGGACGTTTTAGAGCTGATACATTTATACATTGTTGGGTGAGACCAGTAGAAGATTGGATACAAGACAGAAAGGGACACCATGCTTGAAGAAAAGAGAAATGATTCATGGGGTGGGAGCTCAGGAGACAGCTCAGAAAGTTTTCCTGCGCAAGCATGCGGACATGAGTTTGAATCTCTAACACCCCTGTGAAAAGCCAGGATAGCGAAGCAATCTCAGCACTGGGGAGGTAGGGACAGGTGGATCCCTGGAGTCCACTGGACACTCAGCCTACCCTTGTCTGTGAGCTTCAGGTCCTGTGTGAGACTCTGCTTCCAAAAAGTAAGGTGCAGAGTAATTGAGAAAGATACCCACAGTCAACCTCCGGCCGCCACATACACATACGCACAAACACGTGCACACCTATACCCCCCCCCAAAACAGACACCAGACATTGTTCAACTGAATACAAAAAGATACTGATAAAAATAAACAGAGCTCCAGTAACAAAATATTGAGTCCATACAACCTATATATAGAGAGATCACAACATATATAAAATTGGCATTCCAGAGAGGAAAGAATAAAAAGGAAAATAATTAAAGAAATATTGATTCATATTTTTCTAAATTTGTTCAAAAGCATCATTTCACAGATCTATGATCCTCAGTAACCCACACAATAAAGATTCAAAAAAAATCACACTAAGGCATGATATTGTTAAAATCCTACAAAATCGAAGATGAAGAATCAATCTTAACTAGGGGAGGGAGGAAGAGAGAATGAATAATCATATGGAGAATCATAGTTGGTTCTCATCATAAAGAGTGGGGACAGGAGAGGGAGAAGAGAATCTTTGAAATGCTAAAAGACAGAGCTGAGCCAGCCTTCATAACATACACAGCAGTAGGCTTGAGAAAGAGGAAGACTGAGACATTGTAGAGACAAACGAAAACCGAGGAAGTTTGCCGTTAGTAAACCCACTCTGGAAGAAAGGTTGAAAAGGATTTCAAACCAAAGGAAAATGACATCAAATGGAAACGTGAGATCTGTAGGAGAAATGATGAATAATGAAAATAGTGTAAATGTGGTAAATGTAAAATATAGTTTCCTTCTCAGCACCGCGGAGGCTACTTTTGCCTGAGTAGCCCCTTAACTTTTAAACCAGCTGCTGGTTTAACTTTTAGGCCGTGGCTCCTATGACTTCAACACACACTAAGCTCCACTTCCTAAATCTTAGCCCACTTTCTAAAGCTGAGTACTTACTCAGTATTTCCATGTAGGGCCCAAACATTGAATACACAGACACAGGGGACTTTTCAAGTCCAAACCACAAGTGGGAAAACCATTATTAAAGGTATCAGAGATTTGAGCAACACTATCAAATAGCTTAACTGCCTTTCGTGAAATAGTGCTGGTTAGTTTTTGACAACTTGACACAAACATAGATATAGCTGAGAAGTGGGACTTTTAATTGAGGAATTGCCCCCACAGATTGGCCTGTAGGCAAGTCAGTGGTGTGTTCTCTTGATCAGTGATTGATGTGGGAGGGACCAGCTCTCTATGGATTGTGTCACCCTTAGGCTGGTGGTCCTGGGGTGTACAAGAAAGTAGGTTGGGTGACCATGAGAAGCAAGCCAGTAAGCAGCACCCCTCCATGGCCTCTGCATTCAGCTTCCTTCAGGTTCCTGCGACCTAAGAGTTATAAGCTGAAACCACACACACACACACACACACACACACACACACACACACATACACACACAGAATCAAGCTGCTTTTGGTCATGGTCTTTTATTACGGCAAGAGAAATCTTACTAAGACAGGAATAAACACTAACTAAGAATTACAGAATGTAAATACTTCAAGGGTGTCTATGGAGCATCCATCACGGTACACCACAAGCAGACTCACAGAACACATCTCAATACATCTTGAATCAGTGAAACCACAAGGGGTGTGTTTCCTGACCAAAGAATAACGAAATCGGAAGTCAATAACAAGGCAGGTGGGAGCAAACGCAAATCACCAGCATATGCATGAGGGGACATCACCACAGCGCCTACAGGCATTTTGAAGTGACAAGAGGATGCGATGCACAACTGTAATAACTCAAAAATTTAGACAAAACGAGCACATTCCTTGGGAGAAAAAAAAACCACACAAGTTACCAAAGGGAGGGGAGATGGGGAGTATGGGTGGAGTTAAGGGGAGAGATAGGGGGTGAATGTAACCAAAATATACTGTATGCGTGTATGAAATTCTCAAAGAATCAGTAAAATACTATATTTTCTAAAACAGAAGTCACCAAAACTAGTGCAAAAAGAAATAGAAAACTCTTTATATCTCTGCCTCTATTAAAGGGACTGAATTTGTGATTTAAAATATCTGCATGCACACACATAAACACCAGGTCCAGATGGCTTCACTCGTAAAATCAATCAAGCATCTAAGTTGAAAATAATACCATGTCTACACAAACTCAGAAACCAGAGACAATGGGGACACCTCACAACTCTTTTTATGAAGTTAACATAATCCTAGTACCAACACTTGATGGAGGAAGGTCATTGGTTAAGTAATAAAGAAACTGCTTGGCCTCATAGGTTAAAACATAGGTGGGAGGAGTAAACAGAACAGAATGCTGGGAGGAAGAAGAAGTGAGCTCAGAGGCCATGCTCCCCTCCCCCGGGCAGACGCCATGAAGCAAGCTGCCAGGTCAGACATGCTGAATCTTTCCCGGTAAGACTGATGCTACACAGATTATTAGAGATGGGTTGATCAGGATATGAGAATTAGCCTGTAAGGGCTAGAGTTAATGGGCCAAGCAGTGTTTAAAAGAATACAGTTTGTGTGTTGTTATTTTGGGGCATAAGCTAGCCAAGCGGCCAGGAGCTGGGCTGTGGGAAGAGGCCCGCAGCTCCCACTACAAACACTTAAAAGGATATTTTAAGAGTCTTGCATGGTGGCTCAAAACTATAACCCTAGCACTCAGAGGGCTGAGGGAGAAGATCCTGAGGTAGAGGCCTTTTGGAGCTACATAATTCATTCAAGACTTACCTAGGCTAACCAAAACTGTATAAAAGAAACCAAAATCACCTTAGAAGAAGTGTAAATACAGCATCCTTCTTAAATACAGATGCAAAACTTGGTTTGAAAATGTTTGCAAATTAGACATGGCAAAATCTAGAGAGAATAGTAAATCATGAGCAAGTAAGGTTGGTCCTGGGACGACAGATGGGTTCCACATCTGTAGATCAATGAATGCCATTCACCGTACTAGCCAGATAAAGGAGAGAAGTCACGTGATCCTTTCTAGAGGCAGGGAATATCTTTACAAAAATGTAGTTTCATTCGTGATTTTCTTTAAAAATAAAAATAAAAATTGAGGTGCTGAAGAGATGCCTCAGTGGTTAAGAGTGCTTACTGCTATTGCTCAGGACCCAAGCTTGGTCCCCAGCATCCACAGTGTAGCTCACAATTGCCTGTAACTCCAGTTCCAGGAGCCATTAAGCCCTCTGTTGGTATCTCCATGCTCCTGCATGCACCTGACGCTCACAGAGACACACACATACACAGAATTTTTAAATTTTTAATTAACAAAATAAAAATAGAAAAAATTTTCCTAACAAACTAGAAATAGGCTATAACTTTCTCAATGCAACAATCAGCCAATAAAAATGTATATCAAGCTGGGTGGTGGTGGCACATTCCTTTAATCCCAGCCTTGGGAGGCCGAGGCAAGCGGATCTCTGTGAGTTCGAGGCCAGCCTCATCTACAGAATGAGTTCCAGAACAGCCAGGGATGTTACACAGAGAAACCCTGTCTGGAAAAAAACAACAAAAAAACGTATATCAACATGATTAATAAAGAAATAATAAGCTATTTCCTTCAAAGATTAGAAATGAAACCAGAAAATACCCGCCCCCCTCTGGGATTTTTTTTTCCCCAATATCACATTGAAATTTTTAAGCAAAACAGTGTGGCAAAAATGAAAACTATACGCAAAGAAATAAAAGTCAAGCTATCAAAAAGAACAAGCTATTGATACACTCAGGAGTATGAATAGTTGTCAAAAACATTTTTGCTGAGCGAAAGCTGCCAGCCACAAAGGAATACATGCGCTGTTGTTCTATTTCTGTGTAATCCTCGAGCACAGAAACCTCATTTATAAGGACAGAAGCAGATGAATGGTTGCCTGGGGGCTGGGAAAGGGGGTGGAGTGATCGTAAGTGGGGAGCTTTTGAGGAGAGTAGTATGTTCCATGGTCTGAGCGCAGTGATTACCACAAGTATATGCGTTTTCTTAAAAACTCACTCAAGGTGCTGGAGAGACGCTACAGCAGGTAAGAGCACTTGCTGCTCTTCTGGACTTTGGTTCCCAGCACCCATGTGGTGGCTTACAGTCACCTGTAACTCTAGTTCCAGGGCATCCGATGCCCTCTTCTGGCCTCTGAGGGCACCGGGTACTCTCACTGTACACATATGTGAATATGAGCAAAACATTCATGCACATAGAATAAATAAATCTAAAATAATAAATTATTCAGTTATGCACTAATACTAATTTGATCTATTTTATCATATAAGTTATGTATTCTTAAAGCTGGTTTCTAAAGTAGGAAAAAATAGATACCACTAAGACAAAAATAAGACCCAGACTCTAGAGAAAAGATGTATACTTCCCATTTGACTCAGACCTGAAATTCAGGCCATTCAGCCAGAGAATTCTTATATCTCCATAATAAAGACAAAAAACAAGCAGGGTTTCTTCATGGGCAAAAGACTCCAACATATGTCACAAAAAATTAATAGATGAATGATTGATAAAAACATGAAGTTGTGCTCAAAATCATCAGTCATCGGGGAACTATAAACAGAAACACCAAGGTGTGACAGTTGAACCCCAACAAAAATGGCTAAAACCAACAAGGAGACAAAGTGTCCTTGGATAGAGTACAATTGCCGTTCACTCTTAATGGAGATAGAACAGTGGAGAGCTGGGAAGATGGCTCAGCTGGGGAAAGTACCTGCCACCAAGACTGAAAACCCGAGTCTGATCCCTGGATCCCTCCTGGGGGAGAGAACCAACACCTGCAGGTTGCCCTCTGACCTCCACACGTTCACATGGCACAGACACTGAAACACAGATACCCACACACAATAAATAATAAATAAATGTAACAAAGTGGTAGAACCACTTTAGATCAGAGTTGGGCCATTTTTTATAAAATCATACACGCATCCATCCATACATACATACATACATGCATACATACATACATACATACATGAATCAGAATCAGCTATTCCACTCCTGGCCATTCACTCAAGAGGAACTAAAATGTCTGCAAAATTAATCATAAATAAGTACTCAGTGTCTTAGTTAGGGTTTCTATTGCTGTGAAGAGACACCATGACAATGGCAGCTCTTATAAAGGAAAACATTTTACTGGGGCTGCTTACAGTTCAGAGGTTTAGTCCATTGTCGTCATGGTGGGGAGAAAGGCAGACACAGAGCTGGAGAAGGAGCTAAGAGTTCTACATCTTTATCCACCGGCAGCAGAAGCAACTGTATCCCATACTGGGCATTGCTTGAGCATATAAGACCTCAAAGCCCACCCCCATAGTGACACACTTCCTCCAACAAGGGTATACCTCCTAATGGTGCCTCTCCCTATGGGCCAAACATTCAGACCCAGAAGTCTATGGGGCCATACCTGTGCAAACCACCACACTCAGCTAGATGTGGTCACAGAGGCCTGTAATCTCGCACTTGGGAGATGGAGGCAGGGCTATCCGGAGGTCATGATCATTGTTGGCTACTCAGCAAGTTTGAGGCCAGCCTGTGCTGTATGAGACCTTGCCCATAAATTAAGTAATTAAACAAATACGGGTCTTCTTCATAATTACCAAAATATAGAGCCAACCCAAACACCCACCCTTAGGTGAACGGATAAATAATCCAGGAGTGTTCATATGTTAAAGAATGACTCAGCTGAAAAGACGGAATGAACTCCAGGTGCACTCCCATGTGGAACAACCACAAAACCATCATTTTTAGTGAAAGGAGCAGGCAAAAAAATACACAGGGCAAACCGTCAATTATCTAAGTGTGAAAAGAGACTAGACAGACAGGGTAACAGAATTCATGAGAGTGGTTGCCCAGAAAGGCGATGGAGCCCTAATTGGAAAAGATATGAATTCATTTTCTGTAGGGATAAAAGTGTCACATGTCTTGATTGATGCAGTGTTTACACAGGTAGATGGTGACATTTGACAAAATTCAAAGTATGCACTTGAGATTTGTAGTGTGGCCAGGTGTGGTGCCTCATGCCTTTAATCCCACCACTCAGGAGGCAGAGGTTGGCACAGATCTCTGTGGGTTCAAGCCAGCCTGGCCTACAAAGTGAGTTCCAAGACAGTCATAGCTACATAGTAAGACCCTTTCTCAAACCAAAAAAAGGCAGGAAAAAAAAGAGGATTTGGGGTGTTGCGTGTGTGCTCACGTGCACACATGTGGGCATGAGCCTCCCATATTGACCATGGAGGATCAGGGTTCAACCTCAGCTTTCACCCTCACCTTCCGCACTTTGATGGGACAAGTCTTTTGTCACTCTTCACTGTGCACACCATGCTAGCTGGCCTTCGAGCCTCAGGGGGTCTCTTGTCAATACTTCCCTTCTCAGGATGGTAGCGCAGGGGTGTGTGCTACCACCATGACAGACGTTCCGCAGGTTCTAGGGATCCGAACTCAGGTCCGAGCACTTTCATGGCAAGCGTTTCACCCGGTGAGCCATCTTCCTAGCCCCAAATATGTACATTTTATTGTTTTTCTTGTTCTTCCATCATAAAAGGAAAGCTGGGTATAAAGAGTTTGCTTAGTGTAGTAGCAATAACATAGTAAATGCCCCCAGGACCATTAACTCTCTCATCCCTACCCTCCCCATCCCTCCCAAGCAAGTACAATAGATGTTAGAAAATCTATGGCTACTGGACCTCTGAGAAGGGGAGTGACAGTATCTGCACTGGCGTGTCATCCACAGCTTGATCAGGACCATAAGGAGTGGCTGCACCCTGCAGTCACTTCACCTGGCCTCTTCTGTGACTTATCCTCCGGGTCTGTGTCTGGGGTCTCAGTCTTCCCAGCCAACACGGTAGAATTTAGCTGGGTCATTCCAAGTGCCACTATTGACACTGATATGGAAAGGCACAGCTTGAATAACAGACTCCAAGGACAGGGCTGGAGCAATGGCTCAGCCGTTAAGGGCACTTGCTGTTCTTGTAGGGGACCCCAATTCAGTTCCCAGTACCCACATGGTCGCTCACAACCACCTGCAATCCCAGCTGCAGGGAATCCGATTCCCTTTTCTGGCCTCTCTACCAGGCGTATGCATGCACATGTGTTCATTCTCACAGGCACATGCATGGACACAAAAGGTGAAATCTTTAGATAAAAAGACTGAGGAGAGCAAAATTCCATGAAAATTGACCAAAAAAAAAAAAGCAAGGTGGGAAAACTCATGTGGTATCCAGACAATAAGGTTCACAAAGCCAGCAGGGTTTGGCTTGCAGAGGATACTCAATTGCTTATTTGCCCATTGAACAGGTAGACCAGCATGCCACGGCATCCGTGGAAACTGAGTGAGTATCCTCTGCCAGGCCTGACTGTGTTCTCCTTCTGTCTGTCTTACAGCTCACGTATCTGCCCCCACCATGGGGGGAGTGTCGATCCTCAGAGATGGGGCTCGACTTCTTTCCCGTTTACAGCATCACCGCCTGTCGGATTGACTGTGAGACCCGCTACATCGTGGAGAACTGCAACTGCCGCATGGTCCACATGCCAGGTGGGTAGCAGGGACCCCGGACCTTTGCAATTTCTCACCTGACGGGAAACACCTCACCCCTATTGTTCTAGGGAGACTGTGGTACCTGACAACCAAGAGGCAGGTGGAAAAACTCCATCCATCCATCCATCCATCCATCTATCCATCCATCCATCCATCCATCCATCCATCCATCCATCCATCAGGGCAGCATCCTGGTACACAGGGGTGCCCAGATGTGTGCATCACCTCCGTCCCCATGCTCCATATGCTTGCCAGTTGTCTGGTCCTCTTGCGTTCTGAGTTCAACATCCAGATAATGGGACACTCGTGATCTACACATCCTGATAATGTGCCTGTTTGAACACCCAGATGTCTGCGGCTTTCACCCAGATGTTTCTCTTCTTGCATCCAAATGTCTAGCACTCTTTCGAGTGCGGCAAAAGTCTATTAGTGAGCAAATGAATGTGCCTGTGCAGACACTTCCATCGTCAGACTAATAACGTCTGTTGCCATCTCATTAGAGGCAGTCAGCGTGTCAGACGCAGGCCTGCAGAGTGGGAGCTGATTTGGGCAGGACAGTGGTAGCAAGGAGGGGTAACTGGGACTGTAGGCATGGACCTTAGCTTCTATTTCAGGCTTCTCCAGTCACTGTGTGGGCTGGCCCACGTTACTAACCCTCTATGTTCTTACTTATTATCTTAAAAAGAAGAAGAAGAAGTAAAGATGCCCTGGAAATTACAAAAGTCAGTGGGGATCATATTAGTGCATGAGGAGGTAGGAGCAAGTCACATCTACTAATGACCTACTGTGTTCTTGGAGCATTGTTGTTTCTTTTGATATTTTTGTGCTTATGTGCTACATTATTTAAGCTTGTTTAACAAAATACTTGTGGTGGGGACAGTTCATCACCCGTTGCTTCTGTTGTGACAGCTCTCACGTGAGTCTCCTTATGGCTGAGTTCTGAATTAATTTTCTCAATGATCAGTAATGATCTTAGTCATCCAAGATTGGAACTGTTGATCTTTAAAACTGTCTCCGTTCAGAGCACTATTAGGGGCACTAACGTTAGGAAGGAAAGACATAGGAGTGGGCCCAAGTAAGCCATGCTGGGCCTTGAAATCAACATCGCTCCCATGGCTGGGGCCGCATGTAGCTCTGAGGGAAGACCCAGAAGAGGGCTTGTGGAAGCTACAAAGGCAGTGGATTGTTCCCTAGATTGGGTTCTCAACCTGTAGATCGTGACCCCTTTGGGGATCACATATCAGATCTCCTGCTTATCAGATATTTACATTACAATTCATGACAGTAGCAAAATTGCAGTTATGAAGTAGCAATGAAACAATTTTATATTGGGAGTTAGCCCAACATGAGGAGCTATATTAAAGGGTTTGCAGCATCGGGAAGGTTGAGCTCAACTGCCCTATTTCCTCCAGAAAAGAACATAGCCCTCCCAACACCAATGATGCCTGTGGCTGATTGCAGACCTACAAAAGTGCAAGAGAATAAATGTGTGTTGTTTTACATAATGACATTAAAATTGCCTATGAACTTCTTGGGCAAAATGGAAACCGCATCACTTAACATGTTATTATTGGAGAAAGGGAATTACACCAGCTCTCCGACGCTGTAAAAAGGACTTGGAGAAAAATGGTCCCAAAAAAGACCTTTCTGGTGGATCTTGACTTTAGTGTTTCACAAAGAAGAAAAGACAGGAGGAGAAAATAAAACCATCATCATCAACAAAAATACAGATCTTAACGCTCTGCAGAGAGATCCCAGGGAGGAAGACTAGGAAGACGAGCATCAGACTGAACCCCCAGCCATGAGCTTTCCCCATAAAACCTGAGCCAGAGTTTACAATCATTCCAACCGTGGCAAGATCGTGACATCTCAACTGTGTAGGATGATGGGCGGGGCCGTGAGGGGGCACAGAGCTACCCCAGGATGCTTACAGCAGTGTGGTGTGCTGAGAAGCAGCAGCCTCGGTATGGCACGGGCCCCTGTGCCAGCCCCACCTTACCTCCAGCAGCTCGCTGTCCCGAAGGCTGGGTGCTGAGTCCCATGTTTTTTTCTATTTGGAAGCTTAACACAAGGGTTCAAGGAGACCACATGGCACCTGGCTTAGAAGGAACCTCCTTCCACCCCACCCCATCTCGTCTTGTCCCCAGTCTTCCAGACAAGTTACCCCATCATCCACCACTGTGAGCCACCAAAAGAGGGTAGGGCAAGTCTCATGGTCTCCTCATAGCATATCAGAAGTCACCTCCAGATCTGAGGACACTGACCAGTGGTACCCACCAGACTGTCCCCTGAAGGCAGCTTCTCCCTGTGGTTACAGGAAGTCACTCGCTGCCTGGGCCTGTGAGGAGCCATTGGCATGCATGGCTCCTATGTGATTAATGCTCTTTCTCTCTTGGCTTCTCTTCCCTGCAGGGGATGCTCCTTTCTGCACTCCGGAGCAGCACAAGGAGTGTGCAGAGCCTGCCCTCGGTCAGTACTGGGGACACAGGGAGTGGCAGGTCAAGTGGAGATTGTGGGGTCATCTGGTGGGGACACAAAAGTCAGCCTTGGGAAAAAGAACAAGGAAGGGATGCGTACAAAGAAGTCCTGCAGGAGAAGCTGCAGGAAGCTGGTGAGGGAAAGAGGAGAGGAAGAAACAGGTGGATGAGGGCTGTAAGGGAACTGAGGGAGAGAAGGATACACAGAGGTGGTGATGGAGTAGATTTCACAGAGAATGGAGGATATAGGGAGAAGACAGAGATGAAGAGAGGGCAGTCAAGGAGCCACTGGTTCACCTGAAGGAGCTCAGTGAAGCCAACACACACACACACACATATGCATGCACATACGCACGCATGTAGACATGAGTGCACAGAGAGCCCAAGTGCATCTGAAGAGAGATCTTCCATCCCATGGTGCAAACATAAGCCATTCTGGGCCCTCTTATGCCACCGCTGCCACCTCCCCACCTCCTCCCGACCTCCTCCTCTCACAGCCTCCAGGGCATTTGAGGTCTAAAAGAACTGCTACTCCCAGCTAGAAAACCTCCTGGAGGCAGGGGGAGCACCTAGACATGGGTTGGGGTAGCTCAGCAGCTATCCTGCAGTCTACCTCCCCTCTCTCCAGTCCCAGGAAAGAGCAGACAGAACTTTAAATGCTGCATCCCCCAGTTCCCTCAGCAGCTGCTCTTGGTAGCACTAAGTGAGGGCAAAGCTGGACTCCTGTGGTAGAGGCCCAAGAAGCGGGTTTGGTTTACAGTGCATGCAAAGTCTTCTTTGAAATAAAGATAAGAAAACCAAATGAAAGAGACATAAGGGTGAGGGAGATCAAAAGAGGAAAGAAGGAAGAGAAGGAGAGAGGCAGGGAGGGAAGTACTGAAGGAACAGTTTTTCTTGCTAATGGTTAAGAAAACTTTTGGACCCTTGCAATTAAACATCAAGGCGACTGCAGCAGCGCAGGTAGGGGATTCATCTCGCTAGGCAGCAGGAAGTCAGGGACTCATCACTTGCAAGCACTGTGAAAGGTCAGGAGATGAAAAAGTACAGCGATGTCAGGGGAGGGGAGGCTTGCTGCTCACAGGGCTGGGATTCTTCCGGGAGGCAGGCCAGGGGATGGACTAGCAAGGTGCGAATTCTTGCTTTGCCGCCTTCAGCAGGCTTCTTGTCAAAGCTGGGCTGAGCAGTGGAGAAGCTGCTCTCAAGGGCCTGGCTAAAGTTTGGTCAAGAAGAGAGTCTGTCAGAGGGCAGCAGTGCCTTCGACCACTTGGTCTGGTTGGAGAGGACCCGGAGAGCTGCGTTCTGGGTATCAGGGAAGGGGGGGTAGGTTGCTCCAGAATTTTTTTGGTTTTTCGAGCCAGGGTTTCTCTGTGGTTTTGGAGCCTGTCCTGGAACTAGCTCTTGTAGACCAGGCTGGTCTCGAACTCACAGAGATCAGCCTGCCTCTGCCTCCCGAGTGCTGGGATTAAAGCGTGCGCCACCACCGCCCGGCAAGAATAAGGATTCAAGAATCTTTCCCTGGATAGCGTCTCGGCAGGCAGAGGGCATGGTGTTGGCTATGGGGAGCACCAGAAGGAATGGCATGAAGTCCTGAGCTCCAAGCACAATGTTCTCATCTTAACTTCCATGGTGGCCCATTTTTGGGGTCAGAACACTGATGCTAGAAACAGGAGAAAGCCCTGGGAATGGGAGGGACTAGGCCTCCCTAAATGTGACAATGGATCAAACACTTTGAAAGGTCCAGAGCGCAGTAACAGCAAGCAGAAAGAAAACAAGCCCCTGGCACCATCCCTGCTCAGCAATTCCCTAGCCCATTTTCCTGGGGCCCAGCTCTCCCTCTTGACTTGCGTCTTAATGCCTAGAATCCAGGTATGCTGGGCCAGAGAGCCTCGCCCCCACCCATGCGTGCCTGAGACCCTCTCCTCTCTTCTCCAGGCCTCCTGGCAGAAAAGGACAGCAATTACTGTCTCTGCAGGACACCCTGCAACCTGACCCGCTACAACAAAGAGCTCTCCATGGTGAAGATCCCCAGCAAGACGTCAGCCAAGTACCTGGAGAAGAAATTTAACAAATCTGAAAAATATATCTCGTAAGTTAAGTGGGAGGGGAGGGGGTGGGGAGGAGGCATGCAGAAAGAGGCAAAAAGCAAGCAGTTAGCTCAATGTAGCAAACATTAATTGAGCACCTGCTGTGTGCCAAGCTCAGAAGACAAAGCCACAAAGAGCTTGCAGCCTCCTGGGGAGATAAGTGCAGGATTAAATGCCACCTAGGGCACTGACGTCTGGGACGAAGTTGGCTATAATTGAGATATGCAGACACTAGGGGAAAACCATAGTTGACTGCACTTTGCTCAGGTCAAGGTTCAGGGAGAGCTTGACCTTTCTAAAGAATATATGATTCTCCTGGTGAGACTTGAGCCTCTGTTCCCTCTTCCGGAAACACTTTTCCAGCCACTCTGCCGGCCTGCTTCCTCCTGTTACCTGTCTCCAGGCACTGTGGTGTTTTCCTTTATAATATTGCTACAGTGTGTGACTTGCTGTTAAACAGGCGGTTTTGTTCTGGAAAGGAGCTGACACAACTATCCTTCAGGAATCAGGGTTAAGGGGCGGGGGCGTGGAGGGATGACTCAGCAGTCAAGAGTGCTGTTCAGATTCTAGCACCCATATCAGACAGCTCAGAAACGTCTGTAACTCCAGCTCCAAGGGATCTGAAGCCCTCTTCTGGCCCCTGTTAAATATCACACACAGGCACACACACACACAGGCACAGACACATGCACTTACACACCAAGACATACACACATGTAGAAAAAAATATTTAAAAGAAAAAGAAAACCAACTAGATTTATCAGGAGAAAGATCCAAGACCATGAGCAGGCCTTGAAGTGAGAGTGTATTAGAAAGAAACAACAGCATGTCAAAAACCGTGTGCCGGGACCTTGAAGGGAAAGAGAGGCTTCCCTTTAAAGCCTGGAAAAGTGCTTCACTGACGGCAGTAGCTGAAAGAGGAAGAGAGATAAAGATAGAACCATGGGGCTGGGAGATAACTCAGTGGTTAAGAGCACTAGCTGCTCTTCCAAAGGACCAGGGTTCAATTCCCAGCACCCACATGATAGCTCGCAACTGTCTGTAACACCAGTGCCAAGGGTTCTAACACCCTCATATAGGCAAACCAATGTACATGAAATAAAAATAAACAAATCATTAAAAAAGAAAAATTATAGAGCCACAGTGAAAGGGGTGGGTGGCAGGGGCTGGGGAGGGACCCAGAGAAGAAAGCCTTCAGATGAACCTCCCAAACAAGAGGGTTAGCTGGCTTTTGTAGGTTTTCAGGGGCTGGACGGAACTTTATAATGTGGTTGAGTTTGGAATAACTTACATGACAAACAGCCTACAGGAGCCAGGTACCACTAATAAATATCTGTCGGCCACAGCACAGACAACAGAGATGCTGGGCAGGAGGACATAGCCTGATTTCTTCAGGCTGTGGGATCTGGTCTCTTAAGAGACTTAGACAGCCCCTCTCCGGTTTCTAACTTTCTTTCCCTTTCTGAAGCCTCCTTTATTGCTGCCCTACACACTCATCCATCATAGAGGGAAGCTCCCCAGTGGCAGGAACTTCTTCTTGTTCTTTGCTCTCTACCAAGTACTGACTCCTCTGGCCGAGACCTGGGGCACAGAAAATCCCTTGACACAGTAAATGAGCCAGAGAGTGTATCCTGCGGGTGGGGGAACTTAGGACAGAGTTGTCACAGGGTGCATCAGAGACAATGGGAAAGATGGACATGTCACAGGTCCTATAGGATGAGCTAATGGCAAGCGGGGGCGGGGAGTTCCATGGGGTAGACTTTGTGTTAGACTATGAAGCAGCTGAATGTTTAGAAAGTCAATTTGTATTTTATAATTTTATTTGAGATAGGGTCTCCCTGTGTTTGAGGGCTGGCCTCAAACTCATGATCCTCCTGCCTCAAGTCCCATTGCTAGGATTATAGGCCTATGTCCCCATGCTCAGCTGATCAAATTTGTATTCTACTTATTTACTAAGTTATGTTGACAATTTCGTAATATATGTGATGTCTTGTGGCCATTTCGCAAGTTGTTAACTTTCAGTCCCCTGCCCCCTCCTGCAGACTCTTCTTCTTCTTCCCCAAAGACCCCTCCCCCTCTTTCATGTTGTTTGGGGAGCGCTTGTGTCCTGCAGTTAAGGTTGCTCACACAAGCATGGGTGAGGTTATGTACTGAAGTGTAGGCGAGTTTCCAGTGGTTATACCCCTGAAGAAAGCTCCTTCTCCCTTAGCCACCACTGGGTGAGGCCCTGTGAGTCCTCCCCCAACCATGCAGGAATGCTGATGGGTCCTGTCTTGTACAGGTCCTGTTCAGGAAACCTTAGCCACTGAGTTAGCAGATGCAGTGTGTGGCCTCAGTGTGTCCAGAGCGGTTCACTGCACTCCTCCCTATCCTCCAGCTCTTCCACCCTTTCTGCCTTCTTTTCCATGGCGTTGCCCAAGCCTTGGGAGCATGGAGGAGCTGGTGTAGGTGTTCCATTTAGAGATTAGCATTCAACAATTGCTTCCTCTCTGCACCTCAACCAGTTATGAGTCTCGGTGTTAGAACTGACTGTTCACTGCAACAGAAGCTTCTCTGAGCATGTGCTGAGAGCTGCACTAAGGACTTAGAAGGCAGTTTGACACATGTCCCTTTAGCAAAAACAAAAGTACTAGACCCTCTCCCGGGGGTGGGGGTATAATCTCCCTAGCCTTGGGCTCTTGAGAAGGTTTACAGTAGTGGGTATAGATTCTCTCTTGTGAAAGAGGCCTCAAATGCAATCAGAAAGCAGTTGGTTACCCCTATAACCTTCATGCCATATTGCACCAGTGGGTATAACTCCCCCGGCTGGTTAGTATTGTATCTCACAGGGGTCACAGCTGAGTGAGACCATGACAACTTTTCTACCTCAGCACCTGCATGTCACCTTGAAGGCTGGGCAGCAGGGAGAAAGCTTCCAGCTCAGTTCCTGCCTGATTCTCTGCGCCCTGTCACCAAAATATGTGTGATGTCTTTACCATTAGTTCTTACTGCCTCATTGGGGTGGGGGGCGTCAACCAAGATCAATGACAATAGTCTGTGTCAGATTTGTGTTCTTGAACTCTGCTCCCTGATAGAACATTCTGGAATGATAGATTCTACCCCTGTGGTCCCCGATGTGGTAGCCCCTGGCCATGCCTGGCTGTGGAGCATCTGCCGTGGTCGTTTGTGTGACTAAGAAACTGGATTGGGATCTTTAATTCGAGTCAGCATAACCGTTTCAGAAAGGCCCTCCAGGCAGCAGTCAGGGAGAAAGCCAGATGGGAGAAAGGGAGCCTGTTCGTTGCCCTACAGTTCCAGTGTGGGAGCCGCTTGCTTCTCTCTCTCCCAGCCACTCTCCTGTTCCAGGACAGTCGCCAGGCCCCTTCCTGAGATGACTTCTATTCAACAGGTTCAAAACAAGGGGCATGGAGGACATGTCAGGCCCCACAGAAGGAGGCTAGGATGTAGGAAACACCAGGCCCTGCTGCTTAGCAAGGCATTCTGCGAGCAGGAATGAGTTTCTCTGCCAAGATGTGTCTCGTTAACACACCTGCCTGCAGAAAAGTCACAGAAGGAGCCCAGGGCTTCTGCCAGGAATTCCCCAGCCAGCCATGGGCCTGCTCTCTACAATTCTCCCCAGCTCTCACAACTGACTAAATCATGCCAGGTCAGGGTCTCCCACCACAAGAGGCTTGTTAGGAATCTCAGGAGGAAGATGGGGACTCTCCGGAGTGACCATTATCGCTTAGATATTCTCCTGGGGCAGACACCCGAACTGACGCCAGCCTAGTCAGGAGATTGCTGAACACATTTGTATGCTAAAACCCAAGAAGGCCCCAGAAGACTCAGGGACTTGGGTCCAGGCTGGACTCCCAGAAAGGTCACCAAGAGAGAGGGGGAATAGAGTCAAGGACAAACAGGGACTCAGCTGGCTCTAGAGCTCTACCTTTGGCAGCTCCCTGGGCCTCCCTTTCTCTATCCATCCATGGGAAAGCTGGATTGGCCAGTCCCGTGAATGCTGAGGGTTCTAACTGTGTGTGGGGTTTAATTTTCCCTCTGCAGAGAGAACATTCTTGTCCTGGATATATTTTTTGAAGCGCTCAATTACGAGACAATTGAACAGAAGAAGGCGTATGAAGTCGCTGCCTTACTTGGTGAGTTGGAATGTCTGTCACATAAATTTCCACATCTCTTGGATGGGCATGGGGAGTGGGCGGGAGACAGGCAGACAGACACGTAAGCCTCCCGAGGAGGCACACTTGTTAACATACTGGTTACTCTCTGTGTACTTGCTGAGGTAGCGGTTATAGATCCAGTTCAGGCCTCATCCTAAGGCCTCAGTCTTGTCTGTGCAGCGAGGAGCAAACACAAAGGTCTCACAGGGCATCCTCAGGCCTACCCTCTTGGATTTCATAGTCTGTATCTAGGTTGGAGTCAGCATCCCAGGACCCGAATGCTAGCAGAAGCATGGAAGGAGGGTATGTTCAACTTATGTGGACTCCAAGCATCCAAATTATAAAGTTCCCAGGTGGAGCCTGGACAGCAATGCACTGAGAAGCTGAGTGTTGTCCCCTGGACCCAGAGCCTTTCTCAAACAGGAAAGAAGAGATGATATCTCCAGATGGCCACCAATCAGCCACTCCCACACAAGTTCACATTGGCTGCCCTGGTCCTGATGGGATATAATGCACACAAGGAACTAAGATCATCCCTGCCCTAGCCCATCTGGACATTCACATTCTGGTCAAGGGCCAACCCTTCAACCTGTACCACCTCCTACCCACTCTACAGAAAGGACACAGTGCCTAGGAGTAGTGGCAGTTGTCCCTGAGACTGATCTCAGTGATAGTGGCATCCTGGGAGGGGCAGGCCTGAAAGTATAGAAGGAAGAGCAGGCTTTGAATCCAAGGGCTTTCTGAAGGCCAGCTGTGGGGCTATGGACAGAGAGGGGGCTTCCCCTGGCTGGACCTCTGGTTTCTGTAAATCACCCAGTATGTCGCCTGACTTTCCAGCACTAGGAAAAAGCCTGAGAAAAACAGCTTAGAGGGTGAAGGCTTGTTTGGGCTCATGGTTTCGGGGTTTGCAGGCCAGCATGGTGGGAACAGAGTGATGGAGTGGAGCAGCTAGCATCATGGCGGCCAGAAAACAGGGAGAAGAAGGGGAGGAAGGAGGGAGGGAGGGAGGGAGAGAGGGAGGGAGGGAGGGAGGGAGGGAGGGAGGGAGGGAGGAAAGGAAGGAAAAAATATATCTGTGCGTGCAGCCTCTTTCCTACCTCTTTTTCCCTTTTCATTTTTCCCTTTCTATCTCCAGGCCCCCAGCCCATGGGATGGTACCTCACATATTGAGATTTGTCCCCACACTTAGTTAATTGTCCCCAATCTAGTCGACAATGAACTTGAACCATCATCCCTAGTTCACTGTGGCAGTTAGCTCAGATAAAGGCCATCAATAGCGGTCTGTGGCCCTAGATAGTCACCATACTGGAACTTAGCCCTGTCTGGTATGACCAGCGCCATGGGGGCATTTTTATACTTCATCTAGGAGGAGAGAGACAAAGCCTTTGTTCAGTGCCAGCTATGTGGGGGTAGCTGTCATTTAGGCCTCTATGAAGGTTATTGTGGTTAAAGGCCCCAAGTCACAGAGCACAGGCCATGCCCCCTCACTCAGCCATGGAAGACCTGTTATTTCCCCTTTCCTCCCCAAAAAGGATCTCTGTGTAAGAGAGAGGGGGGAGGGAAGGAAAGGAGAGAAAAAAGATAATAGGAGGGAGGGTGGGAGAGAGAGGGAAAAAGAGGAGGGAGAGGGAGAAAGAGGAAGGAGATGGGGGAGAGAGAGGAAGAGCAAGGAGGAAGAGAGGGAAGGAGAGAGAGGAAGGGAGGGAGGGAAAGGAGAGAGAGAGAGAGAGAGAGAGAGAGAGAGAGAGAGAGAGAGAGAGAGAGAGAGCGAGCAAAAAGGGTTCAGGCTTTGAATCTGTCACGTCTGCATCAGATATAAGGATGAACTTGTTCCCAGCATCTTGTTCCCGCCCAGAATAGCCTGTGAGGAAATGGTGCCGCTATCTGTGCCTCCTTTGAGGGAAGTGTGTACCACATACAAACCTTCAGCCATCAAGCCCAGCTCAGCCTTCTCCCACCACTACCCCGTATGCACACCACACAACACCCCCATGCTAACAGACGGCATGTACACTGAAACCAGCCTACAGGTCCATGTACCCATGGTGCTCCAGAACCAGAACACACACACACACTTACACAGCCCCATGTCCCACCACATAGCTTCAGAGGCACCTCCATACACACAGCAAACCTAGGCAGACACAATCTATGCCTTTATGTCCACATACTCATAACATATGCCTACATGGCACACACAGGAACACACCTACACCTACATAATGCTCACACTTGCTGTACACACTCGGGCACACTCTAGCCACCTCTAGCACACACACACACATAGATGCATTCTGTGTGCCTAAAGTAGACAGAGATATGCATGCACATAAAGCCATCAGTGATCAGACATGCTGCCTACACACATCCTGCACCCTGTCTCTACCGACTGTGTTCCAGCTGCACTGTGCACCACTGCAAATGCACACCTCATACCTGACATACTCACACAGGCACGCAAGCGCCTCAGTAAGCTTGCACTAGAAGGATGGGGGTGGCAGGGAACGAAAGGGAGCCATCTTGAGCCCAAGGAGGTGGGGTTATTACATACAGCTGCACAAATAGTCAGGGTTATCACACACAGCTGGATAAGCATGTGGAGTTATTACATACAGATAACAAGGAGGCAGGGTTATTATTATATATATCTGACCAAGGAGGCAGGTTCCACTAGTCTCAGGAGCAATCTTCAGGCCATAAACATCTGGGGTTGAAAGCTATGGTCAGCATTTTTTGCACACACTGTTAACATTCACACACAGACCAGAGGCAGGTGTTCCCTTCCCTCTGAGCCTCACCCAGGGAAGGCTTTGCCACTCCCATGAGGTAGGGGCACTGGGGTCCTTGGCATGGCAGTGCCCATGTCAACAACACACTTTGACTCAGGACTTCATTCGCTCCCTAAACAGGCCCATGAGCCTCATCAGTGAGTGATCAGCCCCAACCCTGTTGGCTAATGGCATAGGTGTGACGGTGGACCTGCCAACAGCCTGGCCCTCCTGCGACAGGGCCCAGGCTTCCCTTGGAGGGGCCACACTCAAGAGCTCCTCATCTCTTCACCCTTTCCTGGATCTGTGTGTAAAACTCAATCTCTGGTCTTTTCCCTTCTTCTGCAGGTGACATTGGTGGTCAGATGGGATTGTTTATTGGTGCTAGTATCCTTACAATACTAGAGCTCTTTGATTATATTTATGAGGTAAGATTTGGGGTTACCCTTGGGGAAATGACCAAATGGTGGAACGCCCAGACTGAGAACCAAGCATGGCTGAGCAATAACTTCATTCCACCCACACAAACCCGCTTCTCCAGAGCATAAGTCAGGAGTCTCAAGGAGAGGTGGATGTGAAAGAAACGGCAGCCCTGGCCCTCTCTTGAGTCTGACCTGTGCCACAGAGAGGGAGTGGAGGAATGAGAAGAGGCCAGACTGTGCAGAGGCCAGGCTTGGGTCCCTCACACAGTGGGACCAGGGCAAGGTTTCATACCCCAGCTAGTCCACATCTATATGCAACATATCACACGCCCAACGTATTACATGCTCGTGCATCACACACATACCACACTTAAACATACGTATACCACATGCATTCACACAGCGTGAATTCATACACACAAACACACTCAAACCTCTTGCACAGATCTGCATACTACCCACAACACACTCAAGAGTACACACCACCCACAAGCCTGTCCTCTGAGTGGCCTGTCTTCCAAGGCCTAGCCAGCCCTAGGAAGGGGACACGTGTCCCAGGAATCTTCGTCAATCCCCAACGAGACCACAGTATCCACTAACTGCCTCTGCCACCCACAGTCTAGGGAGATGTGACTCTCTAGACACAGTTGGGACCACATTTCTAAAAGATTTTCAGAGGCCCTGGAGCATGGCAGCTCTTACAACTTCCAAACCCTAGCAAGAGCAAGCCTACCTTGGTCTACTCTGCCCATGGCTCATCTGGGCAGAGAACCAGCTGTGGCCAACTACCTGAAGAGCAGCTGTATTAACGGACTCACCTACCTGTGAATAGGTTCCATGCCAGCACTGCCCTGCCATGGTGATCACTTGGTGACCTCCACGTCCCTGGCCACAGATGGGCAACTCACCCCAGGCTAGGTGTGCCTCCCTGAAACAGGGGGTGATCCCAAAGGTCCCACAGGACTCCCACTGTGCATATTCCCTCCGGATGCTGGGTATCAGCCACCCCGTTGCCTCCCAGGAAAGGCAAAATCCCCCCACGCATCATTTCAGTGGAGCCCCTGTGACCAGTGCAGAGACTCGTGTGTCCCTCAGCGTGTGATTACAACCCAGAGAAGGCCCGATTCTCACTCTGCATTATTTAGTCATTCTCCTGAAAAGCCGCACAAAGCAAACGGCAAATTGAGCCGCATTAGAGAGCATATTTAAGAACTACCCTTAATTGCTACAAATAAAGTGTTATAACCCTGGCCATGCCCTCATCTTGTGGAGGAAGCAGTCCTTGAAAGTGACTAATGAAGCTGGGTGTGGTGGCATATCTCTGTAATCTCAACACCAGGAAGGTTGAGACAGGAGGATGGTGAACTTGAGGCCAACCTGAGCTACTGAGAAAGAGGTCCCAGAACGCTCTCTAGGACCCATGCGGATCTGAGTGTACCAGCGCCTTTAACTTCTCCATTGGAGAAAGAGGTCCACACAGCAAGGTGGAGCCCTTCCCCACCCTCTCCCAAGCTCTGTTTGGAGCAACAAAATCACATGAAAGCCAAAAGGTGAGCTTGAGCGAGTGAGGCCCTTGAGCCGTCCACCAGGCAGAGCTCTCGCCTTTGTACGTACAGCCACTGCCACACCCTCACTGTGTGATCCCCTGGTTCAGCCCTGAGGAAGGATGCCCTTTGGCCTTTGCACCATCCTCCCAGCCTGCTTTGGCCTTTGCACCATCCTCCCAGCCTGACTGTGCACTTCCTGTCTTCCTGACAGCTGATCAAAGAGAAGCTATTAGACCTGCTTGGCAAAGAAGAGGAGGAAGGGAGCCATGACGAGAACATGGTAAGGACAACTCTGGACTCCTGGAGGCTCTGTAGGACAGAAGGCAAGCCTCTGCTGAAGGAGAAGACAGCAAAGAAGCAAGAGTTGTCTTGGGTGCTGCCTAGGTCCTCTGAGTCCTGACTGTGTGCCTGAGGGAAGTTTCTTAGCCTCCCTAAGCATCTGCTAGGATCATAAAGCCTCAGAGGGGACTCATGGGGTTAGGAGAGATTGTGCTTACATTTCAGAGATAGTGAGTGCTCCACCAGCTGTGATCCCCACTCCACCTCCATTCCTTCCTCAGAGTGTCTCAGAGTCATGACCTCCTTTCACCTGTATCCCCTCCCCCAGCTCTGTCTCCATCAACTCCCCTCCCTCCCCATCTGACCCCTTCCACACTGACCCCAGCACCACATTCCTGGCACAGCCTCTTGTCTGGTCCTTCTTTTTCCTACATCTCTCAACCCTCTGCACACTGCAATCTGGGACCCTCAGGCGAGGTACAACGTTTCAGGTCTACCCTGCTCAGGGACTCTTCTGTTTCCCCGGGGCCAATCCTGAAGTCCAGATCAGCTGATCACCCTGATATTTAGAGACTCCCAGGACTTTGCAGTAGAGTTTTCTGAATGAGTGACGAGCGCCCCTTCCTTTTCCCTGCAGAGCACCTGTGACACAATACCGAACCACTCTGAAACCATCAGCCACACTGTGAATGTGCCCCTGCAGACAGCTTTGGGTACGCTGGAGGAGATTGCCTGCTGACACCTCAGGCAACCCAGCACCTCCAAACAGACCTTAAGGCCCAAGACCCAGGACAGGGGACAGCAAGCTCAGGTGGAATGGCCCCTGATGACAGAAAGAAGCAAGAGCTCCCCCTATGCACACATTGCGAACTTCTGCCAAACCTCACTCTGGCCACATCTGACATGAACCGTCCCGGGCCCTGCCATTTGTCCCTTGTAGGACTGACGAGTCCCACTCCGGAGCTGTCCGAGAACTAATCTGCCATCACATCTCACTGCCAGATGTACAAAGCACCTGCATGCTCAGACTTCTTACGGCGCCACCTCCACTTCTGTCCTGTACATGCTATTTTCTCCGTACAGTTTCCAGAACCCACTCTGCTGCCCATGCAGTGGGACCAGGTTCCAACCCCAAAGCCACCCTGAGCCCGGCTCTGGAATCAAAACTGCACGGTCAAGAAGGAAACCACAGAACTCTCTACAACGTTTGACCCTTGTGTTGTTTGTGAAGGTTCTTAACCTACCCACAAACCCTTGTCCCCTAAACGGCCCCTGGGGCTCCTGCACTAAAGGTGACCAGTGCCGACCTCTTTCTTATCCCAGCACCTGTGGAGGTGGTACAGTGGCCTGGGGGACCCCAGTATTCGTCCATGGAGCCACGTCCTTTTCACCCTGTGACACAGCTGTAGAGTTCGATTTCTTTTCGTTTTGTTTTGTTGGGGGCGGGGGCTGTTTTTGTTCGTCTGTTGATTGTTTCGGTTTGCTCTGTTTTATGGGCTTTGGTTTTGATGTTCCAAGGTTCGGTTTGGGTTTTCCATTTTCTTTGGAGTTTATTTATTCGTGCTTTGAACCACAGTCATATTAAAAGCTGGTCTTGTGGAAGTGGCCACATCTGTCTGCCTTTTTTCCGCATCTAGTTTTCTGTCCCTGAGAGCGCAGGAAAGCCTCAGAGCTGCCAGCCAAAGCTACGGAGAATGTGTTTGCGAGGTTCATCGACCGAGCTCCCTTTCCAAGGTGTGTGCACTGTGTGTTTTATCCTAATCTAAGCCAGGACTTAATCAGTTGTCTACATGATTCACTAACAGGTCAAATCCTGTGTTCTGCAGGACACCACTGAATGTAAGTGTTGTTTAAAAGGGAGAGACAGAAGCTACCCATGGCAGAAAGCCCTAACAAAGAGACCTTCCAGGGCGCCTCGCTCTGCCGCCCTGAGTTCTCCCAACCCTGTCTGTGAGTTCAGGTGAGACACAGAGCCAATGTGGCCTCTCACCCATCACCATCTGACCCTCTCTCATGCCCAATTCTTACCCCAGGGAACTGACCTGCCTTGTCCCTGCATCAGTCACTTTTGAAGCATGTAACTCCAAAGAGAATATCCAAATGAGACACGGGTTGAAGGTGCCATTGCTGGTCACAGGTGCATGCTCACCCTTTTGAAGCCTCTGAGTGGCAAATGGGAGCTTCTTGTTTGGGCAGAATCACACCTTGCTGGTTCCATGGTGACGGTTCCTCTAGGCTAGGTTTTGCCTTCCAGCCACAAAGCCCCAGCACTCCTAAGTCAGGGTCTGCCCAGTACTGGAGACAGGTCTGATGCACCTTGAGTCTTTCCCCCCCATGTGCGTATGCATGGACAGAACCCGTCAGAACAGGGGTTCCGGTTCTAGTCTCTACTCTGTACCATTCTCTCCCCTATCCCTCACCACACTGTGATTTCTCCAGCCTGTTGAGTTGAAGAGTTGTCTGCAACTGTGGCCCATGAGCCTCTCCTCTCAGTAGCTGATGGTGGCGACACTCTCACCCTCTCTGGGCTCTCTCCCTTGATTTGAGGATGATCATAGTTTCCCTATGTGAAGGGAAGGTGCCGGATTAGGTCATGTCTGGCATGAGACCCCTTCAGATTCTAAGCACTGTGGTCGTACTATCTGCCACCAGCTGGAACAAGTTCTATATATACACCTGTCACATGCATAAGCCTGGCCAGAAGGAGGTGATGGAAACTGCAAGAACAGGTAGGAAAGCGTTCCGCTGCAATGCCCACCCCCACACTAACATGTACCCAGACTCTCACCGTGGTTGCCTGAACTCTTAACCATTCTTAAGAAGGCAGAATGGCTCCTCTGGAAAGTTTCCTGTATTGTTTTCTATTGTGGAGGCAGTAAGTCACTAGTAGCATAGTGTCATTTAACACAATGTATCATCTTACTCTCCTGGGAGGTCTGGCACCCGTCTCACTGGGCTGAAGTGACAAGATTGCATTTCTTTCTTGAAGCTGGGGGTGGGGGGAGGATGACGACAACACCTCGTTCAGCCTCTAGAGGCCCACCATGTTTCTCGACTCATGGCCCCTTCCGCTTATTTCAGGTTATCTAGGGCTGCTCCGTCTTCTCCCATCGCATCACCAGGACCCTCTATATCACATTTCCCTCCAACCCTGACCTCCTTCCCTCTGCCCTCTTTCGCTTTTAAAGGCATTCTGTGGCTCCATTGGGCCCACCAGGCAATCCAGGACAACCTGCTCCGTCGCAAAGTTATTCCCTCCGGCACATCTGTGAAGCTCTTTTTACTATCTAGGGTCATGAGTTCCAGTGATCAGATTGGAAACATCTTCATGGGGAATTATTCTGCCTGTTGGGTCACATAGCCTAACGCCCTCATTTTTCTCAATAAATAAACCCAACTGGGGTGGGAGAGACCGACTTGGGTCACCCACAGAATGAGCAACTGTGTCAAGATGTACCCCTCAGCTCCCAGACTCCCAGCTCTGTTTGCAGACCTACCATGATGACTTGCTTAAAGCACAAAGGGCCAAACGTGATTTTTCTTTCATTCTTTGCCAGACCAAGGTAACTCTCTCCTGAGACAAACTCACCCCTCCCTTCACCCAGCTGGGAAGTGTCCCACTGGTGGCTGAACTGTGGAAGGACAGGGGTCTGAAGGCTGGCCTCAGACTTGCTTCCATCAATGACAGAAACAAAGTGAAATGCCTGTTTGGATAGCTAGGAGCCCGTCTGATGCCTCTGCCTTCTTCCAATTTAACAACTTCATGCATTTTTAAAAACTGATAACTGAAGATGCTATTTGAACTGCTTCAGTGGATTTCTAGCTTCCTTCCAGGAAAAATATAAATCAGGGAGAGGGATCATTTTTGTGATGGGACAAAGACTGTTCAGACACATCTATATTACTCTTGGCCTCACACGTCTATGTAGCCCTTCCGATTCGGGGGTTCTGGCTTCGTTCAGTTTAGGGTAAGCCTATATACTTAACCTATTTAAATGTTTATATACATACATGTGTGTGTGTGTGTACACACATATAAAATTCAAAAAAGCAAAGCAATTCAGGTATCAATCGTTAACAAAAGATAGTCTAAATTTCAGTAAGTGACAAGGCGTTTATATTGCTGTCATTTCAAACAAGTGTCCTAAGAAATGTATATACAGATGTTTTCTGAGTGATCGTCAGGGAGTGTCGGGTGTGCAGAGGACGCTCAAGCAATGTCACAGTCAAAGGGATCACTGAAAACAACACAGAGACTTGAAGTTGAGAACAGTCCCGTGGCCCCATCTCAAGGCTGGATTCTCAGTGGCCTTGGAGGCCGAGATAAGTTGATTAATGAGTGGCCCGCGGCCTCACAGACAGAGAGTCTAGGAGGCGGCTATAGTCAGTGGAGCAAAAGGAATGAGTCCTTCTGTGTGCATCCAAGCTGTGCCAAGGACCGCACTGGCTGCGCACAGGCTGTGGCTTTGTTGTTTTTGGCAAAGTCACCAGAGTTATTTTATTTTCCTCTCTCCAGATTGAAGCTATTTTTGTGGCTGTTTTAACTGTGAGCATGCCTAGAGAGTAGCTTCTAGTGTGACAATCACAAATGAGAGACTTGAGTCCCCTGAGGGTCCAGCTCCTAGTAAGCTAGGGGCGGCAATGGGATCCTGCCGCCCACAGGTGTGGGCTTGCCAGGTGATATGTTCCTTCCAGGAAGCTGGGCTCAGCCCATCTGAGCAGAGAGGTCCAAGGAGAAGCCTGGTGACCTCGTCCTTCACAGACTTGAAACCTGTCATTCTTGGAATGTGCAGCCAAGGGTCCCCGTCGGCCCCAGTGACTGGATTCCTCAGAGAGAAGAAAGGGGCTTCAGAGAGATCAAAGAGGTCAAAGAATTCCTTCTGCAGGAGAGTTCTGCCATCCTGATCCACATAATGGGGGCCGTCCCCATCCTGCATGGAGCAAGCTTCCTGGCAAAGTGGAGGAACAGGAAGACAAACAAGAGGCCAACAGCCAAAACATGAAGAACACAGGCCCACCGTTCATTCACCTCCACTGCTGTGTACCAGGCGTTTGCCCTCATGACGTTTATAGTCTGAATGGAAACACTGACAGATACAGGTAGATCTGGATTCCAGGCGAAGGGGCGTGAAGTGAGGTATAAGCCAGGTCCCCGTTAGAATAGGCAGAGTTTAGGAGACTGGACCAAGTAAAGGACTCCAAAGAGAGACATGAAAGGGAGAAATGAACATGCGTGCGCACACGTGCACGCAAGTACATAAGATCCTTTTTCCATGTTTTTTTTTTCCTTTTTGCTTCTTGAAGCGTATTGATTCTTAATCTTGTTTGGATCGCTGTGTCATTTTAGATAAAGTGAAAGCTATGAATCCCCCTCCCGGGAAAGACTTTCATGGCCATGAGGCTGGGTTCAAGGCATAAGCCCTGGAGCCCATCTGTGGCCCTCCATGGCTCCACGGATGCTGCCCATCATCTAGAAAGTGCTGACTGATTTCCAAAAGAGCCCACATAGCACACAAAAGAGGGACCGATGTTTCTTCTCCCCGAATGGCACAATGACGGTCGTTTTTCAATTTGCGGAAGGGAAAACAAAGGATAGGGTTTGATCGATTTCAATTTTTTTTCCTCCTTAATTTTTTAACCCTTTGACCCCTGCTGCCGTTCATGAATGGAGCCTGTTCTCACAGACGGCATCGCGAATGAGTGAGCAGAAAATGAACACGCACAGGAAAACTCAGAAATGAGATTTTATAAAATCAGTTTATGCGTGTGGTGATGCTAAGGGCTTGAGAGACCCGAATACATGAACAGCAACTGTAACACCTGCTTTACAGATGTGCTCACAGCCTGGATGCTAGAGGAAGAGGGAAGCAAGAACGTGATGTTCTTGGACGGCCATTGAAGCTTGTTGTGCCCTTGCTCTTGGATTTCATTTGCTTTTTTTAAAGCAGGGATCCTGTCTTATTAGCGTTTCAAGTTCTGTGATAAGACATCATGACCCAAAGCAACTTGTGTAGAAAAGGGTTTATTTCACCTTGTATGTCCCAGCCCCAGTCCCAGCCCATCATAAAGAAAGTCAAGGCAGAACCCTGGAGGCAGGAGCTGATGCACAGACCATGGAGAAATACTGCTTACTGGTTTGGGGCTTCATGGCTTGTTCAGTCTGCTTTCTAATAGGACTCAGGACCACCAGCCCAAGAATGCACTGGCTCCTGTGGGGGCCCCTCCCCCATCAATCATTAATCAGGATAATACTCTCACAGACTTGCCTAAAGGCCAATTTTATGGGGGCATTTCCTCAATTGTGGTTCTGTCTTTTCTGGTAACTCTAGCTTGTGTCGGGTTGACACAAAACTAGCCAGCACAGATGCGAAACTTGTGTGATTGTTCATAGAAAATTCCACACCCTGAGAATGAATGCCGTGAGTGGTGCAGGGAGGTGGGATTTGGATGTCTGCACACTGATGTTCTCTGTGCCACATTCATTTGCCCAGTTTACCACCATGGTGAGCCACACTTTGGCTAATGGCAAAGAAAATCCTGCTTCAAATCTGAGCCATTCTAGTATGGAATGGGGACACCTACCAAGTGTGACACTCTTTCCACACTCCACAGAAACCTGCCACTTTTTCCAGCTCCTTTCCCTCCCTTTCTTCACACCCTCTCCTCTCTCTCTGTTGACTGAGGTTTTCTGTCCCACCAAGTGCCACATCCATTTAGTCACCAAGAAACACACAGAGGTCTACATTAGCTATAAACTGATTAGCCTATTAGTTCAAGCTTCTTATTAACTCTTATATATTAGCCCATAATTCTTGTCTGTGTTAGCCACGTGGCTTGGTACCTTTTTCGGCAAGGCAGTCACATCTTGCTTGCTCTGTGTCTGACTGATGGCTACAGACTGAAACCTTCCTCTTCCCATAATTCTCATTGCCATACCTCTACTTCCTGCCTGGTGGCTGTTGCCCTGTCTATACTTCCTGCCTGGCCACTGACCAATCAGCGTTTTATTAAAAATAATACGAGTGACGGGGTACAGACCATTGTACCACAGCATCTCTCCTTCTCAGCAAATAGTGAGAAGAATACAGTGCAGGTCTCCAGGTAGGTAGGGCCTGGAGGCACCCACTGGTCCCCTGAGGCAGCTGGAGCTCAATACACCCATACAGTGCAGGTCTCCAGGTAGGTAGGGCCTGTGGCACCCACTGCCCCCCCCCCCCCGGTGCTGGAGCTCAGGAAAGCACACAAGGAATAATTTCTTTTCCAAGGTCAGATTGCTGACTAGAGTGGAAACCTGTTGCTCCAGCTCTAGCCAGATCATGCTGGGTTCTTTCAGCTGCCAGATTGACAGATATGGCTGAGCAGGCAGAGGGTCTGACTCGGATAAAGAGCAGTTAGAGTGATCTGGAGAGGCAGGGAGACTCCCCAAGACGGCTCAGGAGAAGTGATATCCACTGGAAGGAAAGCAGAGGCCTGGTACACAGGTAGTTCTTAGCAACACCGTTGAATGAATCACGGCTTTATGAAAGGTGTCAGGACCCATTCATTCTCTCCTTCAGCAAACGACAACTGAGTGCTTCCCCAGTCATTCATTCACACACCAACTGGGCCTTCAACGGGCTCATCCATTTGTTGAGTCCTCTGCTGGACTGTTCTAAGTGCTGGAGACAAAAGAAACACATGAAGTTCCTTCCCTCATGGTGCTTGCAATCTAATAGAAGAAACTGGAGGTGTCTGTATATGTGTCTATGTGCATGTCTGTGAGTGGGGTCTGTGTCTGTGTGTCTGTGGGCGTCTGTGGGTATTTTCAGATGTGCAAGAAGTCACTGTTGATAGTGAGAATGGTAAGGTGGTGACAAGGGAGAGTGAGGGGCCTCCTTCCGCTCTGGTTGTCAGAGAGTCAGTCCGAGGAGGGGAGATCTCCATCATTTTAAATTCAGACAAAAGAAAGAACTAGTCACTCACTGAAAACTCTAATGAAATGACCTGCCTGGGAGCTGCCGAGCTCCTGTAGCTTATTGCACCCAAAGCAGAGCTGGTGAGTGGGAGTCTGAAGAACAATGAGGAAGGAGTGAGAAAGAGGGCTGATCTCAGGAACTAGCTGCCAGGACTCACCGCCATTAGATCAGTGTTTCTCAACCTCCCAAACGCTGTGACCCTTTGTTCCAGTTCCCCATGCTGTGGTCACACACACACACACACACCCGCCATACAATTATTTTTGTCACTACTTCATAATTGTAATTTTGCTACTTTTATGAGTCATAATGTAAATAACTGATATGCAGGATATCCGTTAAGTGATCCCAGTAAAAGGGTTCGTCCCTAAAGGGGTCGTGACCCACAGGTTGAGAATCCCTGCGTTGGGGCAGAAGTTCAAAGGAGTTGAGGTGGCTCTGGACTGGTCGGCTGAGTCCTCCTATACCAAGAAACAGCTTGGGTTTCAAGCTGAGAGTGAGAAAAGACAGCGCTCAGAACCTGTGACAAGAGAAGAGAGAGCAGTGGGAGGAGACGCAGTAGCATCAAACAAGGTGAAAGGCAGGGACATTTTCTGGAAGCCATTACATCTGCCCCAGCGGAGAGAGAGGAGGGCTTGATTGAACACATCTGAGAGTGGGAAGAAGGTGGGACAGTCCAGAGCTTTTGAGATGAGAGGCTGAAAAATGCCTGCCACACAAGCGTAGGAACCACATTTAATCTCCAGAACCCACATTTGCAAAAAAAACAAAAACAAAAAAACAAATGAAAATAAGCTTGTCACAGGGGTACATATCTGTAACCCTAACGCTGGAGAAGCAGAGACAGGAAGATCCCTGGAGCCCAATAACCAGCCCATATCCTAGTCAATGAGTTCCAGGCCAGTAAGAGACCCTGCTGCAAAAAAAAGAAAAGAAAAGAAGGAAGGAAGGAAGGAAGGAAGGAAGGAAGGAAGGAAGGAAGGAAGGAAGGAAGGAAGGAAGGAAGGAGGAGGGGGGAGGGAGGGAGGGAGGGAGGGAGAGAGAGAGAGAGAGAGAGAACAGTGTCTGAGGAGCACCCTCAAGGTTAACTTCTGACCTCCACATGTACCTTCACACACATACAGGCACACACACACACACACACACACACACACACACACACACACACGGGAGAGAGATGCACAATACAACAACAACAACAAGAGGTCAAGTAGACAAGTTTTCATGAGCAGAAGACTGTAGGGGCGAGTGGTCGGGAAATGGGGACCCACCTTGTAACCAGGGTACCTAACAGACCTGAACATTCTCTTAGGTTTGGGACCCAGTGCTCCTCTAGTTTCTGCTCTTAGGAGAGCTTGTGCACTGCCAACCCTCACCATAAGCCAGACCTTCGTAACTTTGATCAGAGCACTCTCTCCTCGTTATGCCTTCTCCATCTCCACCTGCCCCCAGTCAACACCCTAGCCCGAGCCTCCAGGGTCCCCTTTTCCAGACCTGACACTGCTCAACCTTACTTGGAAGAGGCCTGAGGCCAGGATAGCAGTCTCCACATCTTTTTAAGAATTCTCCTCTCACTTCCAGGAGCCCCATTTTACTCATTCCTGGGCTCTCTTCCCAGACTAACTGAATGAGGCCCACTGGAGCTATCAGGGAATGCAGGTACAGGCATCTGAAGCTACAGTATTTACCATAGAGGAGCCCTGGATCTCTGAGCATCAGCCCCTGGTCCGTGTGTGGTGACTGTATACACTCAGGAGGTCAGAGTGACTTGGGTACAAAATGTCCTTCCCTGAATCTGTGTCCTTATCTACAGAATGAGAGGATAGTGGTGCCCACATCATTATTATTGTCCCCAGGTATAAATCAGATAATGCATGGCACATGGTCAGCACAGGGTATTTGTGTGATTTAATCGATCTATTAGTCATCAATGTCACCTCTTAGCAAGATGTTTTATCACTGTCCACTTGGATAAACAGCTCTCTTGTTTTATCATTCATTGACCAGTCCAGTCGTAAATGGAAACGGATCTATTTCATCATTTGTAGGTTCTCAGCCACTCCTCCAGTATTTGTCAGCAGTTTAGGGAAAGGGAACATTGGGTGACATCCCCCTAGGAGCCACTAACCATGCCTCAACTCACAGTTTACACAGAATCCAGTGAAAACCCTTATAGAGGATGCTACAGTCTAAACTCAAGACTCATTCTTCTTACACGTCATCCTCCCATCACCTCTATTGTGGCACTGGCTAATTTTATGTCAACTTGGCACAGACTAGAATCATCTGGGAGGAGGGAATCCCAACGGAAAAAAATGCCTCCTTAAGACTGGGCTATGGGCAAGCCTGTAGAGCATTTTTTTTTATTAGTTATGGATGTAGGAGGTCCGAGCCCTTTGTGGGCAGGACAGTGGTACTGGGTTCTATAAGAAAGCAGGCTGAGCAAGCCGTGAGGAGTAAGCCAGTAAGCATCACTTCATCCATGGCCTCCTCATCAGCTCTTGCCTTGCCTGAGTTCCTGTCCTGGCTTCCTTCAGTGATGAACCATGATAAGGAAGTGTAAACCCAATAAACCATTCCCTCCCCCAAGTTGCTTTTGGTCATGTTTCTTCCTCACAATAGCAGCCCTAACTACGACAACTGCTATTCTAGCCATCTCAAGACTGCCTGCCTTGCTCCTTTAAATACAGATGTCCCTGGTACCTGAGACAGGTCCTGTCAGTGAGGGCAGTGCTGCTTTCCTCAGAACTTCCCACATGCTGGGAAAGGCACTCTGCGTTTTGCTGCCCTCTAAACCCACTGGCAAGCTCCACTCCATCTTCCAGCCTCCTAAGGGTAGGCAGAGCCTTATGACTTTCTCTTACAAGAAGTGACTAGTTATTAATGGTGCCACTTGAATCTCCTGCCTCTAGAGGGCACTAAAGAGCAAGGTGACCAATAAAGCAAGACACACACACACACACACACACACACACACACACACACACACGAGATACATACAAACACCCTCACAACAACGACACCTATGACGATGAGAGTGGACAGAACTTAGGGACGGGACACACCCCTGTGGCTCTTCACCTACAGTCACTCTGTCTCACCTCATGACCATGGGATCTGAGGAGACACCAGAGTAAGAGTTAAGGCTATGGCGGCTACAGCTACAGAACTGCAGAAAGTAAAGCGGCTCCAAGGATCTTTCCAAATATGCCAGGGGTTCCCAACACCAGACTTTTCTAGGTTTGCCAGGTAAAAATACAGACGTTCCCAATTAAATTTGAATTTCATATACACAAGTAGGTTCTTCAATATTAGTATGAGCCATACTATATTTGAATTAAACATGCATATTAAAGTTACTCGTGTAGCTGAAATCCAAATTTAACTAATCCAAATTAACCCTATTTTTTTCTCTGTTTTGGCTTTTGCTAAATACGGTGACTCTAAACCCAAACTCTGTCAGATATGGGGAAGGTAGGTACTGACCTTATCCCCTTTTGTGATGGGCATTTTGGAGTCCACCTGAAACCAAAGCCCAGGTGAGCGTGTGAGGTGAGACAAGAGGAGGCTCTGGCTCCAGCTGGGTGCCTGCAGACCTGCAGAACGCTGGGGAACATCTTAAACATCAAGTTAGACTTTTATTAGTTGGCTTGTCTTCCCAAGCCTGTGTCAGGAACAGAGCCGCACTTCCCAGTCAGCGGTGTGTGGCTTGGTCCATCCAGAAAGGATCTTAGAAGTCACAGCCATCCACCCAGTCACTGAGGTCCTTTCCCTGGCAGTGATGCCTCCAGGCCTCCCTGTGGGTAGAAAACAAGGAGGAAAAGAATCCACATTAGCAGCCAGGTGGTGGTGGTGCACACCTTTAATCCCAGGGATCAGAAGGCAGAGGCTGGCTCTGTGTGCTTGAGGCCAGTCTAGTCAACCACAGCTACGCGGAGAAACCCTGTCTCTAACCCCCTACACACACACAGCCAGCTTAGACAACCACAGCTACACAGAGAAACCCTGTCTCTGACCCCCCCCCCACACACACACAAAATCCACATTAACATCATCCCTTGGTGCTATTCAGATAGCAGGAAAGGTACCGGACTCTCCACTGAAGAGAAGCAAGGTTGCTGAGGCTAAGCAAGGGACTAAGAGGATGGGAAGCAACAAATAAGCTGAGCTAACCTAGAGGAGGTGGTTTTTAAGAAAGAGAATAACTGTTAAAAGTCAATATCTAGCTGCCTTATTTTACCATTGAAGATACAAACTAGTATGCTCAAGCTTACCCGTGTCCTCGTCAAAGGTCTAGAAGCTGGAATCTGGAGCCTAGGCACAAAGCTCCTTTCCTACACCCAAGCACTTCTGGGAACAGTGAGACCACCGTGTATGTGTACAGCCCTTCACAGTCTACATACCACCATGCCCTTCACCCACTTATAACTTCTTCCCTCCTGTCCTCAGCTGGCCTAGAGGTCGATTGGGTCAATATTATCTCCTCTATTTTCCTAAGAAGAAACTTGGGCTGTGATGTACACTTATCCACCCAGGGTACACGGCTGTATGCACACTCAGCATGTCTTGATTGCAAGCGTAGGTCTTTCCATGATTGACTACTATACTCCTCTTTTGGGACCATTCCCACCCCCACCCCGTGTGTGTGTGTGTGTGTGTGTGTGTGTGTGTGTGTGTGTGTGTGTGTGTGGTGTTAGGCTAGATGTCAACCTAGACTGTCATTTCTCAGAAAGTGTTCACCTTGTCTTTTTTAGAGACAGGGTCTCTCACTGAACCTGGAACTAACTTACTAATTAGGCTAGGCTGGTTGGCCAGTGAGCCTCAAAAATCTGCCTCTACCTCTCTATGGTGGGATTACAAATGACCAGCTTTTAAACGTATGTTCTCGGGACCCAACTCGGGTCTTCACTCTTGCATGACAAGCAATTCTCATGGACTTACCTGTCTTCCCAGTCCTATCACATCTGCTATCTTGAGGAAGATAAAAAGAGAACATAGGGTCCTAAAGCACAAAGTTCTCCGGAATCCCAAGGTGTGAAATCTAGTGTCCATTGTGATGTCAATGTCAAAGAGTCCAGTGATTAATAGTGCATCGGAAAGGCTTCTAAATAACTGTCAATAAAGACAGGTTGATTGTCTATTGCATTAGACTATAAGATACTTGAGGACACGGACAGGTCACAGCTATCTCTGAAGCTCAGCATCTACCTGGACCTTGCAAACCTGCATCTCCAGTGCATGTGAGTGGACAGGAATGGACAGCCTGGCATCCCCAGTGCATCTGGGTAGACAGGAATGGACAGCCTGGCATCCCCAGTGCTGCATGTGAGTAAACAGGAATGGACAGCCGTGTATCTCCAGGGCTGCATCCAAGTGCATGTGAGTGGACAGGAATGGACAGCCTTGCATCCCCAGTGCATGGAAGTGGATAGGAATGGACAGCCTGGCATCCCCAGTGCTGCATGTGAGTGGACAGGAATGGACAGCCTGGCATCCCCAGTGCATCTGGGTAGACAGGAATGGACAGCCTTGCATCCCCAGTGCATGGAAGTGGATAGGAATGGACATCCTGGCATCCCCAGTGCATGGGAATAGACAGGAATGACAGCCTTGCATCCCCAGTGCATGGGAGTGGACAAGAATGGACAGCTCTGGACCTTCTGGACCCACTTCTTCCAATTAGCCTCAGACACTCAAGAGTCACCCATACCAGGAATTTACTCCAAGTGTGTGACAGAGGTGTTCTTTGGTTTCACCTATTAGGACCAGGTCTTCAACTGTGCAGTAAGGGTACCAAGGCTGCAAGCGCTTGGAGTAACACCTGAGCTGACCTTGTCCCTTCCTGCTTTTATAAACACGCTCTGTGTCCTACAGAGCTGGCCTTACCCCAAACTCACTTCTTAGTGTTTCAACTATTCTCAGACCAACAAAGCAGTGTCCATTTCAAGTAATGTTTCTGGAATATCTCAAGATTCAGTCATTTGCAAGCAGTGGTGGTGCATGCCTTTAATCCCAGCACTAGGGAGGCAGAGGCGGGTGGATCTTTGTGAGTTCGAGGCCAGCCTGGACTACAGAGCAAGTTCCAGGACAGGCTCCAAAGTTACACAGAGAGACCCTATCTCAAAAAAACAAAAACAAAAAGATTCAGTCCTTTACAGTGTCTCCTCTTTCTCTTAGATCATACATCACCTACTCCTGAATCCCTTCCCGCCCCTTATCTCTCTCTCTCTCTCTCTCTCTCTCTCTCTCTCTCTCTCTCTCTCTCTCTCGTATCCATCCTTGGTGCACCTGTCCCTCTCCAAATCCTATGTCTCACCTAGATTCCTACAAGAGCATCCAATAGATCCACCAATCCTTCCCCATCTTTATTTTCTCCTCCTTTCTTCTGCTCCAAGGTCTCCTAATGTTCTTTCCCTGGCCTCATTAGCTGCTATATCTGTCCATGGTCTGGGTGTTCCCCGCCCCTGGAGTGGTTCACCTTTCCCAGATTCTTCCCTGCCCTTCTGGTTTCTCCTTCATAAGCAAGAGTAGAGCGGAGGTTGGAGACTCCGGTGGGAAACACACATCAAAAGAGTTTGGGCAACTGTGACACAGGTTGTATGAACCAGTCATCTAGGTCAGAGCCCGATGCTCAGACAACCTCACCATTGTGAGGAGACTTCAAAGAACATGTTTCTGGAAGTGGGTAAGAAAAAACAACTGAAAGAGGAAGGTTCCAGAGCCCTACCCATGATCCAAGCAAAGAACCTCATCTACCATCTATTATACACCTTGAGTTTTTATATAAAATTTGGACTGAGATGTGTGGTCATGTGATTGCCAGTACTATCCTCCCTGGTTGTGTCATCCGGAATTATCTGGAGTCTCATAATTCCCAACACCGGTTGTGAGGTTTGGTTCATGAAGTCAAAGAAATGTGTTGCCTAGGATAAAGTGGATACTCATGGAAGGTCAGTTCCCTAATGTTACCCTCCAGTTCTGACTACAACTCCCACAATTCCAGTGGGAGTTACTCACCAGTAGCCCAGACCCTGGGGCTCTTGAACTATCTTCATGACACAGATGACAGAATCCTTGAGATCTTGGCTTAACAAATCTGGGGTGGGAGGGGGGAAACACAATGAGGGGGCAGAGAATGGGGTGATCTCTCTCTCACACACACACATACACACACACGCACACACACACCACTTCTGCATCTCTGGAAACACCACTCCCCTGTCTCTGAAGATGTCACCCTACCCCTCTCTCCCACAATCTTCCCTCTATCCCTGTAGCTCTAAGTCCATCTCTCAGCCTAGACCCCAAATTGGATTCATAGCAGGCCTTCCATCCCCACTTGACCCTTATCCATCTCCTGGGGGATCTCTACCCAGAGACAAAGACAGGGAAAGAAAACTAAACTATGAAAAAGAGGCTAGCCCACCGGTGCAGTATAGCTGGCAAAGCTTGGGGCCACTCGGGACGAGAGTCTTGCACCATTTCCGGCTGTTGATCTGGAAAATGCCATTGTTGGTACTTCCGTCAGCTTCATGGTCCACAGCAGCTGTATTGAAGCCACTTGTGTAGTAAGCAAGGCAGACCCCTACAAGGCACAGACACAGCTCTGAGGTCAGGTTCTTGGGCCACCACAGACAAAGGGTTCACAGATAAATTCCTAGACACTGGCTCCCTCAACACCATGGAGCCAACAACAGGTCTCCTTGCATCTACTTTTCAGATGGATCAGTCTAGAGGTCAAAGTGACTGCCCCAAAATTATATACAATTACCTCAAAGCAAGGATCAGGACTTTCCATCTTCCTACTCTCTCACTGTGCAGTATATGGAAAAGTTGGCTGCATTTGTTGAATGCATTTAGAAGAGCTAAACGTTTAGAGGCAAGATTAGGAAGACACAAGCAAGCTCTACAAAGGGGGGCAGGACTAGAGACAAGATGAATGTAGATGTGATTGGGCTTTACAGTCTCCTGAAAGTGCCTCTAGTCGGCAATATTATTGGTTTGCTCAGTTCGCCATCTAAGTTTCAGCAGCTGTATTTGTTCCTCACAATCAAGATGAAGTGTAATCTTCAAAGCTGCTGGTTCCTTTGACTTCCTGGCTAGCAGCAGGGATGGTTCTAATCTGCTTGCCTGCTGCTTGCCTAGGATGAGGTTAACTCAGAAGGTGGGTGCCGTCCCCCTCATTGGCTTCTGGTTTTACCAAGAAGGATTAAACTCAGAAGGCCTCCTCTAAGGCCTTTGAATGAGTAGGAGGAAAGACAGACAAGGGAATGAGCGGAGGGAGAAGGGTTCTCACAATCAGCCAGGTTATATCCGCGATAGCCATCCAGTCCAAGGTTATGCAGCTCTTTGGCCAGCTCACAACGACTGAAGACCTTGGCCTTGCTGGAGGCAAGCAGGCAGCTGAGCAGATAGGCCAGGGCCAGCCAAGGGATCCCAGGCGGACACATCTGTCTTCTGGGAGCCCGGCTCCTATTTTCCATGCAGTGGAAGGTAGAGGGGGCCGAACTGTGGGATGGCAGACAGTTCACCAGCCCGGGGTCCAGACAGCTGCCCCTTGGAAGAAGAAAAGAAGGGCAGGGTTTGAGTTCACCTTGGGAAAGGAGAGAAAGAAAAGACAAGGCTCCATCCCCGATGGGACACCAGACATGCTCCTGAAGCCTTGGACAAGGTTCCTGAAGCCCCACTCTAGGGATCTCCCTCCCAGCCCATCCCAGAATCAGGTCCCTCAGGTCACATCATGGAGCCCACCACTGCTCCCTTCTATTTCTTAAGCTTAGGATATTCTTCAAGCTTCTTTTTCTTCATTTATAAGATGGGGTAAATTAATAGTACTTGCCTCAGAAGATGGTTGAAAGAATAAGAGAGAAAATGAGTGTAAAGATACTGGCTCTTGGCATTAAGAACAGCCTTGCCGTTGTTTCCATTGTGAACTAGCATCTATGCGGAGGCTTGTCTTTGATCATCTTTCTCTCCGCTCCATCAAAAGGGCTTCAAACCCCTCATTACTGCCCTCGAGCATCCCACTTCTCGGCTCCCAGATGACCTCACCCCTTACAACACCAAGAAAAGCAAGATTTTTCTCCTTCTTCCTGCCCCAGCCCCAACCCACCTGCAAACTCATCAGGAACTCCCACCCTGTCACCAGTCCTCGGGAGTAAGGACAAGGTCAATGTGGAAGACAGTACTGGTGGTACCATCTTGCTTTATTCCTGGTTTCCTTCCTCATTCTCAGGACATAACCTTCATGCCTGGAACAACTTGCCCTCAAAGATAAGAAGAGGCCACCACTAGGTCATTATTAAAACATCAGGCTGCCTGGCTCAGGCTCTGGGGAAATGGTGATTTCTGATGTAACCCCGATCTTCATGAATATTCCCTGCCTCCCAGAATTCTCATAAGGGGCATCTGGAGATGTTGGCCTGTCTCCTCTCTTGGCCACTCACTCTCCACGTGACAGGGTCCAGTAGCACATCCCCCACGTCCCTCTTTGCTCTGAGCTCAATTCTTCTTTCCTTCGCAGCCACGCTCTGTCAGGCATGCCCTCTCTCCCAGTACCCACGACACTCATCTATATCTTCTCTTTCTCATTCCGTGCGGATGCCCTGGGTTAGGGCCCCAGCTTCTAAATGTCTCCGCTTGTTTCTCCTCCTGTCTGTACCGATCTCTCTTTTCTGCTCTTCTCATCCAAATTTCTGAGAGAAAAATTACCACTGTCTCCCTGTCCCTTCGTCTTGTCATCGTTTCTTTTTGTTTTTCCTTTTCTCTTTCCTAGTATTAGAGATCAGATCCAAGATCTTTAGCGTGCCTGGAAGTACCCCGCCACTGTCCTACATCACCAGTCCCTTGGTCCCCCTGTCCATTTTTTTGGGGGGGGGGGGAAGGAAAGGGTTTATTTGGCTGACGCTTCCAGGTCACCGTCCATCAGTAAGTGAAGTCATGGCAGAAACTCCAAGCGGGAGCTCAGATAAACCATGGAGGAATGTTGATTGCTGACCCACTCTGCCCTGTCTCAGGCTCAGGCTCGGCTGTCTTTCTAGAGCATCATTTATTCACCTGCCTAGGGATGGTGCAACCCGCAGTGGGCTGGGCCCTCTCACTCCAGTCAACCATCAAGCCTTCGTAGACACAGCCACAGGCCAATCTGCCTTGGGCAGCTCCTCAGTTGAGGTTCCCTCTTTCCAGTTGACTGTAGTTGTGGCAAACTGACAGCCAGGACAGAGAGTGAAGCCCATTTTTGGTTTTTTTGGTTTTTTTTTTTTTATTTATTAAGGATTTCTGTCTCTTCCCCGCCACCGCCTCCCATTTCCCTCCCCCTCCCCCGATCAACTCCCCCTCCCTCATCAGCTCAAAGAGCAATCAGGGTTCCCTGACGTGTGGGAAGTCCAAGGACCACCCACCTCCATCCATTTTTTTTTTTGAAACAAAATCTTGCCAATTGGCTTTCCACTTGTCAATCTTCCAGCCTTGGCCTCATGAGTTGTTGGGATTACAGGTATATCCCGCTACACCTCTCTCCTCCCTGTTTGCTAATCTGGAGTCATAGCTTCCCCTCCCCGCCCACAGGACACCTCTGCTGGCTAGCCTCACAGGCATCCTCGGAGGCATTTCACCAGCCAACCACTTCCCTGTTGAAATCAGAGTTTTGTTGGTTCCTCCAATGTTCCCTTAATCCAGGCTTCCTCCTCCCACGGTGGCTTTCTCCTCTTCCACTGCATAACCCATATCTGCTCCCATCTTAGCTGCTGGCCTTCTGCTGCACCTTTTCTAAGAAATGAGAAGGAGCTGACCCCTGGACACCTTTTGTCAATACCCCACAGTCTCCTCAAACTCAACTCACTGAAGAGAAATGGTGCTGCCACCAAATTCTGCCCATCTTCGTTCTGTTCTGCTCCACCACAGAGCACCTGATTCCCCAAATATCCTAGAAACATGGATGTTGTCCTTTACTTCTCCAATCTATGCCCTTCTTCTACCCAGAGCCAATCAATCAATGCCAACGCCCTGTTGACCCTTCCTTCCAAAGCCACAATCTTTCCTTAAGTGCAAACCACCACCCCGTGTTCCCCCATGGCTTTCTTATGCTCGTGACAGACCTCTTCCAGACCCCCTACACTCATCACATGAGCCAGAATGGACCGACATGCAAAGCCTGGTCATACAGCACTCTTCAACAGCTCCTCCATCACTGCCCCAACATGGTCCAGAGACCCCTCCATGGCGCAGTAAAGCTGGCTCATCCCTCACTCATGACCTTCCATTCTGGTGATACCACATGGTTGGTTCACTCTTTGGGTGAAGCCCGCTGTCTAGCATTGTGGATATCTCTGTTCCTCTGCACAGATAGCCCCTCTCAATGCTTCAAGGATGAGTCACAACCAAGGTGAATCCCCAGTCAGACTTTCCTGTTGGGCACCATCTCCCAAGACAAGCAGAGTAACTTTATCTCCACACGGGATTGTAATACATGTCAGATGCCGTCTCCAAGGTGAACTTCCACAGAACAATGGCCTGGTCCTATTTATCTTCACATCCTGAGATGCAAACTGAGTTTCTGGTGTGAAGTGGCTGTTCAATGGATACTTCTTAAACTCAAGTACACCGAGGTCATGGTCACAGAGAGAGTGTGAGCCCTTCTCAAAGTATGGGGAGGGAGATAATCTTACCTTTGCTGAGTCCTTCAACTCTGCAGGACCAGGTGTTTTGTGGGTGTTTTCTAACTTAATCTCATCTAATCTTCTTAACTATTCAAAGAGCTGGGATTAATATCCTCAATGTATAGATGAGGAAACCAAGTTCACTGCTACCCAGAGAGTGCTTTTTGATTTCACAGTATTTTTCGTAGTAAAGCGACTTCAAGATATGTGTATCTAGAGCAGTTCACGGCAGGTCCTCAAGTTTAAGGAGACAGACCTGGTGGTAACTCACAGACCAGAGACCTGCCAACCAAAGCTGGTATTCACATTTTCCCCTCCTCCCTCTCTCCCTCCCTTCCTCCTTCCCTCCCCATCTCCTTCTCCCTCTACTTCCCCCCTCTTTTTTCTCCCTTCTTCCCTCCCCATCTCCTTCTCCCTCTCCTTCCCTCTCCTCTCTCTCCTCTATCCTCCTACCTCTCCTTTCTCTCTCTCTCTCCTCTCTCTGTCTCTCTGCTGAGTCTCTGTCCTAGAACAGAATCCCTCCCTCCCTTTCTCCTTCCATCTCTGACCACTGCCTTGCTGTTTCCAAGTCCCTTTAGTCAACACTACCAGGACTCAGGGAGAGGGACTCACAGATCAGGAGTCATCCCTACCAGAGCTGAAACTGTGGTGACAATGACAGCAATGACTGTGGCTCAAAATCCTGCTTCAGCTCAGGACACCCCTTGCGATCCTGCCAGTGTCCCAGCACAGGGCATGAAGAGAACAGTCGAGACAGCAGACTCTAGATTGCCCTAGGGCCTTCTGGAACTCCCTGGCTCTGTGAGCTCATCTTCTAGAACATGCTTCACTCCTTGAACTTCGAAGAGACTGACTGTGCCTTCCAGGTTCAAGGTCCAGGAGCATTTTAGCGGCATCTGTTTTCTCTGTTTTGTTTTTGCTTTATCAGACAGGGTCTCGTGTAATTCAGTCTGACCTCAAATTCACTATCCAGCCAAGAATGACTTTGGACTTGTGATCTTGCCCCTCTTCCCAAGTGCTGGGATTGTGGGCATGTGTCACCCTGCCAGTTTTATGCCGTGCTTGAGGATGAAACCTAGAACTTTAGGTATGGTGGCTAAACACTACACCAGTTGTGTTACCTCTCCTGCCCAGGTTAGAGGTATACAATCACAACTCTTCCTGGCCACCTCTGCTTACACACACACACACACACACACACACACACACTGAATACTTCAAGGGATGATTCTGCCCTTCCAACAGACATGGCTTCCCAGATACAGCTATGTGAACCCACTGCCTCCAGGTGGCTCATCCCAACCCTGAACTCCCTTCAAAAAAAAAACTCTCCCTTAATGTTGAGCCACAAATCGCCTCCCTCCTCTATCTAGATGACAATTGCTCAGTGTGCATAGGCCCAGGGCTAAAGTTGCACTGCTGTCCCTAAAGCCCAAAGAGTAAGAGAAGTGAAGCAAAACAGCCTGTGACACCCATGGGAGCACCTGCCTGCAGGGCATCAACAAACACTCCTTCTATAGCTTGGGGCTGCAGGCCTGAGCTCCTACACAGCTAACGGTACCACCAGACGAGCCCGCAGAGAAAGCAGTTCAAGCATTCTCTTTCCTCAACCCCAAGTGGATGTGATAATCCCTACCTAGCATGGAATTAGGAAAGCCTAATAAGTGTTTATGTAGAGCTTAGGACTCAGGGCTGCTAGATCAGTGCAGTCGCCTTGAAGAGCACAGCAAAGATACAAGTGTGTCAATTTGTACTAAGTTTATCTCATCTTCCTGGCACAGCCTAGACCAAGCTTGTTAGCCCTGAATTTGTCCCATCACTGGCACCAGTGTTTCTTCCTTCCTTCCTTCCTTCCTTCCTTCCTTCCTTCCTTCCTTCCTTCCTTCCTTCCTTCCTTCCTTCCTTCCTTCTTTCCTCCTTCCTTCCTTTTTTTAAAATCTTATGTGTGTGGATGTTTTGCTTCCATGTATGTTTGTACACCACATGCATGAAGTGCTCACAAAGAACAGAAGGAGTTGGATCTCCTGGACTGGAATTACAGTGCTGGGAATGGAACCATGATCCTCTGGGAAGAGCAGCCAGTGCTCTTCACCATTGAGCCATCTCCCTGGCCCCACCAGTGTTTTCTTTTAATTATGATAGATGATAACAGGTAGATGTCTAGATACATAGACAAATAGATAGATATCTCAAAATAAATACAGTAGCTAAGTTGTAATGACAAGTTAAGTTTACTTAGTTTTTGAATAATTTTTTAATTTTTTGAAATTAAAACATAGTTCCATCATTTTCCTCTTTCCTTTATCCCTCAAACTCCTCCCATGTATCCCCTCTTGTCCTCTCTCAAATTTATGGCTTTATTTAATTGTTTATATTAGATTCCTAAATATATAAATACAACATGTTCTGTCCGTAAGTCAATTTTTTTTTGAGACAGGATTTCTCTGTAGCTTTGGAGCCTATCCCGGAACTAGCTCTTATAGACGAGGCTGGCCTTGAACTCACAGAGATCCACCTGCATCTGCCTCCTGAGTGCTGGGATTAAAGGTGTGCACCACCACTGCCGGGCATATAAGTCAAAATTTTTAAAAGGCTTTGAGAATATTTAAAACAGGACACCTGTCCCCTTAAATGCACAATAAATGATCAGCATCCCTGTACAGTACAAACATGCACAGCCGACCGCCAGAACTGAGCATCGCTGTGCAATGCAAACTGCACAGACGACTGCTAGACCTGTTGGTTTTGCTTGACTGAGTCTTAATGCCCATTAACTGGTAGCTTGCAGTTTGCCTCTCCGCTGGCCCTGGTGCCCACCGTTCCACTCTTGGGCTCTACGACTTTGATTTCTCTAGGTACCTCATACATTTGGGCTGGTTTATCGCCATTAACATAGTATCCTCCAGGCATGGCGATGAGTGTTCTCATTTTCCCACACCATCCACATTTGTTTGTTCTTGAGCAACAAACCTGATTATGGTTCCGTTGTGATTTTACCTTGCACTTCCCTGATAACTAGTGACTAGGGGCATCTTTTCAGACACCTGTTTGACTGTTTACAGAAATGTCTAATTGAACAGGTATTTTTTTTTTACACATTCTCCAGATGATTTCAGTAGGCATCCAATCTTGAAAAAATTTATTCAGCAGAAAGAGCTCAGAACTTAAGTTTAAAACCCTAAAACCTAGGACTGGGGAAATGGTTTGATGGTTTAAAATGCTTGTCCACAATCATCAGGATCTGAGTTCAAATCCCCAGAATTCACCTAAAAGTCAGATGTGGCGCAGGGCTCTACAATCCCAGCACTCCTACAGGTGATGGGAGGTAGGACCAGAGAAACCCCAGATGCTCCAAGGCCAATGAGCCTGCTGCAGATGGTGGAAAAGCAACAAAGAGACCCTGTCTCAAAGTAACCCCTGAGGTTACTCAGACCTCCTCCACATGCATACTATGGCATGTGTGTAATCACACACACTCACAGTACACACATGCACACACAAACACACACAGAGTACACACATGTGCATGCGTGCACACACAGTACACACATGCACACACAAACACACACACAGAGTACACACATGAGCACATACACACATTGATAAATATCTTGAAAACCCAGGGCAATGAAAAGTGAGTTCAAAGTTGCTCCTCCCATGACCAACTGGCTAGTGTTGCTAAGTTAAACTCCATTTCCTCATGAGGAAAGTGGAGCCGTTACCCCTCTCCGGCCAGCACTGGCCTGCAGCACTGTCAGCTACAGTCACTACCTCATCTCCCCAGACCTCATTTCCCTCCTCTATAGAACATAAGCGATAATCTTCCCTCCAGGCCGGCGTGGGGCAAAACCTGACATCGCCCACCAACCGCAGCAGTACATCTTAGCTGTCATTTTATTGCCTGGCCCTTGGTGGTGATTCTGTCTGCCTGAGTTTTGGTTTGGGTTGGGTTTTTTTCTAGATTTTACTGCATTGGCTGTCCGCTTTTACTATTCCGCCACTTCTTTTTATTGAGTATTCTTTCAACTTATTTTATTTTATGATATGTTTGGTTATTTCCCTATTGACTTTCGCTTTTAAATGGGGATGGGAAGCAGCAACAGCTCAAGTGGGACAGTTATGAGGGCAAACTGGGCCTGACTATGGGCTCATGGCTATTTCTCTATTCAGCTCCTTACCCTGCTCTCCTGGCTCAGCAGTGGAAGCCTTGAACACAGCCTAACAGAGACCCTCCAGCAACTTACCCCAAGTTCACATTTCTCTTACTGTATGTTCCTGTCCTTGATTTATACTCGATACTGTTGCCTAGGCCCCACCTGCAGGCCAGTGGCATCCAAGTTTCTGTGGATGGAGCCCAAGCCACCAGCTATTGTTGCTCTTGGGTCATATGAAGTGCTCCCTGAGCTGAGAACACAGTTCTTACAGTGTCACATGCATGCCTTATATGGTGTTGTATTATATATCAAGGGCTGTCTGTCTGTCCCCCAGCTAGCTTCTAGTCCTCCTCAAAGAACCTCAGATGCTCAACTTACTCTCTTCACTGCTTGGGTTGCCTTGGGGTCACCTAACATCTTGCACAGGATCTGATCTCGCAACTCTAACTTTGCCATCTAGCACAGTCTTGTCAACCCCTTGGACCATCGTTCTCATCAGATTAGCAGATGCCTGATGTGCCTCTCACAGCTACTTCCCCAGTGTCGAGAAAAAAATTAAAAAAAACTGCTAGAGGAGTTTTAAAAAGAAGGAAGGGAGGGAGAGAGGAAGAAAGGAAGGAAGGAAGGAAGGAAGGAAGGAAGGAAGGAAGGAAGGAAGGAAGGAAGGGAAAGAAAAAGAAAGAAGATTATGCAATTTAAAAGATTTATCTCAAGGAACTCAGTCAGAAGAATTCTAACACTGGTCAACAGTGCGCCTTATGGACCATGGAAAAATTGAACCCTCTGCCGACCACACACAGGGAAACCCTGGAGCCCAAAGATTAAGACCTGCAGCCAACCCACTCCAAACTGACTGTAATTGGGCCAGTTTAAGAGCAGAATGGGCCTCTTCTCTCTGAGCTGTGATCTCATTCTGTGGTCAGAGTCATGTGACACTGAGGTAAGCAGGGCTAAGTGGCTTATCCTGCTGTAAGCACACAGCTTGTCATGACTGCAGCCATCTTGCTTGCAACTGGTGTTGTATCCATCAGGTGACTTATGCACACAATCCAAACCATACAGGGGGAAGTCATTAAAATTGTCATCCACAGGTATTGTGTTGGCTGCTGAGGACTGAACCCTTTCTTCACCAACACAGGATATGTTGATAATAATGTGTGTGTGTGTGTGTGTGTGTGTGTGTGTGTGTGTGTGTGTGTGTACGATGTGCATATACATGCCATGTGCATGTTCATGTGTAGGAATTTGGATGCACACATGCCTCGGGTTTCAGTCCTCACTTTCCATCTTGTTTAAGACTATCTCTTGTTTTTTTGTGTGCGTGTTTTTTTCCCTAGAGTCCATGCCATGGACACATGGGGATAGCCCTTAAGCTTCAGGTATTCTGCCTCCACCTCCAATTTCACAGTAGCGGTTTAGGGAATTACAGACACTAATGCTACACATCCAGCTGGTACCTGGGTTCTGGGGATTTGAACTCAGGTCCTCCTGCTTGCCAACTGAGTCATCTCTCCAGCCCCTGGGTATGTTAATAAATTTAAGACTGTCTAAGTACATTTCAGATGGCTGTGAATTACTGTTGCTATTGCTTATCAGCTAAATCTCCTCTTCTCGTTGTGAGGGGCAGGACTCCCCCTGACTTGCTGTTGGACAAGACACGCTTTGTTGTGTACAAACTTGATTGTCAATTTGTTGACTCTGGAATTAGCTAAGACACATACCTGGGAATGGATCTGTTTTCAGGACATTTCCAAGGCATAAAAGGAGAAAGACCCA